>NC_141327.1:30582173-30734673 GCF_037954235.1 Aulostomus chinensis
CAACAACACCATAAATCCCGTGGACGTCCAGCGGCAGCAGAACCGGCTGGACCGGGCACTGGGGGGGCATCCGCCAGGTTCGGTCTCTGCGGATGTGCAGGAGGCAGCGGAGCTGTGCCACCGGCATCGCCTCCTCAGCAGCCCCCCCGACTGGCCCCTGCTTGCGGCCAGAAGCCACCCGCTGGCCGTGATCGACTCCCGGCTGGGATGCGCCGCCGGGGACGGGGAAGGAGCCGTGTTCGGGCTGGCCCGCAGGTTCGGGGAGCTGGGGGTCGGTGCCGTGCCCAACATGCTGCTCAAAGCTGGAGAGCTCCCGCAGTGCTCGTGCCAAGGGGCCCACGGGCCGGGAGGGGGAGGGGTCGACCCCGGGGATGACCCCACTGAGACCAGCGATGCCCTGCTGGTACTGGAGGGGCTGGGAAGCGACGAGGTCGCTGGTCTGGGCCTGGACGATGGTCCGGACGCCGAGAACAGCCGCCGCGAGTTTCTGCATCACAGGAAAGGAGAAGTGGAGCAGACGGTGTCCGGAGCCTTCTCCATCAGCAGCTTCCGGGCGGAGCTCAGGAGGCAGGTGGAGGACCTGGCCCCGGGGGCGGCGGCGCAGGTGTGCGGGCTCGACGAGGTGAGCACCGGGGATCCCGGTGTCGCCAGCCAGGCTCTGTCCCCGTCACCCACGCCGGTACAGAGCTCTCCGTGCCAGAGCCCGGGGTCGTCACCCAGGCGGCGGCCGGAGCGGTGCGCCAGCGCGCCGCGGACCCCCGCGGGCCGCGCGGCGGGCGATAAGAGCTTTCGAGCTCCGGGGAGATCGAAGAAAGGCTCGTTAAAGGTCCGCCTGAGCAGACTGTTCCGGACTAAGAGCTGCAGTGGCTCCAGTCACATCTTGGACAAAAGGCCCTCGGTGACCTACTCAGTGTCTTCCGCCGGAAGTCTCCTTGACATGGTGAGCGCTTCCGGTCCGGAGCAGGACGCAGACAGGTGAGATCCCCCTGAGAACAAACCTGTCTCACAGCGATGAGGTGGAAATGAATTAATGGGAGCATGAAAGACCAAACGGTTCTCAGAGCAGTAAATCGCCAATAAAACCAGAATATGATGGTTCTCAACCTGAAGGTGGGAGGGTGAGGGGCAGGAGGCCAGTCTGGCTCCAGCAGGGTGGGGGTCCGGCTGGGTCACACATCCCCTTCAGGGCTTCTCTGCTGCTCGTGTCTCTGGTCATGGCTTCAAGCTTCCTCCCCTCAGCTGAGGTCCTTCTGCTTTCCACTCCAGCTGAGAGCATCAGACAGCAAATGACTCTTCTTCTCTGTGCTTTAACGCTCCTTCTTCTTCTTCTCCTCCTCATCATCCATCTCTCTTGTCCTTCAGCCACAACCAGCCTAGACTGACCAGGGCCCTCAGTGCCTTCTCCCCCGCCTCCCTCTCTGCTTTCACTGGTAAGAACTGCTCACTCTTTCTGCGTTGGTTCTTCTCCTTCCACTCTGAACCTCTCCTCTCTTCAGAGGCTCACACGTGCCTCCAGACCACTAATAAGCTGATTTTTTTGGAACGAAGTCTTGATCCTGAGATGTTCTGCTTGGAGACATTTGGTGGCAGAATGATGAGAGCATAAATCTGTCCGTATCAGTGTGAATTTGGCTTTTACTCTTAATTGAAAATGTGACTGAAACATTTTGCCTGTCAACTCTTGTCAGCAGGATAAGAGACATTACTTCCTCTTTCCTAGTTAAGTTGTAGATTGGTTGGCATACAAATCTACATAGTAATAAATATGTTGCATTGTTTTATGCACAAGGTGAGAATGGCTGTAAAAGCAGGTATATTTTAAAGGTATTGTGTCAAGATGATTTTTTTGTTTTGTTGAGATAAGGCTGGACTACAAATATCTCCTCCCTGGCATGCTGACTTCCAAATGGACTACAAATATCTCATTCCTGACATGTTGACTTCCAAATGGACTACAAATATCTCATTCCTGACATGTTGACTTCCCAATGGACTACAAATACCTCATTCCTGACATGCTGACTTGCTAATGGACTACAAATATCTCCTCCTTGGCATGCTGACTTCCTGTTGGACTACAAATATCTCATTCCTGACACGCTGACTTCCCATTGGACTACAAAAATCTCATTCCTGACATGCTGACTTGCCGTTGGACTACAAATATCTCATTCCTGACATGATGACTTCCAAATGGACTACAAATATCTCATTCCTGACATGTTGACTTCCCAATGGACTACAAATACCTCATTCCTGACATGCTGACTTGCTAATGGACTACAAATATCTCCTCCTTGGCATGCTGACTTCCTGTTGGACTACAAATATCTCATTCCTGACACGCTGACTTCCCATTGGACTACAAAAATCTCATTCCTGACATGCTGACTTGCCGTTGGACTACAAATATCTCATTCCTGACATGATGACTTCCCAATTGACTACAAATACCTCATTCCCGGCCATGCTGACTTGCCATTGGACTACAAATATCTCATTCCTGACACGTTGACTTCCCAATGGACTACAAATACCTCATTCCTGACATGCTGACTTGCCAATGGACTACAAATATCTCCTCCCTGGCATGCTGACTTCCCAATGGACTACAAATACCTCATTCCTGGCATGCTGACTTCCCATTGGACTACAAATACCTCATTCCTGACATGCTGACTTCCCAATGGACTACAAATATCTCATTCCTGACAGGCTGACTTGCCGTTGGACTACAAATACCTCATTCCTGGCATGCTGACTTCCCATTGGACTACAAATACCTCATTCCTGACATGCTGACTTCTTGATGGGGCATGATCCTGGTGGTTAGAGTGGGACTGTGCTTTCACGTTCCTCTGGTGGATCATCTGTCCGTTGGTGCCGGTTCTGGAGCCTCGTGAACCCTCCTCTGTGTCAACCTCAGATTAGACAGAAATATTAAAGCTATACGAGTCAACACGCCATGCTGGCAGCATGAATACATCGCAACACAATAAAAAAACACACAACACAATACAACACAACACAACACAACACAATACAACACAACACAACACAACACAATACAATACAACACAACACAATACAATACAATACAACAAAATACAATACAACACAACACAATACAATACAACACAATATAACACAACACAATACAATACAACACAAGACAATACAACACAACACAATAACACATAACACAGTACAACACAATACAACACAACACAACACAATACAATACAACACAATACAACACAACACAATACAACACAACACAACACAATACAACACAACACAATACAATACAACACAACACAATACAATACAACACAACACAATACAATACAACACAATATAACACAACACAATGAAACACAACACAATACAACACAGTATATAACAATACAACATAACACAATACAACACAATACAATACAACACAATACAATGCAACACAACACAACACAATACAACACAATACAACACAACACAGTACAACACAATACAACACAATATAACACAACACAATGAAACACAATACAACACAACACAATACAACACAGTATAACACAGTACAACACAATACAACGCAACACAATACAACACAATACAATACAACACAATACAAAACAACACAATACAACACAATACAATACAATATAACACAACACAATAAAACACAACACAATACAACACAACACAATAAAACACTACACGGTACAACACAATACAACACAATACAACACAACACAATACAATACAATGTAACACAATACAACACAACACAATACAACACAGTACAACACAATACAACACAATACACTACAACACAACACAATACAACACAACACAATACAACACAGTACAACACAATACAACACAATACAATACAACACAACACAATACAACACAATACAATACAACACAATATAACACAACACAATAAAACACAACACAATAAAACACAACACAATACAACACAATACAATACAACACAACACTATACAATACAACACAACACAATATAACACAACACAACACAATACAACACAATACAATACAACACAACACAATACAACACAATACAATACAACACAATATAACAACACAATAAAACACAACACAATAAAACACAACACAATACAACACAATACAATACAACACAACACTATACAATACAACACAACACAATATAACACAACACAATACAATACAACACAATACAATGCAACACAATAAAACACAACACAATACAACACAACAAAATACAACACAACACAATACAACACAACACAATACAACACAACACAATACAACACAATACAACAAAATACAATACAACACAACACAATACAATACAACACAATATAACACAACACAATACAACACAACACAATACAACACAACACAATACAACACAACTCAACACAATAAAACAACACAGTACAACACAATACAACACAATATAACACAACACAATACAACACAACACAATACAACACAATACAACACAACACAATAAAACACAACACAATACAACACAATACAACACAGTACAACACAATACAACACAAGACAATACAACACAGTACAACACAATACAACACAAGACAATACAACACAACACATACAACACAACACAATAAAACACAACACAACACAATACAATACAACACAATACAACAAAATACAATACAACACAACACAATACAATACAACACGATATAACACAACACAATACAACACAACACAATACAACACAATACAACAAAATACAATACAACACAACACAATACAATACAATACAACACAATTCAACACAATACAACACAACACAATACAACACAATACACTACAACACAATACAATACAACACAACACAATACAAGACAATACAATACAACACAGTATAACACTATACAACACAACACAATACAACACAATACAATACAACACAATACAATGCAACACAATACAACACAACACAATACAATACAACACAATACAACACAATACAACACAACACAGTACAACACAATACAACACAATACAATACAGCACAACACAATACAACACAACACAATACAACACAACACAACACAATACAACACAACGCAATAAAACACAACACAGTACAACACGATACAACACAATACAACACAACACAATAAAATACAACACAACACAATACAACACAGTACAACACAATACAACACAATACAATACACCACAACACAATACAACACATAACACAATACAATACAACACAACGCAATACAATACAACACAATATAACACAACACAATAAAACACAACACAATAAAACACAACACAATACAACACAATACAGTACAACACAACACTATACAATACAACACAACACAATATAACACAACACAATACAATACAACACAATACAATGCAACACAATAAAACACAACACAATACAACACAATACAATAGAACACAATACAACACAATACAACAAAATGCAATACAACACAATACAACACAACACAATACAGCACAGTACAACACAATACAACACAATACAACACAACACAATTCAATACAACACAATACAACACAACACAATTCAACACAATACAACACAACACAATACAACACAATACACTACAACACAATACAACACAACACAATACAACACAACACAATACAACACAGTACAACACAATACAACACAACACAATAAAACACAATACAACACAATACACTACAACACAACACAATACAACACAACACAATACAACACAATACAACACAACACAATACAACACAGTACAACACAATACAACACAATACAACACAATACAATACAACACAATACAACACAATACACTACAACACAACACAACACAATACAATAGAACACAGTACAACACAATACAACACAACACAACACAATACAACACAATACAATACAACACAACACAACACAACACAATACAACACAATACAATACAACACAACACAATACAACACAATACAATACAACTGGTGTTAATATTCTGTCTTCCCTTTTTGACTTCTCGCTGTCTCTTCTCCTCCTCTCCTCTCTCTCCCCTCTCCTCCTCTCTCTTCTCCTCCTCTCCTCTCTCTCTCCCCTCTCCTCCTCTCTCTTCTCCTCCTCTCCTCTCTCTCTCCCCTCTTCTCCTCACTCTCCTCCTCTCTCTCTGTCTTCTCTCCTCCTCTCTCTCTGTCTTCTCTCCTCCTCCTCTCCTCTCTCTCTCTCTCTCCTCTCCTCCACTCCCTCTTGTCTCCTCTCCTCTCTCCTCCTCCTCCTGCTCTCTGGCATCAGGTGAGACGGTTTCTCTGGTGGATGTGGACATTTCTCGGCGAGGGACGATCACGCCACACCCCCCTACGCCTCCCCCGCCTCCACGCCGCAGTCTAAGTCTGTTAGGTACTCGTGCATCCTTCTTTCTGGCTCGTTGCTCCTGTCTGCAGGGAGAGATTTACCGGCGTAAACGGCGTTAGCGTTTGAGTTTATCTCCTCATCAGCTGACAACCACAGGAGTAAAGGCTGTTGCTGTGTTAAGTGAAAGGTTTCTGGATCTCAGACACAAGCAAGTTGTTGTTGTCTGCCTCAATCTGATGGGGGGGGGGGGGGGTGTTGATGGTCAGGCTAATTTGTTTCCTAGCTTTAGTTCAGGTTTGCTCTGGAATCAGTTGAGCACACTTGAAGTTGTTCAGACGGGTAAACACACCACAACCAGCCAGAGACGCCCGGTGGAGGAGGGCTCCTCTCCCAACAAGAAATACATGATTAAATGAAACGTAAGTATCAGGACACAAGGAGCGTTTTATGTTTTACGTTTCACAGCCACTCTCTGACCCGTCAACAAGCTGCACCAAAGATTTGTCCCTCAGACTGACTCGTAGATGAGTTTTCTTCATTTGATCAGTGAAACTGTGAAACGGTGGTAGAATCCTGGCCAAATTCTCATAAAAATGTCTGATATATTCGGTTCTTCACAGTACTGCAGGTCTCGCACAAACACCCTGGGTTTTAAATCCCGTTCAAGCCGATTGGTCGACTTCTTGCCGTTTTTCCCGGCGTCACATGATGTCACACTGAGGCGCCAGCGTGGTCAGAACAGCAGCAGAGTGAGGCCTCTTGGGCTCGTACGCAGTCTTTGGTCGCTGTCCCAGCAGCAGCGTGGAGGACAGTGACGGGTTTCTGATTTTCCATCTCAGAACAGATGATTGAATTTAGGGCTGAGAGGACAAAGGCTGGTGAAATTTCCCACTGGTGACAACAAGCTCCGCCCACTCATCATATGACAGCCTGCAATTTCAAAGTTGACCCGGGTTTTGTTTTCCTGGCAGTGCTGATTAGCACCCATGTGTACGACAGGGTCACGTCACTGATGCAAAGCTTTCTGAGTGTTGGACATCTTTCATTCCCTCCTTCCTCTCCTCCATCCTCCTTCCTCTTTCTCCGTCTTGTCTCTCTTGTCTTCCTTCCCCTTTTCCTGCTGTCTTTCCTGTCCCCAGATGACATAGCCGGGCCTCAGCCTGGGCCTTTCCTAGTGAGCGTTATGGGAGCCTCCCTGCAGTCCCTCCCCTTGCCTCTCCCCCCTCCTCCTCCCCCCTCCCACACCTCCATCCAGCACAGTCTCAGCCTCAATGGTAAGACATAATTGTGGGCTGATGGGAAATGTAGTCCACCCATCTTCCCTGTGCTCTCTTTCCATAAGGTTTATATCAAGGCTGCTTCATGCTCTTAAATTCTATCTCTCTGAATCAGACGCCTTCCTGCGGGCACTTCCTCATTCAAACCAATCATTGGCTGATGCTCCACCCACTGCCAGACAGGCTCCACCCCCCATGCTGTGCGCCCTTCGGAGATCTGAAGCCAGTAATTTCACCGCCAGCCTGAGGGAGCTGGAGAAGGTCAGACAGCCTGATAATAACAATAGTACCTGAAATTTCTCTGCAAATGTAATTTACTATCAGTCGACATGAGAAGCAGAAAACAGTGCAGATTTTTCTTTCATATTGTTTTGTTTGGAAAATAGTTTGTTAAGTGGGAGGAAGATGGTTTGTGCTAAACGTATCAGGGATGAACACCAACTTGCTCAGTGGTGGTGTGTGAACGAGCGTCTCCTCTGTCTCCTCCGTCCCTGCAGTGCGGCTGGTACTGGGGCCCCATGAACTGGGAGGATGCAGAGATGAAGCTGAAGGGGAAACCCGATGGTTCGTTTCTGGTCCGAGACAGTTCAGATCCCAGGTACATCCTGAGCCTCAGCTTCCGCTCGCAAGGGGTGACTCATCACACACGCATGGAGCACTACCGGGGTGAGACACACACACACACACACACACACACACACACACACACACACACACACACACATCACTACTACAGGATTCTGGACCCTTACTCAAACATGGGGTCACAGCCGACACAACTCATTCACATCAACGTGACCACACGTGTTTGGAGGCGTGACGTCTGACAGGCTGCTGTTACACAACAACTGTGCTGATTCACCTTTCTAGGCCCTGTTTGTTGATATTGTTGGTCCATGCTACCGTTAGCTTTGCCATTAGCTTCATCTGCATTACTCTGAGGTTAATGATGTCATTGATTTGGCTCAGGAGGTCTCGTGTCAGTCTTCTAAACGGAGCATTGTCGGATTGATACCTGTAAGTGTCCTAGAGCAAGATACTCAACAGCTGACTGCTCCTGATGAGTGGCGCTGTCGCACTCATCAGCCTTCGAGTCACTGGCTGAGGGAGGCAACACTGCCAAATGTTACTAAGTCTCCTCAGTTCATTGTTTGAAGTACACAAACCTCTTTTTGAACATAAGAATCAGTGAAATGCGTATTCATACTTTGTAATTCCATCATCCATCCCTCCATCCATTCATCCCTCCTTCCATCCATCCATCATCCATCCCTCCATCCTTCCATCCATCCCTCCATCCATTCATCCCTCCTTCCATCCATCCATCATCCATCCCTCCATCCTTCCATCCATCCCACCATCCATTCATCCCTCCTTCCATCCATCCATCATCCATCCCTCCATCCTTCCATCCATCCCTCCATCCATTCATCCCTCCTTCCATCCATCCATCATCCATCCCTCCATCCTTCCATCCATCCCTCCATCATTCATCCCTCCTTCCATCCATCCATCATCCATCCCTCCATCCTTCCATCCATCCCTCCTTCCATCCATCCATCATCCATCCCTCCATCCTTCCATTCATCCCTCCATCCATCCATTCATCCCTCCTTCCATCCATCCATTCATCCCTCCTTCCATCCATCCATCATCCATCCCTCCATCCTTCCATCCATCCATCCATTCATCCCTCCTTCCATCCATCCATCATCCATCCCTCCATCCTTCCATCCATCCATCCATCCATCCATCCATCCATCATCCATCCCTCCATCCTTCTATTCATCCCTCCATCCATCCATTCATCCCTCCTTCCATCCATCCATCATTCATCCCTCCATCCTTCCATTCATCCCTCCATCCATCCATCCATCCATCATCCCTCCATCTATCATCCATCCCTCCATCATCCATTCATCCCTCCATCCATCCATCCATCATCCATCCATCCATCCATCCATCATCCATCCCTCCATCATCCATTCATCCCTCCATCCATTCGTCCATCATCCATCCCTCCATCCATTCATCCCTCCATCCATTCGTCCATCATCCATCCCTCCATCCATTTATCCATCCATCCATTCATCCCTCCATCCATTTATCCATCCATCCATCATCCATCCATCCATCCATCCATCATCCATCCATCCATCATCCATTCATCCCTCCATCCATCCATCCATCCATCTATCATCCATCCCTCCATCCATTCATCATCCATCCATCTATCATCCATCCATCCATCCATCCATCATCCATCCCTCCATCCGTTCATCATCCATCCATCCATCATCCATCCATCATCCATCCCTCCATCATCCATCCATCCCTCCATCCATCCATCCATCATCCATCCATCTATCATCCATCCCTCCATCATCCATTCATCCCTCCATCCATCATCCATCCATCCATCCATCATCAATCTATCCATCAATCCATCCCTCCATCCATCCATCAATCCTTCCATCCATCCATTTATCCATCCATTCATCCCTCCATCCATTTATCCATCCATCTATCCATCCATCCATCAATTCATCATCCATCCCTCCATCCATTTATCCATCCATCCATTCATCCATCCTTCCATCCATCTATTTATCGATCCATCCCTCCATCCATCCTTCCATCCATCATCCATCCATCATCCCTCCATCCATCCATCCATCATCCCTCCATCCATCCATCCATCCATCCATCCATCATCCCTCCATCCATCCATCCATTCATCCATCCATTTATCCCTCCATCCATCCATCATCCATCTATCCATCCATTCATCCATCCATTTATCCCTCCACCCCTCCATCCATTCATCCCTCCATTCATTTATCCATCCATCCATCCATCATCCATCCATCCATTCATCCATCCGTCCATCATCCATTCATCCCTCCATCCATTTGTCCATCATCCATCCCTCCATCCATTTATCCATCCATCCATCCATTCATCCCTCCATCCATTTATCCATCCATCCATCATCCATCCATTTGTCCATCATCCATCCCTCCATCCATTTATCCATCCATCCATCCATTCATCCCTCCATCCATTTATCCATCCATCCATCATCCATCCATCCATCATCCATCCATCCATTTATCCATCCATCCATCCATCCTTCCATCCATCCATCATCCATCCATTCATCCATCATCCATCCCTTTATCCATCCATCCATTCATCCCTCCATCCATTTATCCATCCATCCATCATCCATCCATCCATCCTTCCATTTATCCCTCCACCCCTCCATCCCTCCATTCATTTATCCATCCATCCATCCATCATCCATCCATCCATCATCCATCCGTCCATCATCCATTCATCCCTCCATCCATTTGTCCATCATCCATCCCTCCATCCATTTATCCATCCATCCATCCATTCATCCCTCCATCCATTTATCCATCCATCCATCATCCATCCATTTGTCCATCATCCATCCCTCCATCCATTTATCCATCCATCCATCCATTCATCCCTCCATCCATTTATCCATCCATCCATCATCCATCCATCCATCATCCATCCATCCATTTATCCATCCATCCATCCATCCTTCCATCCATCCATCATCCATCCATTCATCCATCATCCATCCCTTTATCCATCCATCCATTCATCCCTCCATCCATTTATCCATCCATCCATCATCCATCCATCCATCCTTCCATCCATCCATCCATTCATCCATCCATCCATCCATCCCTCCTTCCATCCATCCATCCATTCATCCATCCATCCATCCATCCATCATCCATCCATCAGGACCACTGCTCTGCCGGGCCGCCACCTTGTAATTCCATTTGGGGGAAAATAAGATACAAATATGGCGCTTACTGCGTGTTTTTCCCTATTGGTACTGGAGCTGGAGTCTCCATGTTCTCCCTGTTCCTGCTGGGTTCTCTCTGGTACTCCAGCTTCCTCCACAGTCCAAAGACATCAAGAGGGACCAGGTTAATCCAGACTCTAAATTGACCGTAGGTGTGACTGTGAGTGTGAATGGTTGTTCGTCTCTGTGTGTTGGCCCTGCCATGGACTGGCGACCTGTCCAGGGTGAACCCCGCCTCTCGCCTGTTGACGCTGGGATAGGCTCCACCCCCCGCGACCCTTAATGTGTAGGAATAAGCGGAAGATGACGATGGATGGATGGATGGTACTGGAGCTGGTAGCGGTGGCTTAGCTTAGCATAGACACTGGAAGCTGGGAAGATGAGGCAATGATTCATAGAGGAAAACCTCTCCCTCCATCTGCAGGGACCTTCAGCTTGTGGTGTCACCCAAAGTTTGAGGACCGCTGCCATTCAGTGGTAGAGTTCATCGAGCGAGCCATCATGCACTCCAAGAACGGCAAATTCCTCTACTTCCTGCGCTCCAGAGTTCCAGGTAAAATAGAGTTCATATGTTTACAGGCAGCCGATCAAAAATGGAAGTGGGGTGGCACTTTGTGAGAAGTGCCTGAGAGCTGATGTATGTCTGCAGTGGCCTGCCTGCTTCATGACTGTGTTGCTCTCGCTAAGCAGTCAACATGACGAGGTCGCAATGAGACTTTTATGATACGCTGTCAGTCCGTGGTGAGGACATTCATTTCGTGGTTTGATGAGAATGTGTGAAGAAATTGTGTCCAAATACAAAATTCAGCTGTAAGATACACCTTCACATTTAATGAAACCCAAGAAAGGTTTACAGATGTGAGGAAATTCTGTCAAAGTTTGAAGAGTCACACAGAAGCATTCTGATGGACTCAGAAAGGCCCTCAGTCACCAAGCATTTAAAAGTTGTGTGACTGTCCTGTCAAGGAAAGACTGACAAAGCAGTAAGTCCTCCTTTCTACTTGATCAGTATTACAATGCAGTTACTTTGGCATTTTTTTATTAATTAATTATAATTAAATCACAAACCTGTAGACCAGCGGTTCCCAAACTTTTTTGGCTGCACCTCCTTCTGTATCCCAGGCATCAGCTGAGAGGATGTGAGCGTATTCAGGTGCCTCCAGACATGCTGAGTGGTTTACATCACTTGCGTCCCACCTTAGCCACAGTCCATGTGCACACCGGGCCTCTCACCTGGCATCGCCAAGTCACCCCCCCACTAGAAATGGCTCTGACACTGGTAGCTGCTGCAGAAACACATTGAGTTCTTCAACACAGGGCCGTGTCTTGACTTGATGAGGGAAGTCTGAGAGTAAAAATACGTTATCGATCCACTAAAAAGTTATTTTATCGATGATAGTAGATTCAATGTATTTTCTCTGATTCATTATACGTATATAAAAGGGGGGGCACACACCATACGTACCAATGATCTTCTTGGTTTAGTTTATCCAGTTTATTTGGAAAAAGGATGGTGTTTAATTGAACATTAATTATTCACAGGGAATAAAAGGATGCACAAGAATTAGCTAATTTCTGTCTGTAGTCCTTGAACACGTGACATGTTCCAAACACAAACTCCAATATCATGGACGTGTTACCTCTTCAAAGTGAGCGTCACCACAAAAGATGGAAAAATTCCGCCTCCTTCAAGTGCAAAGTACAATGACAGGAGAGAGTGTTGAGTCTCCGCAGCCTGACATGAAGTGCATCACGTTAGAATGAAGACAAGACAAAAGGTTCCTGATAATAAACATTGAAGTCCTTGAGTTTACCTGCAGAGGTGACTGGTCAGGTGAGCATGAAGGGAACGTATGCAACAATCCCACATGAATAGAAGAGATCAACTTTCTGTTGATCGGCTGGAAGTCTAACTTCACGTGTTCGTCCTCACGTGTTCATCCTCACATGCGCCTGTGTTCCAGGACTCCCGCCCACCCCGGTTCAGCTGCTGTATCCCGTCTCTCGCTTCAGCAACGTTAAGTCGCTTCAGCACCTCTGCCGCTTCTGCATCCGACAGATCGTGCGCATCGATCACATCCAGGAGCTTCCACTGCCCAGGTACTCGTGTGCTCACGTGATCAACCAGATCTCCACCTGACATGTTCACCTGAGATTCACGTACATGTGCTTTGATCCAGGCTGACTTAACCGGCAGGTATCCCATAGACTGATGATAAGTTTCGATTGCGTGATGTTTTAACTGTTATTAAATAATAGATTTTCTCTCTTCAGCTCCACTGCAAAAAAGTGAATGTTTTTGCAGTGTGAAAGGTAGAAAAATTCAAGAGGAAACACTGAACAGTTCAATACTGTTTATGCAACTGAAACTATGAAGAAGTTGAAGCAGATCGAATCGGACAGACGAATGATCAATAAAATCTAGGATTTCATAAATGTGAACTTTGTAGAAGAAAACGAAAATAAAGATGAAACCTCTTTAACACCGTCAATAATCAAATACCACACAAATAAAATTACATTACACACAAGATGTAGTAGGAGGGAGTACCTGCTTATGTATCCCCATCCATCCACCCATCATCCCTCCATCCACCCATCTGGATGGAGGGATGATGGGTGGATGGAGGGATGAGGGTGGATGGAGGGATGAGGGTGGATGATGGGTGGATGGAGGGATGAGGGTGGATGGAGGGATGAGGGTGGATGATGGGTGGATGGAGGGATGAGGGTGGATGATGGGTGGATGGAGGGATGATGGGTGGAGGGAGGGATGATGGGTGGATGGAGGGATGAGGGTTGGAGGGAGGGATGATGGGTGGATGGAGGGATGATGGGTGGATGATGGGTGGATGGAGGGATGATGGGTGGATGATGGGTGGAGGGAGGGATGATGGGTGGATGGAGGGATGATGGGTGGAGGGAGGGATGATGGGTGGATGATGGGTGGATGGAGGGATGAGGGTGGATGATGGGTGGATGGAGGGATGATGGTTGGAGGGAGGGATGATGGGTGGGTGGAGGGATGATGGGTGGATGATGGGTGGATGGAGGGATGATGGGTGGATGATGGGTGGATGGAGGGATGATGGGTGGAGGGAGGGATGAGGGTGGATGATGGGTGGATGGAGGGATGATGGTTGGAGGGAGGGATGATGGGTGGGTGGAGGGATGATGGGTGGATGATGGGTGGATGGAGGGATGATGGGTGGATGATGGGTGGATGGAGGGATGATGGGTGGAGGGAGGGATGAGGGTGGATGATGGGTGGATGGAGGGATGATGGTTGGAGGGAGGGATGATGGGTGGGTGGAGGGATGATGGGTGGATGATGGGTGGATGGAGGGATGATGGGTGGATGATGGGTGGATGGAGGGATGATGGGTGGATGATGGGTGGAGGGAGGGATGATGGGTGGATGATGGGTGGAGGGAGGGATGATGGGTGGATGGAGGGATGATGGGTGGAGGGAGGGATGATGGGTGGATGATGGGTGGATGGAGGGATGAGGGTGGATGATGGGTGGATGGAGGGATGATGGGTGGAGGGAGGGATGATGGGTGGATGGAGGGATGAGGGTGGATGATGGGTGGATGGAGGGATGATGGTTGGAGGGAGGGATGATGGGTGGGTGGAGGGATGATGGGTGGATGATGGGTGGATGGAGGGATGATGGGTGGATGATGGGTGGATGGAGGGATGAGGGTGGATGATGGGTGGAGGGAGGGATGATGGGTGGAGGGAGGGATGATGGGTGGATGGATGAAACACCTCAGGAGTCTTTAGATGTGTTTGTGCTCTCACTGGATGAGTCATTTATATTATATATTATTATTATTATATTATTATATTATTATTAAAGCTCAATCAAACGCTGACTCCTCCCTATCAAGTCAACTATCTCAACCTGTGACCTCACCTTTCTGCAGGCCGCTGATCTCCTATCTGAGTAAGTTTTATTACTACGACCCCGAGGAAGAGATGTACCTGTCGATCAAAAGCATCCGGACGGTGGTCGGATTAGAACCAGAAGCAGAGTCCCAAACGTAGCAGTGGAGGTCTTCGTGACTCAAGTAAGTTCCTCCAGACTTGTTTCTGGGAAAAAGGTCATGTGACTTTACAATGATTCAAATAGCAAATCAAGGCTCTTACAAGTATATTCATATTTATTGCGGTGGGTTTGTATGAGTCCTTCATGAAGGTATTTGTAACATTCTCACCACGCCGCCCGTCTGGCTCGTACTCCTGCTCGTGCAGCAGGGAGGAAGCTGTTCGTGTGTCACAAATCTGTGATCCTTGCATCTTTCAGCAGATGAAAGTGAAAACAGTGGAAGTGGATATAAAATACTGAGCAATCTGTGCTAATTAGCCAATGTTAGCATTGCAACCCCATTACAAGGGTGGTAGATGGTTATCAGAACATGTCAGGCACTGTGAACAACAGATAATAGATCAAAATGTTAATTTGGCTGAGAAATTTCCAGCTGCATAGCTTGTAGCTGCTAGCTTGTAGCCATGTACAGTATCTGTTGGCACTTAGCCGCTACATCCACTAGCATGTAGCTAGCATGTTAGCACATGGCTGACATGTAACAGGACTCTCTCCCCAGGTTTCTATATGAAGGCCTGACCTCTACTGGCCTGCCAGTCTTACAGCATCAGCTGCTGGACATCTCTGTGTCCTTTGGGACTGGGATAGACCCACTTCTGCGGATTTGGACTAATGAAACCAGGCAAAGTAACTGGTGGGAAGTCTATCGATAGGAAGTGCAGAAGATGAGGATCCGGCCTCTCCTGAAGTGGGACTGAAGAGGTGTTCTCGCCATGAAACCCGCTGGCAGGAGGAACTCGCTCTGCAAATGTCTTGACCCTGCAGAGGACTTGAACACAATGCACTGGTTGATTTGTACGACTATTGTTTGCTGCCGTTTCCTTGTTTTTCCTTTCATTCTGTCAAAATTAGGTTTTTGGATAAAGAATATGCTGTCATGACAGATATACACACACATACACACACTGCTGAGCATTCAAGTGGTTAAGAACCCAAGGCATTGTGTCTGGGGACTGAGGCGATAGCTGCTGTGCTAACGCTAATGTGAATACCTCAGATGACACATGAAGATTGAGGAGTGAAACTGATACTTGACTCTGGTGACAGAGATAGAGATGGCGATGGCGTCGAAGCTGTCAGACAATCTCGATCTCCTAACAATATGTGAAATGACCACACCGATCTTACAGTGGCGGTGCCACAACATCTGCGTTCCATGTCAGTAGCATCATCACGAGAACTTGAGAGCCAGTCAGGACCTTGTTTCATGGTGGACATGGGAAGTCTCTGCTTCAACACTGCAGGTGGAGCTAAGAAAGCTTTATTTTATTCCTATTCACTGACAACAGCTTTTTGATTGTTGGAAACTCATGATTTATGATGTGGGCACAAAAAGTCCTGTGGTAAGATTGGAAATACATCGTCTGTTGAATTACTGTTGTGGTCACTTCAGTTCCTCCAGTGAGGCGCTTCGAGCGAACAGCATTCCTTCGTTAGCTGCAGCGCAACCCCAAACTAGAAGAAGTCAAATTACAGAAGTTAAGATGAGGCAGGGGAGGGCTCGCACACAGGAAGATCGCCGCAGATCTGGATCGCAGATAAGATCATTGTTCATTTGAGAATCTGGGGCCGAACGGAGCAGGAGTCAGAGGCAAACGCGGACTATCAGCTTAGATGAAGGTGAAAACATTGTGCAGCCTCGTCGGTTTGTTGCTAACTTTCCTGGCTGTGGTGGCCAACTGACCTGCAGGAGACGCCGCCCTCCTTCACCGTCTCTGAGCGAATCATCTGCTCGTGAGTGCCAGAACTTCCGGATCAACCCTCCTCAGATTGATACTTGCTTCTTGGCTTCACTTTTTGCACATTTTATTATTAAATTGATGAAATAACCATTTTTAAGGTTAAAGCCTCTGAATTAAAAACATGTTTTTAGATATGTATTCAAATCTGATTGCTTTTTTAAAGATATATACTTCCAAAAATGTCTAATGTTTCAACTTTGTCATCATGGGTGAAGAATGTAGATGATTGGGGGAAATGGCAGTTACAATAAAAGGTGAAAAAGTGAACAGGCCTGAAATCTTTGGAGCCGTGTGGATGAGCAGCAGAAGCACCGACTGTACTCACTTGTGTGTGTGTGTGAGGGATATTTCCCTTCAAATGAGCAATTTTGTGAATGTTGGCGTGTGTGACTCAGGTGGTCAACTCTCAGAGGAGGCAGCAGCTTTGCCATTCTGTCATTGTCTCCAAATATCTCTTTTTAAATGACAATCAACTTAAAGAATCATATCTTGAGAGTCATGGAGCCTCTGATCCGTGCTAGCGTTTTCCCTGCATTACTAAAGTCTGACTGGCTGTTGCCAATCCAACACGGTGGATTCTCACCAAATCTCTGCGCTGTCAAACTCACCATGCAAAATATCTGATTCTTCAAGCACAGAAGAGCTCCTCATTGTTCTAGATGTCATTCACGGTCCAGAAGTGTCACAATCTGGAAGGAACTCTGTGTCATTTCCCAGCATGCCTCTAGACCACCTCCAGATAGAACACACCGTGGCAGGAAAAAGTCCGGACCCTGTAAATAAGTTCTCAGCTGAAGGTCCCACCTGTAATCAGGTGTTTGGTTCCCAGCAGCTGAAGATATCAGTTGGTTCAGTTCTACATCAGATCCACCAGTAAACACCAGACCGATGGGTGTTGGAGGTTCAGTTCTACATCAGATCCACCAGTAAACACCACACCGATGGGTGTTGGAGGTTCAGGTCTACATCAGATCCACCAGTAAACACCAGACTGGTGGATGGTGGAGGTTCAGGTCTACATCAGATCCACCAGTAAACACCAGACCGGTGGATGGTGGAGGTTCAGTTCTACATCAGATCCACCAGTAAACACCAGACTGGTGGATGGTGGAGGTTCAGTTCTACATCAGATCCACCAGTAAACACCAGACCGGTGGATGGTGGAGGTTCAGTTCTACATCAGATCCACCAGTAAACACCAGACCGGTGGATGGTGGAGGTTCAGTTCCACATCAGATCCACCAGTTAACACCAGACCGGTGGATGGTGGAGGTTCAGTTCTACATCAGATCCACCAGTAAACACCAGACCAGTGGATGGTGGAGGTTCAGTTCTACATCAGATCCACCAGTAAACACCAGACCGGTGGGTGTTGGAGGTTCAGGTCTACATCAGATCCACCAGTAAACACCAGACCGGTGGATGGTGGAGGTTCAGTTCTACATCAGATCCACCAGTAAACACCAGACCGGTGGGTGTTGGAGGTTCAGGTCTACATCAGATCCACCAGTAAACACCAGACCGGTGGATGTTGGAGGTTCAGTTCTACATCAGATCCACCAGTAAACACCAGACCGGCGGATGGTGGAGGTTCAGTTCTACATCAGATCCACCAGTAAACACCAGACCGGTGGGTGTTGGAGGTTCAGGTCTACATCAGATCCACCAGTAAACACCAGACCGGTGGATGGTGGAGGTTCAGTTCTACATCAGATCCACCAGTAAACACCAGACCGGTGGATGGTGGAGGTTCAGTTCTACATCAGATCCACCAGTAAACACCAGACCGGTGGGTGTAGGAGGTTCAGTTCTACATCAGATCCACCAGTAAACACCAGACCGGTGGATGGTGGAGGTTCAGTTCTACATCAGATCCACCAGTAAACACCAGACTGGTGGATGTTGGAGGTTCAGGTCTACATCAGATCCACCAGTAAACACCAGACCGGTGGATGGTGGAGGTTCAGTTCTACATCAGATCCACCAGTAAACACCAGACCGATGGGTGTTGGAGGTTCAGGTCTACATCAGATCCACCAGTAAACACCAGACCGGTGGATGGTGGAGGTTCAGTTCTACATCAGATCCACCAGTAAACACCACACCGATGGGTGTTGGAGGTTCAGGTTTACATCAGCTCCACCAGTAAACACCAGACCGGTGGATGGTGGAGGTTCAGTTCCACATCAGATCCACCAGTAAACACCAGACCAGTGGATGGTGGAGGTTCAGTTCTACATCAGATCCACCAGTAAACACCACACCGATGGGTGTTGGAGGTTCAGGTTTACATCAGATCCACCAGTAAACACCAGACCGGTGGATGGTGGAGGTTCAGTTCTACATCAGATCCACCAGTTAACACCAGACCGGTGGGTGTAGGAGGTTCAGTTCTACATCAGATCCACCAGTAAACACCAGACCGGTGGATGGTGGAGGTTCAGTTCTACATCAGATCCACCAGTAAACACCAGACTGGTGGATGTTGGAGGTTCAGGTCTACATCAGATCCACCAGTAAACACCAGACTGGTGAATGGTGGAGGTTCAGTTCTACATCAGATCCACCAGTAAACACCAGACTGGTGGGTGTTGGAGGTTCAGGTCTACATCAGATCCACCAGTAAACACCAGACCGGTGGATGGTGGAGGTTCAGTTCTACATCAGATCCACCAGTAAACACCAGACCGGTGGATGGTGGAGGTTCAGTTCTACATCAGATCCACCAGTAAACACCAGACCGGTGGATGTTGGAGGTTCAGGTCTACATCAGATCCACCAGTAACACCAGACCGGTGGATGTTGGAGTGGTGGAGTCTTAAAAACCTGGGTTGCTAACAAGAGTCTAGAGGAGCCTACAGAGGTCATGGAGGTCATTAAAGGTCATCAGGGGAACACTGATGCAGCAATCCCATTGGCTTTTTATTGAAGGAACCCATGGAGATGCTAACTTCCTGTTGGGCTCCAAAAATACCTCTACCAATACCTCTGCCTGGCACTGCTCTACTGCTCAAAATCATTAAACTCAAGCCGGATTATGACAACCAATGAGCTTTATGAGTCATGTGATTAATCTCACCTGCTTTATAATTAAAGCGCAACATGTCCTGGAGCTGCACTGCATTCTGGTACATTGAGGCTTCTTTTAAAACACGTTTTTTGGTGCCTGTTTTCTAAAAGATTTTCCACATTTATTTGTAGTCAACGTTTGCCCAGAGAAGGAAAGATACACCAAAGGAAAAAAATGTTCATTTTAAATTGCGCAAATGATTTTTCAGATCGTTCACTGATATCTAAGAAATGTCTCTTAATTGTGAAAACCCTTTTTCTTTAGATCGCGTGTCTTTGATGAAAGTAGTTCTTGATGGGTGCTCACAGAAAAGTAAGATCTTGAACATCTGAGAGTCTGTCACTCTCGATCTTCAGTGGGAGTGGTGTCCAAGATGTTCCCACAATGCTTTGCCCTGCAGTGTGTATATCTGCCATGGTGGGTCTCTGCCTGTGGTTTTGCTGTTGGTCCGTCCAGGTCTCTTTTGCTCAGTTTGTCTCTCGGTACTTGCAGCTGGCGACTGGCACAGTGTTTTCAGTAAAGACAAGATGAAAACAGAGTTTGGCATCATTTTTCTCTCTGAATTTTTGAAGGAGACGGATACCGAAAATGTTGAGAGACATTTATTTCAGGGACAAACTCTTGAACATTTTCAAGCTTTACAGTTAAATAGCTAAAAGAAATATAATTTTCTGTATTTTTGTGTTCAGTTATGTTGTTCTGTGCTGTTCCTTTTTAAGAAAAAGCCGGTCCTGCAAACCTGAATGCACACAAATGTGAAGCTGCTAAAACTGAGATGGCCCCTGCTCGCGCTGGAGTGATGAATGCTCCAGGGAATCTTGGCGGCGCTGCAGGTTCCAGCTTTACCCTTTTGTGGACTCCACTCGTGGAACAGCACTTCTGTTGCTTCAGAACGTCGTTACAAAAAAAGCTGTGAGAAGCAACGACAACCAGACTAGAAGTGTCCTTCTCAAGAGTGACACAAAAACAAAGTGAATCCTGAGCTTGAACTCACCAGGTGGACAGAAACACACCATCATGATCGTCCCGTGAAACTTGGACGTGGCTGTAAGTGGACTGTTGTTCTGTTCACCTTCACATTTCCTCTGGGCCTTACAGTCAGTCTGGGTTATTAGTGTGGCGCCAAGTCCCAACCAAAGTTCTGTCCTGACTCTGTCCAAGTAGAGCAGGTCCAGCACCTCCCTCCTTCAATGAACCTCCACCCAACAATTCTCCATCAGCAGCACATCCTGCAACAGCAGCCACCAGAACCTTCCTTTACCAGCAGGAAGGTGGAGCAGATCCAGGATCAGTGGGGACGGAGAGAGAGCAGGAGAGCAGGACAGAGACAAAGACACAGAATGGAGGAAGACAGAGAGACAGAAGGAGAGAGAGGGACAGAGATAAAGAGAGAGAGACAGGAGGAGAGACTGATGGACAGAGACAAAGACAGAGAATGGAGGAAGACAGAGAGACAGAAGGAAAGAGAGGGACAGAGATAAAGAGAGAGAGAAAGGAGGGGAGAATGATGGACGGAGACAAAGACAGAGAATGGAGGAGGACAGAGAGACAGAAGGAAAGAGAGGGACAGAGATAAAGAGAGAGAGAAAGGAGGAGAGACTGATGGACAGAGACAAAGACAGAGAATGGAGGAGGACAGAGAGACAGAAGGAGAGAGAGGGACAGAGATAAAGAGAGAGAGAAAGGAGGAGAGACTGATGGACAGAGACAAAGACAGAGAATGGAGGAGGACAGAGAGACAGAAGGAAAGAGAGGGACAGAGATAAAGAGAGAGAGAATGGAGGAAGACAGAGAGACAGAAGGAAAGAGAGGGACAGAGCTAAAGAGAGAGAGAAAGGAGGAGAGACTGATGGACAGAGACAAGAACTGTGCTCGTGTTTGGAAGCTTCCTGTCCAGGACACCGTGTTCTCTAAGTTCTTCGCAGTTATTTTCCAGGTTATCAAATCGAGCCCTCAGAAGATCAGCTGATTAACCCTGTTCACTGTAAATTCCTGGACCACCAAAGCTGAGACCCACTTCTGAGGTATCGGGTCCAACACGGCCTTCATGGTGACAGTAGAGCTTTGTGACATTTGCACGTCAACAGCTGTTTGGAACAACTGCTGATGTCAGCAGACGGAGACAAAGGTTCCGTACCAAAGCTTTAATCTGGTTTTGTAGTGGATGCCCCCCCCCTTCCTAATTTTAGTGACAAAAAAAAAACAGGAGAGGAAAGAGCATCAGCTTCATTGTCACGTTCCTGTTGCTGCAGGTGCGTCAGAACAGCATTTCTGAAAATTCACATCTTTAAATGCTCCATTTAACCACCTTTCATTGTCCGGGTGTAAAAGGTGAGCCGGAGCGCCACCTGGAGAGCTTGTTAGGTGATGACAGTGAGATCTTCAGTGAGTCCAATGATCGATTGTGCAGCTCTGTCCCTCTGATGTCCTGGTTCCCGGTCAAGATGGCAGGACTCCAGGAACATGAATCCCCTGGGAAAAACAAAAAGATCCATTTATGTATTCTTTTTTTGGCAATGGTTAATTTTAACTTTTTTGAGTGGATGTATTTTCCTTCCAGAATACTCCTTCAGTCAGACGTTCGTAGTTCCAGCAGTCAGGGGCCAGAAACACTCGAGTGTTCCTGTCCTGCGGTCTAGTCCCGGTCCGGGCCCGGTGGTCCCAGGTGGTCCCCGGTGGCTTCAGAAGTTTCCCAGCATAACGGACGAGCGCTGAAGCGGGCCCAGCAGCGGCAGCTCATTGACCAGCTCGGTTGTCATTCTCGCTCGGACCGACCGGCCCCTCGGAGCCGCATTGGCCGCCCGGGACGTCAGTGGAACCGGACTTGTCCGGTAATAGGACGCCAGCTTGTTCCAGGGAGCCCCGAGGAAACGCCCCTGCCGGACGCGATCCGGGCCTCCGGTTGGTGGAGCCGGCCTCCGGCCTCCCAAGAACCGCTCGGATTCGTCCCGTCGAGTTTCAGTCCCGGGGCCGCCGGCGCGCATTGGAGGCCGCGGCCGCCACTCACAGCGCCTTTGTCCGCGGATTGGTGCAGCGGCTTGGGCGGACGCCTCCTGGGGCTCGGTCTTCACGGCTCACGGAGAGCGAATGTCGTCATGAGCGGTGGGTAGGAATTAAAACATTGGTGTTTATATTTCATTCTACTCGGTAAAACACGATATTTGCACTTGGCGGAGGTGCGCGGGGGGGTTCGGCGGGAGAAGGAGGCGCATGTTGCGGGACCCTCGCAGTTGCGTGAGCCGCAGCAGCGCCGCACTTCCGGAGTAGCGCTGCTTTCAGCAACGTTATCAAAGAGTTGGAGTCGCTAACTACGCGTCAGCTAGCCGAAGATGCTAGTTGCTGCTCCGCGGTCGGTGCTACCCTGGGCTCGGATCTGAGCGTCCCGCCGTCTGGCCCGCGGTAGAATCCAGCTAACGGCTTCGTCTCCGTTTGTTCCCAGTGGAAACTACGATGCACACGGACTAAATCAGCTCAGGCTAGCGGCTGCTAGCTGCTCCAGCTCGCCCTGCTTAGGTAGATAGCCAGCGTGCTAACGTTAGCTGCTTGGACTCAGCACAGCTAACATCAGTATGCGTTGATGGCGGCTTCTGCGCCCCAGACGAGTTTATCACTCACACACTCGTCCAAGTGAGTAGCAGAGGCCGCTGTGTGGAAGTGTGTTGTTGTTGTAGTTGTTGTTGTTGTTGTTTGTGGTGATTTAGCAGTAAGGAGTGACGAGGGGCTGACACTTCAGCTACTTTGCTAGTTTGAGAAGCGATGCACTTTATAGATGAGGTCAAAGTTCAACATCTGGAGAGGAGCCTCTGCTCGGAGCTCAGTCACGAGACCGAATCCCTGTTGTTGTTTTTATTGCATAAAGCAGAAGTCACACAATCAGCAGCAGAATGTAGCCCCCCCACTCTTAACAACTTACCATCATGTAAAAAAGACAACAATAAACAACGAAGTATTAAATATTCAATGAATTATAAATGGTTACAACTGTACTTTGAGCGTCTCCTGTAGAGTATGTGACATCTGTTTACAACTTAGTACTAGTGTTCGTAGTACACTGGTGCTACCAACTTTACTAGCTGGTACCAAAGCACATGCAGGTCACAGCAGCAGGATGTGAGCCAGTGACCTTGCAGGCCAACAGATGGTTGTCCTGTTTCATGGTGAAACCGCAGTGAAGTTCTCAGTACTTTGTCTACTACTACTTGATATTTGTCAAATACTTCACTTGATGCCGTTTTGCTTGGAAAGAAGGGAACCCTGTAGTCGCACATCCAGGATCTCCACGAAGGAAATATTCTTGTTGGAAATCTTTAATGATCACATGCTGCAATTTGTCAAGAACCAAGTAATGTTAGAACAATCAATGGAACCAGAATCATGACCCCAGAATCAGGACTGGAACCAGGCTCCCGCTCAAAGTGGATAAATGAGATCACAGGCTGATCCACGTCTGTGATCTTCGTCCTGTCAGCTGATCACGCATCAGTCTTGTGCTGGGCTGGCCTGTGTGACCTTCCTACCACAACTGGACCTATTCCTGGGGGGGTCTCCTCAGACCTGGATCAGGGCTTATTCAGCTGTGGATGCATCAATACATGATGAGGGGCTTGACTGGATCCGGGTCTAGAGACCAGCAGGCCATGAACAGCATCAACGTCCTGGTCATCCAGGACCTGGATCTCCGGGAGGAGAATCTGTTAATTCTTGTGTTCTCTGGCAATCGGCAGTCGGGCTGAGAGCTCTGGCCCGCTTGTGGATGTCAGGCCTCGTGCTGCCCTCATGGAGTCTGTTTCTGATAACTTGAGCAGAACCATGCGCACCAGTGGGCTGCTGGAGGTCATCCTGGCTCTGGCAGGGTCGCTCCTGCTGCTTGGCTACTGCCCTCCTGCGGTGGCTCCTCCACTCCCGAGGGACTGGCCCATCTCCTGGAACAACGCTGAGCTAGCCAAGAACTGGCCGGAGAGGAGAAGAAGAGGGAAACGGCCTGAACCCTCCTGGTGGAGGCGGTCCCGCCAGCATCCTCACCTGTACCCCAGCTGAACCCTCCTGGTGGAGGCGGTCCCGCCAGCGTCCTCTCCTGTACCCCAGCTGAACCCTCCTGGTGGAGGCGGTCCTGCCAGCGTCCTCACCTGTACCCCAGCTGAACCCTCCTGGTGGAGGCGGTCCCGCCAGCGTCCTCTCCTGTGGCTGCGATGCTGGTCACGTCTTTCCTCGGCTCTGCTGCAGCTTCCAACGGCAGCGTTTCAGGCTTGTTGTGTTTTGCTGCTCGGCTTCTGCTGATTTGGCGGTTGTGTCTCGTGCTCCTAGCATTCGTGGTCATGTTGGGCTTTATTTGAATTGTTCTATTTGGATTCCTCACCTCTGACCTTGGCGTCTCTGGGGTGAGCAGCCACGTCTCACCAGGTGAAGCCCAGCTGACCGTTGAGCACCCAGATGGTCACCGGATGTTGGAGCTGAATTATGTTTCCATGTTTTCCACCTGGTTTCAAAAACTAATTGGTCCTCTGAAAGGGCACCAGAGCGACTGGCCTTAGAAACGGATGGAATATTGATGATGCGCGCGCTGATCAGTGGTCCAATCAGAATCCATTAGTCTTCAATCATTCTTGCTCATTGCTGGTTGTTACCATGACGATTCCCTGTCGCTGTGGTTCCGAACACCAGCTGTTTGATTTCAGCTGTTTGAATGCTAACGTAGCTTTTGCTCATCTAATGTGCTCAAGTACCACAACAATACCCTCCAAGTATTATTACTGGCACTTGTAGTAACACAGTAAGAACACTGTTTTGAGTGCTGCAGGAAACACAAACTTTGTACTTTGAGTCTGTGTTTGTTTGAAGCCACTGAACTTGGCTTGCGTGTCCTTACCTGTGAGCCGCTGGCCAGGTGAGGGCTGGCCCGGGTGAGTGAGCCTCTCGGCCTCAAAACTCCTTTACTGATGACGTAACAGAAGAAGAATAAATCCAATAAACGTCCTACGTTTCGCTCATGTCATGTTTTTGAATGAAGTCCAAAAGCACCTGTGTGGCTGGAGAGCACAGACGGGTTGCCAAACACCGGATATTTGTCTCTCACAGAAGTTTTGATGGCCGACCGACTAAATCCCCAGAAACCAGTCAGTAACTTCATCTTAAACTGAAGCAGGCAACCCAAAAAGTCTTGAACTCTCTCACAGACAATTTTCCAAGCTCCAGTTTTACTATGATTTGACATGTTGCTCACAGAAGCGAGTCGCGGTCTGACCGGTGTGTCGAGCCGTCCGTCCTTCTCCCCTGCAGTGAGTCACCTCTGGACACCTGCTGGAGACCTTGAGCAGTATGAGTGGTCGGTAACCCACCAAAGTGAATAACTGGTGCCCTCTACTTGCATGTCTTAATGTCCTAAATTGGCCAAAACCCTCTTAGAAAATAACCCTGAATAAGAGGTACAGTTCCAGATCTGCATGGCAACAAAGAACCCATCACGTGTAGTTGACATGATTAGCCTCTGTCCCTGGTACCGGAGTCTATCATTGAAGAGTCGTGAAAACAGTACATGTAAGATCTGATGGATAGAAGACAGCTCGTCTGGTTCTGTCTCATGTTCATGTTTATTCTGTGAGGAGTTGAGAAGAGTGACTGCAGCAGCTGAACCGCTTTTATTTCCTGGCCTTAAATGTTTTCTGGACAACTGTTGCTCCTGAGCGTTGCGAGAGAAGAAGAGGAGAACGTGGCAGTTGGAGCTCAGGAGCTGTGACTGAGTATTCTGAAGGAGCAGCGCTGCTGTTCTGTGGATGAGCAGGAACATCGTGGCGTTCTGATTCTGACTCTGCTGTGTTTTCCAGATCAACAGGACAATATGGCCACCACTGTTGCTGTCAGTCCCAGTGAATATCTTCAGCCTTCCACTGCTGCCACACAAGTGAGTCCCAGCCGCGTGGAACCCGCCGCTCATTCCTCTCAGGCTTGTTGTGAAACGTTGCTCAGAGAACCTTCTGCTCTGTGTGCCGTGTGGGGCTTTAATGTCTGACATGCTGATACTTCACCACCTACAGCAGGGAGCAGATATTTATTGATATCTGTATAAAAACTCTTTCATGTGATATTGAAAATTACATGTAAACATGATGAAGTTTAAGAAAGTGTTTTTCTCTCCATTTCCCCATGAATCATATTTCCTGCACTCTCCATCACCCCAGATCAACAGACTGGTATCTTTGTGATGACGATACCAACCATCGAGACTGAAATGTTGTCGCGGCTCCTCGCTGACCGAACCGTTTGCAGTTCCGTTTTTTTAACTTTTTATTTGAAGTAAAAGCGTGATGTCATTCTGAGTGACAGGTCGAGGTACAATTTTCCCAAACATGTTTGCGCACCGTCTCTGTGGCTCCCCAACTTACATTTCTTCTGATTTTTGCACATTTTTCTAGTTCAAACTCAAGAGCTCAACCAAGTCTTTTCATTCAGTGAGTTTTCCCTCGACTCCCCTGCCACCGCCCGGTGTTGCAGAATCACCGAACAGCCATTTACAGGTTATGGCTTCCTGCTACACACCCGTTATTTTGCATTATTGGGTTCCTGCTTTCATAATTGGATTCTTTTCCTGCTGCTCTGCAGGACAGAGGTGTCATTGCTGTTCTTCCTTTCTCATAATAGCTTTGTTTGGTGAAGTTGAGCTTTTCCTCCATCCCACGTGTGTGCCCTTTTTAATCGAGTCGATATGGAACTGTTTCTAAACATCTCCAGTTCTTTACGCATTCACTGGATTATTGTGGAACTTGGATTCTTGTTTCTGGGCGCGGCAGTTGTATCTGGTTTAAGGTGGCGTTGGCGTTTAGGTCTCCAACATATCACGGTTTTCCATATGATTCCGTGGCTATTAAATCAGAAGGTTAAAAACAAAAATGAATTATTGCTCCCAGGGCGAGCAAAGACAAGAATGATTTCATTTGCTCCCGACTGTCACACATCTGCCGTCTCCCTGTTTGACTTCAGACAGAAATTCAGAGCTCAGGGACCAGTGTGCGTTCCCATATATTTATCATTTACGTTGGCCCAGTAAGTATGTGATTTACAGACTTCTCAATTTTACTGAAAATACACACAAAAAAACTTTGGACATCCATAATGTTTGCGTGTTTTTCAGTCAGTAATTATCATCTAAACTTGTAGTCATACAGATCGTATTGACGTCTGTGAATATCGACAAGAAAGCCATTCCACATCTTAGTGGGTAGAAACATCAGTAACTTGATCCTCTGGGGACATGTAGGAGGTCAAAGGTCACAGCTTTGCTGCTGAGAGCTTTCAAGTGCATCTCACAATCTTCTTCACATGGAAGTCAGACACACTTGAAGGGGATAAAAGCTTTGAAGGAAAGCCAGTAATAGTTGGCTTTGGGCAGTTTGATGTTGTTGCGCCATAGCCAAGCGTTGACCAGCAGCCGTGCTCTCATCTGCAACACCGTCAGTTCCTCAGACGCCGCTTTCTGTCCAATTAATACACTGTAGTATGTAGCAGGGACCGCTAGAGGGCAGGCACGTGATCTCCTGTTGAGAGAGGCAGCTCACTGGAGAAAGGTGGCAGTTGGTGCTCGCACCAATGGGAGGACGACTGTCGCCGTTTGGGTTATTTAGGCTTCAGTCCAGGCAGTGGAGGCGAGCCAGACAAATCAGGGGAAGCAACAATGTTGTGGCTGAAGATGGAGGAGAGGGGAGGGAATGGGGAGGGGAAGGAGGGGACGGCTCCGCCAGGCTCCAGCTGTGACGTGGGTGGTTTTCCTCCATCCTCCAACCGCTTGTTGACCCTCGGTTCTCACGTCCGTATCCCGTGTAAGTAGCGTCGTTGGCTCCATTCTGTCCTTTTCTCATGATAACACGAGTTACGACCTGATCAGTGTCAGAGTATCAGAATGAGGAGAAAACTGGATTGGAACATCACTCATTCTGACATCTGACCTGTGAATAACATCAGGAGCCGCGCCTGATTCTTAACCTCCCAATCCAATATCCCATTTCTGTAGATCAGTGGTGAAAGGTTTCCCTCTCCGACTGATCCCAGTGCAGATTTTGTGTGTTGTGTCTGACGGGGTTTCTTCCTGCAGGACCCCCAGCCCTCTCCGCTGGCACTCCTGGCTGCCACCTGCAGTAAGATCGGTCCCCCTGCTGCTCAAGCTCCTGTCACGTCTCCTCCAGTGCAGCCGCAGCCTCGCAGACTCCTACCGATAAAGCCGGCGCCAATTGCCCCTGCTCCACCCAAAAACCTGGGCTTCCTGTCAGCCAAGGGCAGCGTGATTCAGCTCCCCGCTGGCTTGGGCTCCACGGCCCCCGGGAGCCCTATTGTGCTAACAATCCAGCAGAGCCCAGCTCGCACCAACACCCAGGCCCCTGCCAACATCCAGTACCAGGTGATGCCACAGATCCAGGGCCCACAGACAATCCAGGTAATGCCACAAGGGGGCCAGATCCAACTCATACCGGGCACGAACCAGGCTATCATCACTGCTCCCATGACCGTCCCGGCCCCTGCAGCTGCCACCACGCCAGTCACTCCGCAGAAGACTGTAGCCATAAAGCCCTCACCCAAGTCGCGGAAGCCAAACAACACTGGAGCAAACATGGTGCAGCTCCCTAGTGGACTCACGCTGCCGCTCAACGTGGCAACGGGGGAGGTGGGGGGGACCCAGATCATCACAGAGACCGCTGCAACTCCTCCCACTCCAGGAAAGGGTCGACGAGGGAGGAAGAAGAAAGCGGTTCTGGTTGCTCAGCCTCAGCCGCCTCCACCAACACAGGCTGCCTCCCCACCCCCTGAGCAGATGGAGACCATCCTGATTGAAGCTGGGGACAACATCATTCAGGTAGAGCTGCCGCAAGGCACCAGGATGTTTGTAGTTGGGACCGGCTTTTCTTCTGGTGATGAGCTCCAAGTGTGTTGGACCCTGGCGGTCACGAGCCCTGGTAGCCTCCCTCGTAGCTGGTGTTCAGCTGCTGTACTCAGTTTATGGTTATTAAGAAGATAAGTTAAACCTTTCTTCATCCCTCAGTGGGGAAATTGGCACTGCTACAGCAGCAGAAACAGAAGTAGCAGCAGAATATTTCTTAGTTTCTGCATCGCAGGCTGATGGCGGAATGAGACTGTAGCACATGGTGATGTCATGATGGTCAAATACTGAAGTCATGAGCAACTGGGAAGCGTTTGAGTTCCAACCTACAACACGGGAGAACACGCTCAACGCCTGTGGAACTCGCTTACCCATCTGCAGTTGGAGAGTGAGATGTTTTTTAGGGCTTGGAAATATATTTGTACCATGAAGGTACAATTACCTGCACCTCTAATTCACACGTAGGGAGCTCATGGAGTCGCAGGGTAGCGTTTCAGGCCTGATGTTTGAATGTTGTGTGGTTTCAGAACTGCATCAGGTAGTAAAAAGTGAAAAGCTGACGAGTCTGTAGTGTTGTAGCTCCTTCTAGAACCTTCCATTTATGGTCATGTGGTCACATCCTCCTGATACCAACAGAAGGTACAGTTGTCTTGAACATTCCGGGGTAACTTCTCCTGTCTTCATCTGCAGGCAGGGAACAACCTGCTGATCCTGCAGAGCCCTGGGCAGCCGGCGGTGGTGCAGCAGGTGCAGCTGGTGCAGCCCAAACACGAGTCTCAGGTGGTTCAGATCCCCCAGCAGGCCCTGAAGGTAGTGCAGGCCGCCTCTGCCACGTTGCCACAAGTCCCACAGAGACAGCCGGTCCCCTCAAGCCTACAGGTCGCCCCAGCAGAGCCTACGCCAACGCAGGTATCGGACGCCGCCGCAAAGCCTCTTCAGAACTCATGCAGCTATCCAAGTGATTACTGACTCAAATAAAAATAAACTGAGTCTTCAAAATCCTTTTGTGTTTAATCTTTTTATTTTTCACCTAATTTTCCATTTCAGATCTTCTCTGTCCCATTTTCAAAAAGAATTGTCATTAAATCCATTTGTTAGTAACGATGTAATTGAGTCATAATTTCATTTCGGAATTGAACCCTGTTTGTAATTGTAGAGCAGAAATGCAGTTTATTTCAGAACTTTTCCGATTCCATGTTTCCTTCCTTACAGAAGGTATTTTTTCTGTCCTCAGATTCTCTTTAAAACAGCCACAGGTGAGTGGCAGTCTGTCCAGCTCCAGGACACTGTCTCCACGGCAACGACACCTACATCCTCTGTCATCACCACCACCACCTCGCCAGCTGTGGGCACCAAGAGGACACAGGTGGGGGGACGGAAGGAGCGGACTCTAGCAAAAATTGCCCCGGCAGGTGGACTGATTGCATTGAATACATCGCAGCTGTCCTCAGCAGCTCAAGCTGTGCAGACGATCAGCATCAACGGCGTGCAGGTTCAGGGAGTTCCTGTTACCATCACAAACGCAGGCGGTGAGTTCAGGATTCCATGCAGAGCATGATGAAACCCCCAGGCCGTGCCCAGCAACGGCACGCCTCCGTGGAGCTACTTACTTTCAAAGAAGCTCATCGGTGTCTGTGGCTTCCTTCAGCACCGTGTGTGGTGCTGTTGGTGTTGGTTCTGATCAGGCAGAGACCGAACCGCTGCTGACGCTGGCCGTTCATTCCTGGCAGGACAGCTTACAGTCAGTCTCATCGGAACCAGCCAAGCCTGCTCTGCACTGGAGCGGAAATGAAATGAAACGAGCTGACAAACACATGCTAATCAGGCGAGGAGCAAATACATAAAATCATCCTGACTCTCACAAAAGAATATCCACCCATCCCTCCCTCCCTCCACTCATCCATCTATCCATCCACCCATCCCTCCCTCCCTCCACTCATCCATCTATCCATCCACCCATCCCTCCCTCCCTCCACTCATCCATCTATCCATCCCTCCCTCCCTCCACTCATCCATCCATCCATCCACCCATCCCTCCCTCCCTCCCTCCACTCATCCATCTATCCATCCACCCATCCCTCCCTCCCTCCACTCATCCATCTATCCATCCCTCCCTCCCTCCACTCATCCATCTATCCATCCACCCATCCCTCCCTCCCTCCCTCCACTCATCCATCTATCCATCCCTCCCTCCCTCCACTCATCCATCTATCCATCCCTCCCTCCCTCCACTCATCCATCCACCCATCCCTCCCTCCCTCCACTCATCCATCTATCCATCCACCCATCCCTCCCTCCCTCCACTCATCCATCTATCCATCCACCCATCCCTCCCTCCCTCCCTCCACTCATCCATCTATCCATCCCTCCCTCCCTCCACTCATCCATCTATCCATCCCTCCCTCCCTCCACTCATCCATCCACCCATCCCTCCCTCCCTCCACTCATCCATCTATCCATCCATCCATCCCTCCCTCCCTCCACTCATCCATCTATCCATCCCTCCCTCCCTCCACTCATCCATCTATCCATCCACCCATCCCTCCCTCCCTCCACTCATCCATCTATCCATCCACCCATCCCTCCCTCCCTCCACTCATCCATCTATCCATCCACCCATCCCTCCCTCCCTCCACTCATCCATCTGTCCATCCACCCATCCCTCCCTCCCTCCACTCATCCATCTATCCATCCACCCATCCCTCCCTCCCTCCACTCATCCATCTATCCATCCCTCCCTCCCTCCACTCATCCATCTATCCATCCACCCATCCCTCCCTCCCTCCACTCATCCATCTATCCATCCACCCATCCCTCCCTCCCTCCACTCATCCATCTATCCATCCACCCATCCCTCCCTCCCTCCACTCATCCATCTGTCCATCCACCCATCCCTCCCTCCCTCCACTCATCCATCTATCCATCCACCCATCCCTCCCTCCACTCATCCATCTGTCCATCCACCCATCCCTCCCTCCCTCCACTCATCCATCTATCCATCCACCCATCCCTCCCTCCCTCCACTCATCCATCTATCCATCCCTCCCTCCCTCCACTCATCCATCTATCCATCCACCCATCCCTCCCTCCCTCCACTCATCCATCTATCCATCCACCCATCCCTCCCTCCCTCCACTCATCCATCTATCCATCCCTCCCTCCCTCCACTCATCCATCCATCCATCCACCCATCCCTCCCTCCCTCCACTCATCCATCTATCCATCCCTCCCTCCCTCCACTCATCCATCTATCCATCCCTCCCTCCCTCCACTCATCCATCTATCCATCCCTCCCTCCCTCCACTCATCCATCTATCCATCCCTCCCTCCCTCCACTCATCCATCCACCCATCCCTCCCTCCACTCATCCATCTATCCATCCACCCATCCCTCCCTCCCTCCACTCATCCATCTATCCATCCACCCATCCCTCCCTCCCTCCCTCCACTCATCCATCTATCCATCCCTCCCTCCCTCCACTCATCCATCTATCCATCCCTCCCTCCCTCCACTCATCCATCTATCCATCCACCCATCCCTCCCTCCCTCCACTCATCCATCTATCCATCCACCCATCCCTCCCTCCCTCCACTCATCCATCTGTCCATCCACCCATCCCTCCCTCCCTCCACTCATCCATCTATCCATCCACCCATCCCTCCCTCCCTCCACTCATCCATCTATCCATTCATCCCTCCTCCATCCATCCATCATCCCTCCATCCATCCATCCCTCCCTCTCCTCCTGTTGAGGGTGGTGGGGGTGGAGCCTATCCCAGCAGCCTTCCCCCTGGACAGGTCACCAGTCCATGGCAGGGCCAACACATAGAGACAGACAACCATTGGCTCTCCCAGTCACGCCTACGGTCAATTTAGAGTCTGGATTAACCTGGTCCCCTCTTGATGTCTTTGGACTGTGGAGGAAGCTGGAGTACCAGAGAGAACCCAGCAGGAACAGGGAGAACATGGAGACTCACCCAGAAAGACCCCGTGCTGCAGCCGGGGCTCCACCCACAACCTTCTTGCTGGGGGCCACAGGGAGGACCACTGCTCCACCCACAACCTTCTTGCTGGGGGCCACAGGGAGGACCACTGCTCCACCCTGCTGCCTACAAAACAATATAATAAAGTAAAACAGCCAAATTAAGATGAGTAATACAAAATAATGATGGAACTGACAATGTGTGCACCCACCAGGGAGATGGCGCTGCACATCTGTTGCTGCGTTTAATGACAGTAAAATAAAATGAATTACTAAAATCAGTGTGGGAGGTGGCAAGTGGAATCACACATTTTATATATTAACTCCGTTACATAAACTAGCAGTGTGGTAGTGGATGATTCCAAACGCAGCAATTGACTTAACTTCATTTAGAAATGATTTAAAGTTCTTCATCTGTTCATGAGTGTAGAATTGCAGGAGTCCTGCTGCATCTGTACTAGTGTGTCTGTCTTTGTCAGGCCAGCAGCACCTGACGGTGCAGACGGTGCAGGGCGGAGGGCTCCAGCTGGCATCGGCACAGGGCCAACCCACCATCCATGTGGATCAGACCCTCACTCTGGAGCTCCCCAGCCAGCCAGGAGAGAAGAAGCGACGCATGGCCTGCACCTGCCCCAACTGTAAAGATGCTGACAAGAGGTGAGTGTAGAGCACAAGCATTTTATTGAATAAGGGCCATAATGTTGGTGGTCAAGGTTTTACCAAATTTCCTGTAAATGAGCCCAAAAGTAACATCTGGCGGGAAGTTCTGTGCTGGGTGTTAGACCAGTAAATGAACCAACTCAGGGAGGTTGAAGATCACTTTCATGGCCTCTTAGATGGTCGGCAGCTGAAGACGAGCATGGTTTTGGAGTGGTCCAAAAAATGGCAGTGTCAAGGTTCACCTGGCATGGGGATGTGACAGTCTGGCACTCACCTGGAGGTCTCCACGAAATGCATGCATCCCTTGTGGTGCATCACCCTTCTGAAATGAGCTACTTTTCTAATTTCCCCGCGTTTGTGTTCACGAGAGCTGTGGCGTAGTTGGTGATTCGTGATACGAACTAGAAATCTTTATGAAGGACAGATTCTTCAATTGATTGCTGAACTTCTCACAAACATTTACCTTGGTGTGACAAATACTTGACCAAACAAATCCAGCTCTCACACCGATTTACATCAAAGTCCTCTCCTGTTAGCAGGTACAGCTGGGAATTCAAAACTAAAGTAGCAAGAAAATGATATTTGAAATGTGTTCTTTCAGTGAGCTCTGAGTGTGTTGGTGTGTGTTCACCCTGCAGGCCCGGCGAGGTGGGCAAGAGGAAGCACATCTGTCACGTGCCCGGCTGTGAAAAGACCTTCAGGAAGACGTCGCTGCTCCGGGCTCACGTTCGGCTGCACACTGGCGAGAGGCCGTTTGTCTGCAACTGGGTTTTCTGTGGCAAACGTTTCACACGCAGCGATGAGCTGCAGCGACATGCCAGGACGCACACAGGTTAGTCCCTGAAGGCCAGTTTTAGTCAGACCAACTCGAGCGATGCGGTTCTCTGGTCCATTGGAATGGGGGCAGTGATAAACGCAGCCTGATGTCACATAAACCGGAAATTAAACCCGAAGACTTCTGCTGTCTCTCTGAGAGATTGATGGCGGTCGCCAGGACTCACCAGGAGAGGATGGAGCAAAGGCTCTGTGTCCGTGGTTTATCAGAATCAGAATCAGAATATTTTATTAATCCCGGGGGGAAGTTCTGTTGTTGCAGTTATTAAGCTCTTGAAGTACTATAAAGTAAAGTATAAAGTTACAATTACAATAATTAGAAAGTGCAGACTTAAAGTTAAGAATAAGATAAAGTGTAAGAGTAAGAATAAAATAAGAATAAGAATAAACTATTTACAAATACAGTAGTTATGACAAGAGTATTGCACAGTTAAGTATTGCAACAGTTGAGTCATGAAATCACTCAGAGGGAAGGCCCTCCTCCTCTTGTTTCTTGTTTGATGCCTGATGGGCAACTTATGATGCCCCAGAACTGCTGCGGTGCTGGATTTGGTCTGACTGAATCACGTGACCCCACCAGGTGCAGTCTGTCACTTGGTGCCAGTTATCAGAACTGGAGAGCACATGTGTGTTAGAGTGTGACATCACCCCGATGTGTTAGCAGCCCAACGCACACATTGATGAGCCCACTTTGTATTGGTAATGTCGGTGTAAACACAACATGTGTCACATAATGCTTGCCTCATGCTGCCAGTAGGTCGCACCCAGACAAGAACAGTCTCATCACGAGCATCACTTCCCAACTCTGCCTGAATCACATTTTGCCCACTATTTGCTCCAAAGACAACGTTTGGGTATCAGCCTTCCTTTACACTCTCAGCCTGAGTGGAAATCATCCCTGAACCAGTGTCTTGTTGTCTTTCTCTGTAGGAGACAAGCGCTTCGAGTGCAGCCAGTGTCAGAAACGCTTCATGAGGAGCGACCACCTGACGAAGCATTACAAGACTCACATAAACACCAAGAACCTGTGAGCGTATATGCAGACAAACTCTCCTAAACTGAAGACGGGGCTGAAGAGACTCTGGGAGTGTCTGTCACTTGTCCCATAATGGGACACGCTCCTCTGGGACTGTGTAAGATGGTGCACAAACAAATCCCTCCTGGTGGACCTCAAACTGATCCAGAAACTTTATTCTTCATAGTTTATTTTGTTTGTTGCGATCAGGGCAGAGGCCAGCGCAGCTCTGACTGAACTCTGATGAGATGGTGACGCTTTACTCAGCCTGCTTATTTATGAACTCTACAAACTTCCACCACCATAGGACCCCAGTTACAGTTTCTTCCCCAATACGTTTACTTGCATGGATTTTGCCACTAAGAGCTCTCAAAATTAGACCCCATAATTTTTTTTTTACCAGATATTTATTTTTACCATAATGGATTGGTAATTTTGTTGGAAGCTCTCTGTGTTTCAGCAGGAGTCTCTGCTGATTTGAAACTGCTAAAAGTTGAGGGCAAGGACCTAAAACTCTTGAGACTTTGGAAACCCTTCAGATGTTTACATTGGCTGTCTTTAAAGTATGTAAAAGCATACCTTCTTACATAATCCAAATAATGGTCATAATCTATTTATGTTTTCCCATTTGTTACACATTATCCTGCAAAGTAGGCTCGGCTTGGAAGAGAACAGACTGAATTTAAAAGAAGAGGTTTTAGATTTTACAGCAGAGTTATGAGGATGTGAGAAGAGCATCTTAATCTGTGTACTAATGTACTTTTTAGGGTTCTGAGTCCTTTCAACAACTGTAATTAATATGCAGTTTAGGGCCAAAGGGTGTCACCAAACTTTTAAATCAGTTTCACAATGGATTAAGTGATGAGCTGCTGGAAGTGGAGAAGAAGTAGAACTGGATAAAGTTGAGAGAATATGGTCTTCTAAAACTGAAAAGAACACCCCAGATCACTAGAAACATATTTGAATTCAATAATATATGAAACCTATTTGTTAAGGTTTTAAATGTTGTATTGGCAGTACCTTGTATTATGGTAACAATGTATTATCAGTTTCATGGATATTTGAGGACACCCCTGAGTTGTTATGTGCTGCTTCAACAAATGATTGACGAAACTTAGATTATATCACCGATTGACAACGAATTGGAGAATAATAGGAGACCTAAGATGGAACCCTGTGGAACACCAGCTTTGAGTTGATGAAAGTCTCAGGAGACCCCTCCTGTGAGTTGGGGATGTATTAAACTTGGTCGATTTATTTCTTCTTATGAGGTCTTTGGTCAGTTTGGATTGAATGATGCCAAATTTAAAATAAGGAATGATTTACTCGTGAAGATTAAGGTCAAGTCAGATTTCATTTATAAAGGCACAAGTTGTCTCATGACATTGTACAAATATAGTTGGTCCTGGACCGCCCATTTTTTCCCTGCTGTCAAGCACATGATGATGAAAAACCTTTCATGGGCAGAATCCTGGGAGCAGACCTGGACTTTTAGGAGAGCCCATCTGTCTTCAGTGGTTGGGATATTAAAAAAAGAGACAGACGTCCTTACTAACACCCTGAAATGCAAATCCCTGAAAAAATTCAGAATTAAGGATCTCTCGATTTATTCCAGTGAAGTAACGACGACAGGAGGCCTTCCCTGCTGCCGCTCCTCTTTCTGTGAGGAGTTAAAACCAGGTTTCTACACATTTGGTAATCCCTGTCGGACCACACCTTCATGGGTGCGCTTATATTCAGGGTTCAGTATTGAAATTCAACATTTTTTGGTCTGCCTGCTACTGAAAGGTATCAGCATACAAGTATCAACAATTTTAAATATCTGATTCTAAAACTTTCCTTTCTTTGTTCTTCAGTCAGATTTTTGCCAGTATTAGACTGTACAAAGTTCCTGAATAGCTAGCTGCTTTGTTAAAACTATATTTAATATTTGATATTTTTAAGCTTCTTTTGTTTTTTACCTCAACATTTTTTTTCATGGTGTTGTATTATAGAAAACATGTTTATACTTCAGAAAAGTCTACCTTTGGTACCGATTCCAGATGTCATGAAAGGCCGTGGCATGATGGTGAAAACAATGCTCATGGTACCCAGCCCTGCTAACGGTACCCAGCCCTGCTAACGGTACCCAGCCCTGCTAACGGTACCCAGCCCTGCTAACATCCAGTGTAGTTCAAAATAAAAGGCTAAGTTCCTGCTCTTGGGCTTTGATTCTGTGTTTGTAGCCTCTGCATCGCTGTAAATATGTTTGCATCTCCATCTTTTGGCCTGGCTTGACAATCATGTCACCAAATGCAAAAAGAGAGGACGATGCTCTCAGGCCTTTGGTCAGCTCCTTCCTCTCAGATGTTTTCCCAGCTATGTGATAGCTTTAATTCTAAATTAACTCTTATGAAGTTTTAATTTCGTGGATATACAGATGACCAGCACAGGGCCGATTGTACAGTGTTCACCTAAAACAAGCCCATTTAGTTTTTTGGACATATTGAATATGTTCTGACTGAACAGGTTGTGAAGCCTGAACTTGTACAAGAGTTCCTTTCTCTGACTTTTTATTCTACCGGGGTTTTAGGTCTCGTTACCGTGGTCCCATCAGGCAGCAGCTTCACCCCCGTGACTTGAGGTTTTCACTGCGGTGTGATTTAAAACTGTGACGTTGATGTTAACTGTCCGGTGAGGCGTCATGTTCTAAATGTCCAACTTCTCGATAATTTGACCAAAGAACCAAAGTCAAGTCCATTTTATTATCAAAGCACTTTGAACCAGTTTTCCTCAAAGTGATAAATCAAACTGGGGTGTCCAATATTTGGTGCGCTTGAAACGTGATGCCGCCGGCTGGATAGACAGAACCTGCTCATATTTATGTTTGTACTTCATGTTTGAATATGTATTTCCATGGTGTGTCTGCCTGACACAGTAAATGTAGGATATTAAACAAAAGTAAAGCTGCCTAGTGTTGTGGTTGGCGTGGCCGGCCGTGAAGGAAATGGCGTTGTACAGTGTGTAAGGAATAAAGTATAATGTGACATTGTATAGCTTCATTCCTGCTTTTATAAGACTTCTAGGATTTTTTTTCTATTGAATTAAAGATGCCTTAGACAGCTGCACCCAGGATTCAAGTTGTTTTTTTTAAGTACACACACAATTTGTAAAAGTCCTCATGTGTTCTCAAGTTATGTTACATGCCAATGTCAAGTGCACTGATTCAAATCCCAGGTTCTAAATTTGTAAATTTAATCTTGATAGGGATGAAAATATTTGAAAATATATTAATTTTTCAAATTAAGACATTTCTGTTGCTGTGAATTAAATATGTCTCCTTTGCCAAGCCTGTATATTGTATAATGTTCTGCAGACTATTTTTATTTTATTTCAGAAGAACCCCAAGAACCAGCAGTTAATTTTATAATGTGTATAAAGGTGCTAAACACTTTGCTCCTTTTCTACATCCAGCCCTTAAATAAAGATCTCAATTATTCTGGTTGCTTCTGTCGTTCTGTGCAGACTCACTAGGATCAGCAGGTAAACCACCAGATAACGATAATAACAATGATAATAATAACAATGATAATGATGATAATAACAATAACAACGGTAACAATGATAACAATAATAATGATAATAACAATGATAATAATAACAATGATAATAACAATGATGATAACAATAACAACGATGATAATAACTATAATAATGATAATAACAATGATGATAACAATAATGATAACAATGATAATACCAATAATAATGATAATAATAACAATATAATAATAACAATAACAATGATAATAATAACTGATAATAATAACAATAATAACAATGATAATAATAATATGATAATAACAATGATAATGATAATAATAACAATAACAATGATAATAACAATAATAACAATGATAATAATGATAACAATAACAACGATAACAATGATAATAACAATAACAACGATAACAATGATAATAATAACTGATAATAATAATAATAACAATGATAATAATAATATGATAATAACAATGATAATGATAATAATAACAATAACAATGATAATAACAATAATAACAATGATAATAATGATAACAATAACAACGATAACAATGATAATAATGATAACAATAACAACGATAACAATGATAATAATAATTACTGATAATAATGATAATAATAACAACAATAATAACAATGATAATAATAATATGATAATAACAATGATAATGATAATAATAATAATAATAACAATGATAATAATGATAATAACGATAATAACGACAATAATAATAATATCAGTTCTTACATGTTTGCACCTTAAACAGGAACCCGGTGAACTCAGGCGTCTTAAGGACGTACACAAAGGAGGAGCTGAGGTATGGTCCTCGTATCACTATCATATTACAACTCGTAGGTCATTTTTGTGTGAGTTCAGAAAGCTGGTTGCCTACGTCATCAGTGATCGACAAACGTGTCTCCGCTAGCTTGATGAAAGCTGGTGATAATTCAGGTTTTCTTGACTCACTGATGTAACTGGTATCGTTGTGTTGTTGTGTTAACCAGGGATCGGGTGTCTTATTATTTACTTTACACACTGAAAGTGTTAGAATTGCGCAGTCGATAAAACGGGCATGTTGACGGTTGCTCTAAAATAGCGGGCTAACTAGCTGGCTAACTAGCTGGCTAACTAGCTGGCTAACTAGCTGGCTAACCTGGTTTGTCCACATCAGTGCAGCAGGCTATTTAGTGTGCGTGTGCGTGCGCGCGCGCGCGCGTTCTTTGGGTACTGCCACTGAGACGGAACCGCTCGTTCTGAAGACAGAATCACAAATGTCACTCTGATGCTTCAACAGGAAAGCGTCGCATTTTGCCCTCATCAAGGCCAGTCTCATACATCTGACTGATGGTGATAGGTGACAGTTTGTGATGCCTTCCTGGAGGCAAATTTCAGTCGTTTTTCAAAAAATAAACAGTAAAAGCTTCAGAAGGAGGCTCAGGACCGACCAGTACATTTACTGACTCCAGTGCTCGTCCATTCACCTCAAGGAGATGTGACACTTGTACCACTACAGAATAGAGAAATGGAAAATCCCCATTATCACTCTCTTACATGGGCATTCTTTTCCTCTGTTTGTCCTCTGGGATCCTCTTGAATGACGGCTGACCAGCAGGAGGGGGGATGTGGGGGTTTTGGCCGACCGAGCTGGTCACCGGCCTCTGCCACACAGACAAGCAGCAGCCGTTGCCGGTGGTGCAGGACGGTCATGTTAGCTCCTGTTTCAACCAGCTAGTCCTCGGAGCGCTGCCCCATGCTGGGATGGCCGTCTTCAGTGCCTGCTACCTGGGCATGGCAAGGTAGGCCCCTGCTGTCTGGGTCGGTTTCACCTTCATGTCACTCACCATTTTTCATCAGAAACTTATACCAATCTTTCAGTTAGTGTAATAAAATTCACTCTTCATAACATTTTGCCTTTGAGCAGGTGGGAGCAGCCTCCCTCCATTGCTGTCATAGGGGGTCTAAGGTTGGAAAAGATTGGTGTCGTGAAGAGTTTGTCCTCCACAGGTGCGGTGTCCCACAGATGTCCCCCTCCTGTGGTTGGGCCCTGCGGCAGGCGTCCTCTCTGCTGGTGGCGCTGCTCTTTGCCACTGATGTCATCCTAGTGAGCCTCCTCCAGCAGGGCGACATGTACCTGGACATCCTCGCTGACGGCTGTGCCACGCTGGCCTGGCTGCTTCACTTCGGTGCCATAACGGTGCTCCAGAGGACGGTTGCTGGCAGAACCAGAGGACCTCCCCTGCTGCTACTGCTGGCTCTTCTGTCCGTCCCAAACCTGATTATTACAGTGATGGTTTATTCTAACGACGGGGAATATCTAACCCTGAACAAACCTCTCAGGTGTGCACGTTTCGTGCTCACCTCGTCCCGGACGCTCCCTCTTCTGCTTTATCTGCTGGCCTTTGTATTTCCCTGCGTCAGTAATGCTGAATACACTTTGTACATCAACACCATGGATGGATCGCCGCTCATCTCAGAGAGCACGCCTCTGGACACAGGTGAGATGGTGGCCGAGGACAGAAGTGGCTGTGTCTCCCGGCTCTTCTACCTGTGGTTGACCCCCCTCCTCAGGCGAGGACAGAGGGGGGAGCTGGACAGACCCGCTGATGTTTATCATCTCCCTCGAAAACTGCGCACAAGTGTGGTTTGTAGATTCTTCCATCAGTGCTGGGACACCTGTCACAGAGGGGCAGCGGTACAGAGCAGGCGTGACCAGTGGCCCCAGCCAGTGTTGAATGGCAGCTTGAGCTCACACAGGCGGGAGGAAACGCAGGAGCTGGAGGGGGATGTGGGACTGCTGAAGGTGCTGCACAAGGCCTTTGGGCTGCGCTATTACATTCTTGGCGTGCTGAAAGTGGTGGTCAACATGCTGAGATTTGCGGGTCCACTGCTCCTCAGCAGTCTGGTGAGCTTCATGGAGGATGAGGGCGCTCCTGTCAGCAGGGGGGCTTGGTGCACCTCAGGGCTCTTTGCCAGCACCCTTCTGGCTTCTGTCCTGCAAAACATCTTTGTCTTCGAGGTCTCCAAGGTGGCGCTATCAGCCCGCGCTGCTCTGGTGTCAACCATCTATGGCAAAGCCCTGCGGGTCAGCAGCAGCAGCCTGGCTGGTTTCACCCTGGGCGAGGTGGTAAACCTGATGAGCACAGACACCGACCGTGTGGTCAACTTCTTCAACAGCTTCCATGAGCTGTGGAGCTTGCCCTTCCAGTTTTCTATCACCCTCTACTTGCTGTATCTGCAGGTGGGTGTGGCTTTCCTCGGGGGGCTGGGCGTGGCACTGCTGCTGGTCCCACTCAACAAGCTCCTTGCATCTCGTATCCTGAGCAACAACAAACACATGTTCTGCCACAAGGACAGCCGTGTTAAGGTGAGATGGATTTCTACTGTTCTCTGATGCAAATGTTCTGATGTCTCATTATTAGACTGTGCAGGATTCATGCTCAATGTGTAGGTGTGTAAAAAACGTTTGTCAAATCGCAGCACAGACAGGAACAGTTTCAGATGAAATCCATCTACCAAGCCCCATTCCTTTATAACAGCATCTTTCAGTAGGAATGCGTGACATGAAGATGCTGGTCAGTGTGAGCTCCTGACATCCAAGATTGGAGATGCTTTCACACCCGTTTAGCCTTTCATGCCCGTATGAACACAGCAGTCCCACCTGGTTGCACACCAGGAACCAGACTGAGACCTGTGGAAGAGGTGGTCTGAGTCCGGGTGCTGGTGTGTTTTCAAAGGAAGTCTGGGACTTACATTTAGGATGAGAACATAATCCAAACTCTCCAGTTTTGTTCAGGATTGTTGCTGAAAGTAAATCTTGACTGATGCTGAGTCTTGTCTGCCAAAGAGACCGAGCGTTCCTGGTGGTGAGCTTGTCCTCTGACCTTTCTCTCCCAGCTAATGACAGAGATCCTGTTTGGTATTCGTGTCATCAAGTTCTACAACTGGGAAACTCACTTTTCTCAGAAAGTGTCGGACTGCCGCAGACGAGAGCTGTCACACCTCAAGGCTATCAAGTACCTGGATGCCTTGTGTGTGTACACCTGGGCCGCTCTGCCTGTGGTCATCTCCATCCTCACCTTCATCACGTATGTGCTGCTGGGACACCAGCTGACCGCTGCTAAGGTAGGGGCGCCTGTTTGGATGCTCCCATCTTTGAGCTCGGACAACAAGACCAGTGAGGGATGAGAAATGTGTTTGTCTGCACCTGATCAGTGATCGACGTCCAATGCATGCAAACAGTTCTGGGACACAAAAACAGCATTAGAACCCACGATGAGGAGTATGAAACACATGTGCTGAAGCGGTGGTCCGTCTCCTCCTTGGCAGGTCTTCACAACACTGGCTCTGGTGGGAATGTTGATCGTCCCACTCAACGCCTTCCCCTGGGTGCTGAATGGGATCCTGGAGGCCAAAGTGTCTCTGGAGCGAATCCAGCGCTTCTGCAGACTGAGCAACCAGGACCTGAGAGCTCACTACACTCTGGGTTGGCTGCTGCATCTTGCCTCATACCATATATATAGACGTTCTCTCTATTTATTCTTTTTGTCTTTTACTGCTTCTGTCCACAGTGTCTCCTGAAGACAGTCAGACTTCTGTCCTGTTGCGCCAGGCGACCTTTTCCTGGCATGGGCCCCAAATCCCCGAGCGCAACACTGAGGAACAAACTGGAAGTTCACTACTGCAAAACTTAGATCTACACATCACAAAGGTAAAGGAGCTGACTTGTTTTTAGAGCAGAGAAACAAGGGTGTGGCAGCAGTAACATGTCTGTGTGGTGCAGGGCTCCCTGGTGGTGGTGGTGGGGAAGGTGGGCTCGGGGAAGAGCTCCTTACTGGCTGCTCTCACCGGAGAACTCAGCAGGTATGTCAGCTCCACTCACGTCCTCCTCACAGTCGTTACAGCACAGTGGGATTTTTTAGGGTTGTAGAGTTTTGAGATTTGGGCCTGTAATCATCCATCCATCCATCCATCCATCCATCCATCCATCCATCCATCCATCCATCCCTCTATCCATCCATCCATCCATCCATCCATCATTCATACATCATCCATCCCTCCATCCATCATCCATCCATCCATCATCCATCCATCCATCCATCCCTCTATCCATCCATCCATCCATCCATCCATCCATCCCTCTATCCATCCATCCATCCATCCATCCATCCATCCCTCTATCCATCCATCCATCCATCCATCCATCCCTCTATCCATCCATCCATCCATCCATCCATCCATCCCTCTATCCATCCATCCATCCATCCATCCATCCATCCATCCATCCCTCTATCCATCCATCCATCCATCCATCCCTCTATCCATCCATCCATCCCTCTATCCGTCCATCCATCCCTCTATCCGTCCACCCATCCGTCCATCCATCCACCCATCCATCCATCCATCCGTCTGTCCATCCATCCATCTACCCATCCATCCATCCCTCTATCCATCCATCCATCCATCCCTCTATCCGTCCATCCCTCTATCCATCCATCCATCCATCCATCCATCCATCCCTCTATCCATCCATCCATCCATCCATCCATCCCTCTATCCATCCATCCATCCCTCTATCCGTCCATCCATCCCTCTATCCGTCCACCCATCCGTCCATCCATCCACCCATCCATCCATCCATCCGTCTGTCCATCCATCCATCTACCCATACATCCATCCCTCTATCCGTCCATCCATCCATCCATCCATCCATCCCTCTATCCGTCCATCCCTCTATCCGTCCATCCATCCCTCTATCCGTCCACCCATCCATCCATCCATCCCTCTATCCGTCCATCCATCCATCCATCCATCTATCCATCCATCCATCCATCCATCATCCATCCGTCCATTCATCATCCATCCATCATCCCTCCATCATCCATCCATCCATCCATCATCCACCCATCCATCCATCCAGCCATCATCCATCATCCATCATCCATCCATCCATCCCTCCATGTTCCCCCTCTTCTCCTGTTGAGGGTGGTGGGGGTGGAGCCTATCCCAGCAGCCTTCCCCCTGGACAGGTCACCAGTCCATGGCAGGGCCAACACATAGAGACAGACAACCATTGGCTCTCCCAGCCACGCCTACGGTCAATTTAGAGTCTGGATTAACCTGGTCCCTCTTGATGTCTTTGGACTGTGGAGGAAGCTGGAGAACCAGAGAGAACCCAGCAGGAACAGGGAGAACATGGAGACTCACCCAGAAAGACCCCGTGCTGCTGCCAGGGCTCCACCCACAACCTTCTTGCTGGGGGCCACAGGGAGGACCGCTGCTCCACCCACAACCTTCTTGCTGGGGGGCCACAGGGAGGACCACTGCTCCACCAGGCAGCCCTGGCGTGTGTTTGTCTTTTTGCTAAAAGTGAAACATTTTCACCTCCCAACCTCAGAATAAGAAGTGCTCATGAAACTTCTTTGGACTTCTCTTAAATGTGACGGCAGGACGATTGTACAGAAAATCACGACTCATGATAAACAATCTACATAATTAAGAGACGTTTGGCCTGAAACATTGTTGCATTTTTATTGATAGTAATATCAAATAATTTTACCAACAATCTGAGCCCATCATCAAACACCTCTCACGCTGCTGACCTGTATGTTCTTGTGTAAATCACTTCATTAGTGGTCATGTTCTCCATCAGTCCTGGAACCTGCAGGTAACCACATGCTCTGTCCTCCGAATGAGCAGCACGAAACTCAGCTTCCAAGTCTCAGAGGGCTGGTGTTCAGTGATTCAGAGACTCAGTCTCTGGGTATGAGGACGAACAGCTAAGAGCAGCTCACTGGTGTCTCTCTGTCTGTGCAGGCTGGGGGGGGTTGTGTACGTAGCAGACCAAGAGGCTTGTTTTGCTCTGGTGTCCCAGGAGCCGTGGATCCAGCATGCCTCCATACGGGAAAACATCCTGTTTGGGAAAGAGTACGATCCCTCCACCTACCAGGCTGTGGTCGAGGCCTGCGCTCTCTCAGATGAACTCAACGTATGATCTTCACACTTTCTCTGTCTCATGTTCAATAAGTTGGTGGATGTTTGAGTGAGCAGCAACATTCCTACAAAGTTTGATGAAAGTTCGCTGCTCTCCATCTGGCCTCATCTCCTTGATCAACTCTCTCATCCCAGACAAAATGGGACGAGAAAATCCTGAATGTCCTTGGAGTATTTGTCTTTTCTCTACTGCAGCTCTGAGTCCAGAGTAATTGTCCTCCTGAGAGGACTGGTGTCATCAAAATTATTTCAGGTGCAGCTTCTTACTGTTTTAAAGGTAGTTTGTGTGATTACCTCGAGTACTTTTTATGTGTTTTTGCAGGTTTTGCCAAATGGAGATAAAACCAAGGTGGGAGAGAATGGAGTGACTCTGAGTGGAGGACAGAAAGCTCGGCTGGCTCTCGCCAGAGCTGCTTACATGGTCGGTCCGCTGCGCAGACCAGCCATACCCTTATAAGATCCTTACTTTTCCTGAAAAATTAGGAAACATTCTCGCCTCTTAGTGTTGTTCTTTATTTAAAAACCCAAACCACAAGAACGGAGATGACTTAGATGAAGAGCAGTGGAGATGCTGGAGGACGTTCTTTGTCAAACGAGTGATGAGACGATGGTGTAGCCGATCATAACCAGGACGAGGTGATGTCGTATTCTAGGCTCATGTTTCACCAGTCCTGGAGAGTTCAGTCACAGTCTACAGTCACGTGGCTGTGACTTCGCTGCAGAGTTCCGCGCCTGCATCAGCTCTTGCTTGAAATTGTAGAATTGTAGTTGTGGTTTTCCCAAATCTGCAGCAACCGTCTGTGCTCTCACAACTGAAACGGCGATCTGCTCAAGGCAGTGCTGTCTCGCCTTCTCAATGGTGTCTTTACTTCCGTGTTCCGTTTTTTTTTTTTTTTTTAAAAGCCCTGCTTTCTGAAAATACAGCGTCGTACCGGTGTTGAACTCAGCAGTCCCAGTTCATCTGGTATTTCGTGCTACACTGCGGTGTACCCACTAGTTGCATCCCCACATCAGGTGGATTTCCTGTCTGTAGGGTCGAGGCTACTTGGGGAAAGTTCCATATTCACAGTGTTTATTATTTCAGCTTCATTACATTTTATTTTTCTGAAAAATGCCATATACATAGTCTGATTGACAGATGATCAATAAGGAGGCCTCATTTATCTTAGGTAGTGTATGAAAAACCTTTCCTGTGCTTGTGACCATCATTTGATGTCTTTCCATGGTATTTTTCGATGTAACCTGAAGGACAAAGACGTCATCCTCCTGGATGACCCTCTGGCAGCGGTCGATAGCAACGTGGCTGAACACCTGATGCAAAAATGCATCATAGGCCTCCTCGATGGAAAGACCAGAATCCTTTGCACCCATCGCATAGAATTTGTGGCCAGTGCTGACATGGTGATCCTCATGGACAATGGAACAATCATCAAAGCAGGTAGACTCCCAAACCTGTGGGCGTTTCCATGAGATGCAGATGAGTCCGTAATCTGAAATAAGCCAAATGTGACCTTCTGTTGCCGTAGAACCGTCTCGATCAACAACCTCAAAACCTTTGACGGAAGGGTGATTTGTTTGAGTGTTCCCAGGACGGTGAAAACGTTCCCTACAGGCTGTGTCCCTGATGAAGTGTTGCATCCTGATGTTTTCCTGGTTCCTTCACTGTCTTCTCACTGTGTACCAGGTGCGCCAGCTGAAGTCCTTCCTCTGGTAGAAGCAGTGCCGAAAAAACGAAAAAATGACCAGAACACAAAAGAGAAAGGTATGAAAACTGCACAGGAAGGCGGAGGAGTATCAGCCCACATGTTCTGTACTGATGTAGCAGCATCCAGGTGGAGATTTTTCTCCTGACATGGGTGGGATTGTTGCCATGACATTCATGGTACTACTGTGTGTGATCGTCCAGGAAGACAAAGACCGCTGTCCAGGGTCCTTCTCATGGTACCAGGGTCCTACTCATGGTACCAGGGTCCTTCTCATGGTACCAGGTTCCTACTCAGCCTGGCAGCATTGATAAAGACGATGTAGGTGAGACCAGCGTTGACGGGACACTCAGAGGTTATTTTTGAAGTATTTTATGTTTTTGTTGTCCAGAAGGCGAGCAGCAGCAGGAGGACAAGCCGGAGCCCACAGAGACGCGTGTGGCTGATGACTCTGTCCTGTCGGAGGTGGAGGGGAAGCAGGTGGGCGGGCTGGCGTGGACGGTTTACCAGACTTACTGGGCCGCAGTGGGCAGCGTGCTGGCCACCTCCATCTTGACGTGTCTGCTCGTCATGCAAGGTTTGGATGGAGTTTTCTCTGCTCCGATCTGGTTGGCAGACTGGGGGTGTGTCACACTTCGCTAGCCAGCCAGCCATTTGAAGCACTTAGCATCACCTTGACATGCACATAAAAACACAGGTGGACTAAAAACCTTCCTTGTTTCTGGACAACAGGACCTGCCTCCTGATTTTGGTTGGTGCCAGCTTGTGTTCTGTTTGGAGGCGGGACCAACCAAGTTTAGATGAGAGGATGGGATTGGGGGAGGAGCCACAGGTGGGGCTGAGGCCACTGTGCAACCACCCCTCTTGCTACTTGTACTTTAGATGCTAATTGTGGCCTGCAAGACGCAGGTTTAGAACAAATTTACATTTCATGCATATCCAGGCGGGAATGTGCCTCTATCGTGTTATCGATCCTGTTGTCAATCAAATGTAGCCCCGCCCTGAGGCCTACGCCACGCTGTTATCTCGTTTATTCTAAATGTTTAAAATCACAATTTGCAAAAGTAATGCAACATCACACTGTATTAAGGGTGACGTGAGACGAGTGAGCGAGGAAATAAACCAAGACAAGTTTCATTTTCTCATCAAATTCCGTTTGCCACGAGTAGAGTCGCCCCCTGCTGGATATCAGCAAGAACTTTTCAGCCTTCACGCAAACAAAGTGCGTGTATTCTCTGTACTGCTTCAGTATTATTAGTCTCTGAAAGGTTCTAAGTAGCAGAACCTAGTTCAGCTGGGGATGTTCTACATGCAGCAGGAAGAACTAAACTTGTCTTTCATATTTTCAGAGGTTTGATTTGTGTGTTAAAGATAGGTTCTAAGAATGTTCCTCCAGAGCAGTGAGCCTGTAAATGACCCCAGTGACCCCAAGTCAGAAGAAGAACAACCCCAGGGAGCCTGATTAATGAAATCAGAGGTATTTCTTCTGCTGGAGTCCAGCGGATGAAAGAGAAATAACAGAATCTCACAGTTGAGAGCTGCTTTAGTGACAGAAAACTGTGAATGAGCAGCTCTCTTCCTCTGGTGTGCTGTTTCACCCCGTGGAAGTGGGAGAGCAGTCAGTGACCACAGTGGTTATGAACTCATGAAACTGTGTGTGTGTGTGTGTGTGTGTGTGTGTGTGTGTGTGTGTGTGTGTGTGTGTGTGATCCAGCCTCTAAGAATGTCTCCGACTGGTGGCTCTCCCACTGGATCTCAGAGCTGAAAAACAACGCTTCAGGCAGGAATTCCTCCTCAGGTGCCTTCGACTCCCCTCACCTGCTGCTCTTCGCTCCCGGAGGGCTGATGTGAGCTGACAACCAATAACATTTCTAATTGACTGGTTTTGTAGGATTTGCAGTAGGTCACAAAACGTATGGAAACAAATAATATTGATATGACTGCTAAATTTTACAGAATGATCAAATAATCTGTACTTCAATTAAAAATGAACTCAGATCCCTCAACAAAAGGCTTAGAAGGTTGAATAAATCATCTTGTTCCTGATAGTAACACGATTTCTTTTGTTCGCTGATGCTAGAAATCACTCACGACAACAGTAGCTAGCAGCTAAGGTTGTTTTTAATGAATCCATCAGTCAGTTTTCTGGCCTTCCTCTTGGTCTAAGTCACAAGAATTCATTCACTGAATACTAGAATTAGTTTTATTTTTACTAATTGGATTTAGTGACAAAATGAGATTTGACTGAACAGTTTTAACTCCCAGTTTTCGTGATTCTGTGACCAGTATGATCACCTGACATGACCGCTGCCAGAGCTTGGTCCGCATTGCTGGCAGCAAGTCGGACTCATTTCCAGTGAGGGTTGGACTCCGCTAGGGCTGCCCTTTGTCACCGATTCTGTTCATAACTTTTATGGACAGAATTTCTTGGTGCAGCTGGCGTGTTTAGGGGATCCGGTTTGGTGGCTGCAGCATTGGGTCTCTGCTTTTGTGGACGATGTGGTCCTACTACAACTCTACAGTTTCATGTAGCAGACACTTTTGTCCAAAGCGACACAAGCAAGAATTTGGACTGGAGGGAGGAACCTTAGTAAGTAGACAAACAGCTTCAAGTGTGATGGCTGCAGGTGCTGCCACCTAGTGGCAGAAGAAGGGACAGGGTTTTTTGTTAATATAATTCAATTACAACTGACCCCAACCAACAATTCAATGTCTACAATATCTTCAACATTCAACACATTCAGTATCCACCACTGTCAGTGCTGAGTGTTCACTCGGAGCCGGTCTCAGACCTCCTGACTCGGTCCACCCTGAGGACCAGGAGGAGGAGGCTCAGGTTTGAGGGCCTCGTGTTCCCTGAACAGTTGAGCCTCCAAACAGCTCTTAAACGCAGGAAGTCTGCAGTCCTGCTGGCCTCATGGGCTGTTACCTTCACACTCGCTGGATTGGTTCACAGCCGAGTGTGAGGCGGCTTGGATGAGAATCAGAACCTCCAAGTCTGAGTCCATGGTTCTCACCCGGAAAAGGCGGAGGAGTTCAAGTATCTTGGGGTCTTGTTCATGAATGAGGGAAAGATGGATCGTGAGATTGACAGGCGGATTGGTGTGGCGTCTACAGTGATGCGGACTCTGCATCGGTCCGTCGTGGTGAAGAGGGAGCTTCGCCGAAAGCCAAAGCTCTCAATTTCCCGGTCGATCTCCGTTCCAACCCTCACCTGAGGTCAGGAGCTCTGGGTAATGACTGAAAGAACAAGATCCTGAATCCAAGCGGCTGAAATGAGTTTCCTGCTCAGGGAGGCTGGGCTCTCCCTCAGAGACAGGGTGAGAAGCTCAGTCCTTCAGGAGGAGCTTGAAGTAGAACCGCTGCTCCTCCACATCAAGAGGAGTCAGATGAGGTGGCTCGTGCATCTGGTCAGGATGCCTCCCAGACGCCTCCCTTGGGAGGTGTTCAGGGCAACGTCCAATTGGTAGGAGGCTTCGGGGAAGATCCAGGACATGCTGGAGAGACCATGTCTCTCACTGTCCTGGGAACGCCTTGGGATCCCCTGTGAGGAGCTGAACTAAGGGAAGTCTGGGTCTCAATGGTCAGGCTGCTGCCCCGCGACCTGACCCTGGATATGGATGAATGGATGGATGGATGGATGGATGAATTAAAAAAAAATTACATATATATATTTTTATTTTCTATTTTTAAATAGGGGCTGCACGGCGGTGCAGTGGTTAGCACTGTGGCCTCACAGCAAGAAAGTTGCGGGTTTGAGTCCCGGCTCGGCCGCTTCCTCCCACCGTCCAAAGACATCAATTTGGGGACGAGGCTGATTGATTCTCTAAATTGACCGTAGGTATGAATGTGAGTGTGAATGGTTGTTCGTCTCTGTGTGTTGGCCCTGCGATGGACTGGCGACCTGTCCAGGGGGAACCCCGCCTCTCGCCCGTAGATGCTGGGATAGGCTCCACCCCCCGCGACCCTTACTAGTGAGGAATAAACGGAAGATGGCGATGATGGACGATGTATTTTTTAAATATATATAAATATATGTATTTTATATATATATTTATATATATATATATAAATATATATATAAATATAAATATATATATAAAATATCAGTAAAATTAAGATTTGAAAGGACTATTATTACAATTCTATTACAAGCTTATTCTAAAAAGTACTGCGTAAGGATTTCAACGATGAGTTAGAAAGATATAATAACGTGTTTTTGTACTTAAAAGTTCGCCTGTTGTGATACCACCTGACAGCCCCCCCTCCGCCTGCAGGTCGTCTCCATCCAGCAACATAAGCTCTGATGTCAGGTTCTACCTAACAGTGTACGGCTCCATCGCTGTGGCCAACACCATCTTCACTGCCTTCCGAGCCTTCCTCTTCGCCTATGGGGCCGTCTGTGCTGCCACAGCGATCCACGACAGACTTCTGGACCGGGTCCTGAAGGTGCGTCATCTGAGCTCAGCAGACTCCACTGGCTGACGGTCAGAACCAGGTGGACGAGTGTTTGTCAGCAGAAGCTGGAGGTTAGAGGAGGAGGCTGGTAATTGAAAGGTTGTGAATTTGAAGCTCAAACCAGCAGAGGGGTGGGTGTTACCGAGCCACAGCTTTAAAGGAAGAACTATTATACTCCATTCTCTTTCCAGTAAGCAGATGTTCCATGTGCATTGCTTTACTTTAAAAAGATTTATTGTGTTTGGATTCTCCTGGAATGCAGCCTTAACGTGCTGGAGATGTTTGTACTCTCCATCCTGGGAGCTCTGAACCCTGACAGGTTTAATAAAATGGACAGCCAGAGGAGGCAGAGTCCCTGGTCCTCCTGGTGCGGGTGGAGCACAGGGTTAACAACCCGTCCTGGCACAGGAACACATTTGTTTTGTTTGTGGTCTGCGTTCTTGAGGTGAGGTCATGGCTCAAGACAAGTGATTTGTCAGGCTGAGTCTCATGTGTGTTGTGACACAGAGATTCCGGTGCTGTATTGTCAGGACCCTTTGCTCCAATCACCAAAAAAAGCTATTGCTGCAGCTTTAGATTGAATAAAAGTATACGTTTCTCTTTAAAGGCTGTTATTAATTTGAGTGTCGAATAATGAACTCAGATCCTAACTTCCTGTTTGTGTGCACCACCAGGCCACAGTGACCTTCTTTGACACCACCCCCATGGGTCGCATACTTAACCGCTTCTCCTCGGACCTGTACAGTGTGGATGACAGCCTGCCGTTCATCCTGAACATCCTGCTGGCCAACGTGTTCAGCCTGCTGGGCATGCTGGTGGTCATCGGATACGGGCTGCCCTGGGTGCTGCTGCCCCTGCTGCCGCTGGCGCTGCTCTACCACCGCACGCAGTACTTCTACCGCCACACGTCCCGCGAGCTGAAGCGCCTGTGCAGTCTCACACTGTCGCCTGTCTACTCACACTTCTCTGAGACGCTGACGGGGCTGCCGACCATCCGGGCCAGCCGCAGCGGTGTTAGGTGTGACGCAAGAGAAAAAAGCCGAGCTTTACTTTGCTTCTGTGTCGGAAGAGATCAAGTTGCAGCAACCAGATTAGAGATGTTCTGATACCTGAACCTGCATCAGCTGTTTCCACTTTAGCCTGAATCTGCATCTCCCATGTCGTAAAGTCTCTCCGCTGATTTGGTGAATGAAGGCCATGGTCTCCAGGCACACAAAACTAGAAGTTCATCATCTGTTATTGCAGGTTTGAGGAGGAAAATGCAAGACGGTTGGAAAACAACCAACGTTGCTTGTTCCTTAGCAACGCTGCCATGCAGTGGCTGGACATCCGCCTGCAGCTGATGGGTGTTGCTGTGGTGACGGGCCTCGGGGTGATTGCTGTTGTCCAGCACCAGCTGAGTAGTGTTGATCCTGGTGAGACTGTTACTGGAGCACCAGGAGATGAGCTGTACCACTCAGGGATAGGCTTCTCTAATTGTGTGTTTGTGTGTATGTGTGTGTGTCCTGTCAGGTCTGGTGGGTCTGTCTCTGTCCTACGCTCTGTCCATCACCACCCTGCTGTCAGGACTCATATTCAGCTTCACCCAGACAGAGATGCAGCTGGTGAGTGTGGAGCGGACTGAGGAATACTCCAGCAGCCTTCCAGTGGAACCGCAGCACCACAACACACAGGTCAGACCACAACTGCTACTGATCACACAAGACACTCAACCAGCATGAACCAACGCACTGTCTCTGGACTCCAGCTGCCTCCTGCATGGCCACAGCAGGGCTGGTTGGAGTTCCGCAGTGTGGTTTTGGCGTACAGGGATGGTCTTCCTAACGCCCTGGACGGAGTGAGCCTCGTGGTGCGACCTGGGGAGAAAGTTGGCATCGTTGGACGTACAGGCTCCGGCAAGTCCACCCTGTTCCAGGCCTTGTTCCGCATGGTGGAGCTCAATGGTGGAGAAATCCTCCTGGATGGGCTTGACATCAGCTCTGTGGGTCTGGCTCAGCTCAGGTGGGTTCAGAGGAGGATCAAACTGAGCCAGCTCAGTTTAGGGACATGACCTGTGTGCAGCTCAGCTGTTGTCTTCACCTGCAGCTGCTTTTGGACGTATTACGGACGTGTTCTCCCTAGTTTTTGTTTAATTTCTTGACAATATTTATTATTAAAGACTGTAAGTACTAGAAGTCCATCACGGAGCAAGAAGCCAGATGATGTGCTTCAAATACACTGACAGACAATCAATGGCCTTCATTGATCAAACGAGTGTACAAACCAGCGCAAATATGAGCGGAGAAATCAGCGTATGACAGGACTTGTGAGATCTATGAAACATGCGTACCACACCGCTCCCAGCGTGACAGCGAGCGGCTGGTGATGAATTCGGTGGCTGAAATCTATCATAATTTTCATATCACACCTCTATAAACGCGCAGTTCTGAAGCCGCGCCCCTAGAGTTTATGGAGAGACGCAAGCCGGCAGAGAAAAAACTTTTCTGAGACTGAAGTGGAGACACTCAGGAGTCTGGCAGCCACAAACCGTTTAGTTTTGTTGGGTAGGCTGAAATCGATCAGGTATAAAAGGCAAGCAAAACATTGTCAGTCAATCGGACGATGGAAGATTTACATTTCTACATCTGAGATGGTGAATAAAACATTTGATACGACTGAGTTTTACCCACTTAGAATTAAAACTGTTTTATTTGCAAGAAGGTCCAGAAGAAACGGTCTGGCCTGAATGGATCACATTGAACTGTTAGAGCTGTCCAGCAGATAAAACAATAATTGTGTGTAACTCATGATGACTCCCACCCTGCAGCTCGCCCTCCTGTCACCGAGGACCTACGCTGCCGTCGTGCCTCCAGGCTACCAGACTCAGAATACTCATTCTGGCATCACCGGTTACTTGAACATTAACGGAGTGGTAACTTTTGCGATTGATGTCGCGTAATCATTCACGGACGGTGGCGTCGGACGCACACGGGGACAACCAATCGCTCCAATCACGATTGGAAACCTCATAAAATTCCCTTTTAATCCCATTTTTCTGAGCATCATGAAACAGGAATTGAATTCACTCAGCAGGGAGGGAACTGATTGCCCTCAGAACTGCTGGCATGGTTGGGCTGAGTGACGGCCGGGTGATTCCAGACCGATCACCAACCTCTTGCTGAAAGGGGCCATACCTGTGCCAGTGCCATTCCTGCACTGGCGCAGGTATGGCGTTGGAACGCCGGGTTTCTCTCCTTAATTGAGGTTCTAGGTTGTGGCATCACTCCAGGAGGAGATGCATAGGGAGATGAAAACGACTCATGAGCCACTCATCGCTCTCCTGGAATAAATCTTGGTGGTCCTGAAAAACCCTCTGACCTGATGCGCGTGTTCAGGTCCTCTGGCAGAGCCAGATTTGCCATCGCTGAGCCTGAACGCCTCACAGCCAAAGCTGCCGTTTAAATAGGCGACTGACTAAAGTTCCACCTGTCACGTCACGGATCTGTTGATATATTAATTGCTTTCAAGTACGGGATTGTCGACCTGTGCCTAATTAAAGCAGCGTTCCATGCACCAGTTCAGATTGAAAGGGTACTCAGGTACACTATTATATCGTCCATCCATCGTCGTCTTCATCTTATTCCTACAAATTAAGGGTCGCGGGGGGTGGAGCCTATCCCAGCATCTATGTGCGAGAGGCGGGGTTCACCCTGGACAGGTCGCCAGTCCATCGCAGGGCCAACATAGAGACAAACAACCATTCACTCTCACATTCACACCTACGGTCAATTTAGAGAATCAATCAGCCTCGTCCCCAAATTGATGTCTTTGGACTGTGGAGGAAGCTGGAGTACCAGAGAGAACCCAGCAGGAACAGGGAGAACATGGAGACTCACCCAGAAAGATCCCGCGCCAGAGCCGGGACTCGAACCCGGAACCTTCTTGCTGGGGGCCACAGTGCTGACCACTGCACCACCATGCAGCCCTACTCTTATTATATATCTAAAAATAATTTTTAATTTAAAATGCTACACATTTTCCACAAGGGTTTGTCGTGACGCACACACCTTCATCAGTGACACGACGTCTGCTGTTAAAGCAACTCTCCTACTCCTGTCCCTCACGTCAAATCTAAATTTGTGTCCACAAACTTCATGTTCATGAAGAAGAAGTTCTATGTTCATGGAATGAGCTAAAACAGACACTAGCCAACGGTCCTTGTTTAGCATTGATCATCCTTCATTGTGATCAGGATCCTGTACTGTAGCGGTCAATTTATCTGTGTGCTGGTGCCGCCCTCTTGCAGGTCCAGATTGGCCATCATTCCTCAGGACCCGTTCCTATTCAGCGGGACCATCAGAGAGAATCTGGACCCCTGTAGGCAACATCTAGACCAGCAGCTCCTGGCAGTCCTGGACCAGTGTCATCTCAGCGCTCTGGTCAGCAGGATGGGTGAGAGAGACTGAAATGAAGGTGTAGTGAGAGGATGTGAGCCCAGCTGGAGCAGCTCTTCATTCTGGGGTTACGTGAATACTCTCGTTGACCTCCTTTGCACCGGGTTCAGGTCATGATGTTGCTGTCCGGCCTGTCCAGCTTTTAGTCACGGAGTGGTCGTAGTCAGGAGTAAGCAGGTCCAAGTCCGACTGAACTCTCCTGTTGTGGCTGAGTGGAGGAAGCAGTCTGAGCTCCTCCAGCCGGGGGGTGGAAGCCCCCCTGACCCCCCTTCCTTTCTGAGAATAAGCAGTGACTGTCTGAGAAGTGAAATGTGTTCATTAAGCCATATTCTTATTATCATGAATTAAGATAATCTTATTTTTATTGTATTGTGATTATGCAACTGTTGCCAACTGCATTTATTCATTCTTTTCAACCCATTAACCCTCAAAATTAAACCCTTTTTCTGTGACAACAGAAAATAGTCCAACCCAGTGACGGAGGATCCAGTCTGGTTGCTCCTCCGTCACAGTAAAGATCAAGACGAGACACTTCAGAAAACAACTGGATTTTATTGAACGAAATACTGAGCTTTTGTATTCTTTGTAGTCTTCAATCTTCTTAAAAACATTTTCACTGTGGTCACAACTGCTTTCCGTCTCACTCGGGCCAGACGGGGATGCAAGAACCTGTTGGCTATGGCCGGTTCCTCTCACTCCTCCAGCTTTCACCAAAAATGAGGCCACCAAATTAATCGATGTTACCATCGAACGGATCCATGTTGTGTTCAGCCACGTCCGTCTCCAGCTCTGGCAGCTACGTTGCTGTGGAAACGGCGGAGAAGAACGTTATTGATGAGTGAGGCATGCTGTCATGCTGAGTTTTTGTGCACTCCAAATGTCTTGCTGACCAATCAGATTGCTCGGTTGGGAGCGATAGACATGCTGGTGTGGCCCATCGTGGTGGCCTAATGGGGGCTTGGCCATGGGAGGGGGGACCTTGTGCTGGCGCTGCTGCTATTTCAGGTGTAGATGCAGGTGTGTTCCAGGACCCAATGGTGTCAGCGTGTGCTGGGCTTGGTGAGCCTCAGGGCCAACCCTGAGAGTCTGGACTCCCGTCACAGCCATGATTGTTGCTGGGTGTGGATGCACACCGAACATGGCGTGTGAGAAAGTGTCAGGAAACAGTGATGAGTCAGATTCAATTTTCAATCACATACCACTGAGCAATTTAAGAAACCGGCTAGGCAGCATAACAAGACTGGTGCTGTGCACGTGAGGGTGGAGGCTGTTTGGCTCTCTGGCTCTGGAATCTTGGCTGTACTCCTGACACGGCGACAGCGCCAGAGAGCCGGGCCACTTCCTACGGCAGTCTGAGCTCAGGTCCCCCTGCTAGACTGATGCAGTCTAGAGTGATGCATCAGAGTCCTGTTGAAGGTGTACTCACCCATGTGGGGTTTCACTGGAACGGCCCTGGAGGGAAATCAGGTCTCTGGACATTGTTGTCCTCCATGTCCCTCAGAGCTTCGTCCAAGTGTCCCCTGCTTCAAAATGGACGTAAAGCGGAACTCATTCGCTTGGTAGAGGCAAAACCACCCACCAACCCATCCACCCACCCACCCACCCACACACACACACACACACACACACACACACACACACACACACACACACACACACGCACGCACACACGCACACACACACACACCCTAACCCTCACCCTGAAACTTATTCTGGTCCTCACTATGTAGCAAGGACAAGAACACACTGCAGTGTAAAGTGTTTCCTCAGAGAAATGTGAACCCCGTCCTCAGGGTCGCAAAATACTGTGGTAATGGTAGTAGTAGTATGGAGATTGTAATACATGAGGTACATGTGATGTTTTGTGTGTATCAGGTGGTCTCGATGCAAAGGTGGGTGAGAGGGGAAAGTGCTTCTCTGTGGGCCAGAGACAGTTGCTGTGTCTGGCCAGAGCCCTGCTTACCCAAGCCAAGGTGAGGCCGGTCGCTAACACACACACACACACACACATACACACACACACACACACATATATATGTGTGTGTGTGTGTGTGTGTGTGTGTGCTGAGAGACAGAGAAGAGCAGCAGGCCTCCTGTGTGAAACCACCAGTGTAGCCACCATTCATCCGTGGACTCAGTCCACAACTCACAGAAACCCTGATCCGTCTCCTCTGTGTCTGCCGTGTAGGTGCTGTGCATCGACGAGGCCACGGCCAGCGTGGACCAGCGGACGGACAGGCTGCTGCAGCACACCATCAGAGAGAAGTTCCAGGACAAGACTGTCCTCACCATCGCCCACAGGTAGCAGGAGCGCACACACGTCCCTGGAGGTTGTTTCATACTTGAAGACAAATGTCATTTTTATTTAATAGGAATCAGAAAAGATGTGCGAAGTCCTTCTGGTGTAAGTTGATTATTTCAGTTTACTGATGGCATTGTGGACCAACCTCTCCTGCATCCGTTATGTGTCTCCGTCACAAACGTGGACATCAGCACCAGTTCCACAACCCTGTGCATCTGTGTCTACCTTTGTTGCCTCCAGGGTCAACACCGTCATGGACTGCGAGCGGGTTCTGGTGATGCATGCTGGGAAGGTGCTGGAGTTTGACACGCCGGCTGCTCTCAGCAGCTCTGAGGACTCTGTCTTCTCCAGGCTGCTGGGGGAGAGAGGCCTGTCTCACTGAGAAGAAGGTTTGGAGGGGAACTCAACCTGTGTTTCAGCTCCGCTCGGCTCCTCGTAGCATCGCTGACATCATGTAGGAACTGTCGGAGACGAGAAGGTCAGGAGTCAGACAGCGAGTGTCTGTCCCTCAGCCTCGCTTCTCTGCGTGACCCAGTTTGCGGTGACATCTTTAACGGGGACGTTTGCTTACTACAAGATTGACACTTTGCTCCGATGCACGTTTATGAACCTGTAACTGGCAGCGGCGTCCACACTGGAGCCATCCAGATGTTTGAGAGCTCCCTGCTGGTTTTTGCTTCATTCTGGATGAGATCTCAGCCTCCTGTCAAAGGGTCATGACAGCCTGATTGACGCCAGGAGCCCACTGATCATGCTGGTGTGGGGAGGGTGTCTGAAGGATGTGTAATCAGTGTGTTCACGTTGACGCGCTGACTGGGTACCGCTTGTGTTTTTGCTGAGAGCAATCATGTCCTGCTCCTCGTGTACATGAAGACTGAACATCACTTCATCATCAAGAATCTCGTCTCAGGGTGAAACGTGACGAAACACCAGCTCTTAATGATTGTGGAAGCGAAGGTGTGATGTAAGAGGAGGAAGGACGTTGGCGCCAACGGATGGCGTTTGATTTGGGGCATTCTTGGGGTGTTTGGGGATCTTAAAGGGGTGGATGTCCTTGTCGTCAAACTGGTTTGAGCCGTTGAACATGAACATCACTTTAGATGCAGACTATCAAAGCATTTGCTGATCATTTTGTTGAGAGAGAAGCTTTGAATCCATTAATAAAATATTTGCAAATAACTCACGGCAGCTCAAGTGTGTGACGTTTGGTGTTTTGTTTTTGTTTTTTTGCTCTTTATAATAAAACTGACCTTCACTTGAGCACAAAAACTGTTTCCTGGTGTGTCACCATGTATGTGGGTGGAGCTGCAGCTCACCTGTGCAGGTGTGAGCAGGCTGCAGCATGAATGAGTGAATGACAGCAGCTGAGCCTCTGTTCTTTCTGTCCAGATTACGCAGCTGAGCCACAGTCACGCCTGCCGCGCCCTCCTCCTCGCCGAGCCTCAGCTCAGCATTTTTCCCACGTGCCTCCCGTCACCTGGAGCGTTTGCTTCGTTTTCACTCCTGAGAGTCGACATTTTCTCTCCAACCTTGAAGGAAACTTGCACCATTTTTCAGTTTTTTTCTTTTTGACTAAAGGTATTTTAGCATTCACACAGTTGTACTCGTGCGTTTGTGTGGCCTCTCATTGTATTCCTATTGCCAGTGTGTAAAATTATGAGACAAAGAAATCGAAATCTTTCCTCCATATCCATGCCAATCTAATCTAAGAGCATTTGTTGAAGTTCTTGTCTAAAAAATCTCAATCCTTCGTAAACAGCATCTGGGAAGGATGAGGAGCCTCTTAGAAGACGGTTGAACCGTATTTCTAGAAAGCCATGATGCTGCTGATTGAAGTATAAACCAGCCTGCGACTGAACCCTCAGACCACCAGTCGGTGGGACGCCGCGTCTGCTGCTAACGTGTTGACCAGCTGAGGTAGCATGAGGACAGAAGATCATCGAGACGCTGAAAGCACAAAATCATTGTGAGGGCGGCAGTTGGGGTCCTGAGTGAGGACTAGTGTGTGTGTGTGTGTGTGGGGGGGGGGGGGGGCATGCAGCCTCAGGTCAAGTGAACCCTGAGGAGGGTTTTTTATTGCCTTCACTTCAGTTACAGGAAGACAGCTGCAGCAGTGTGTGTGTGTGTGTGTGTGTGTGTGTGTGTGTGTGTGTGTGTGTGTGTGTGTGTGTGTGTGTGTGTGTGTGTGTTGCAGAGGCGGGACGCTGCAGGTAGAACTGGTTTGTCTGCTTCAGGTTGAGTATTGGTCCACCTGACTGATGTTCTTCAGTTTCAAGAGAACCAGATTGGACTGAGAACTGTGAGGAATCAACTCCAGGTCAGTCGACCCCTCTGGCAGGGTCCCAGGTGAGCCTGGTCCCAGGGTTCAGGTGCTGCTCGTTTGAGATCTCATTATTTGATGCTCCTAGAGACAGAAACAAATCTGTTCTGATTTTATTTTAATGCTTGATTTCACTGTTAGTTCACTGTTGACGATCAGGAACCATAAATCCTGCGTTTGTACTGAAGGAAGAGACAGAGAGAAGTTCTGGTTCTAGATCAACCCTTCTTTGGTCTCTTGTGACGGAACGTCTTCACTTGACCAACTGATAAGCATGTGCACTTTGTTTTAGCTGTAAAAATGTTCAATGTGTAACTTCTTGAGAGGCTTCGTTTGCTCGGATGTCGTTGGCTGCAAGATGTTGGTTAAACTGAACAAGGAAAGTCTCAGTTTTTGGACTTAAAAAGTGACAGCTGAGGAACTCCTTGACGTCTGGATGATATTTTTCAATTAATGTGGTATAAAACATTTGTAAACATCAAAACAATGTCTTTTAATGATGTGCAGCAGAGCAGCATTCATACCAGAATCAGCCAACGTTGGTAATTTTTGACATAAAAGTGTTGGTCCAGTTGCTGGAGGAGACAATCCAGTGAACGTGCCTACAATTCTACAGTCTCATTCAGCAGAAGCTTTTGTTCTCTCTCTGAGAGAACAGTTGAGCCTTCAAACGGCTCTTAAAGCAGGGAGGGGCTCTGAGGGTCGCATGGAGTTGGGAAGTTCATTCCACCATGAGGGAGCAACAGAGGAGAAGAGCCAGGCTGGAGACTCAGAGCCAGGCTGGGCTGGGAGCACCAGCTGACCCTCAAAGGCGGAGCGTAGTGGCGAGAGGGAAGAGACGTTCACAGCGGGGTGACGTCCAGTTTTGGGCGAGTTAAAGACCAGACGAGCTGCTGTTTCTGGATCGTCTGCAGAGGTTTTAAGGTCCACCAGGGAGGCCTGCTAGGAGAAAGCAGCAGTGGTCAATGATGACATCACAAGGGCCTGCACCAGAAGCTGTGTGGCTCATTGTGTCAGGTGGGGTCTGATCCTCCTGGTGTCTTAGAGGGCGTATCGACAAGACCGAGCAACGAGGCCACGTGAACCTTAAAGGTCAGCTGGTCATCAATCATGACACCAGATTCCTGGCAGAGTTTGTGAGCACGAGTTGATGTGAATCGAGCGGAACGCTGATCTGTGGTTGAACATAGGGACACGCTGGGAGGACAAGGAGCTCAGTTTTGGACAGATTTAGTAGAAGGTGGCCTTCCTTCATCCATGAGGAGACATCAGCCAGACCTGCTGATATCTGAGCTGAGACAGACGTGTCTTCAGGTGGAGGAGACAGGAAGAGCTGAGTGTGGTCAGCATAGCAGTGGCAGGAGAAGCCACGTGAACAGATTATAGCACCGAGTGAGGTGGTGAATAAAGAGAAGAGTAGGGGGCCGAGCACCGACCCCTGGGGTGCTCCTGTTGATAAGTCATTTGATTCGGACACTTCTCCCCGCCATGACGCTCTGAAGGATCTACCTAGGACGTAGGACTTGAACCACAGCAGCACCGACCCCTGGTCAATAGGATCGATGGGATGAAGAAAATGTTATGTTTTCAAATTCACGGATCGTATTGACGTCAGTAAATGTTGCTATTAGCTTGACAACAATGAACTGCTGATATCACTGCATCCCTGCTCTTGGAACCTGACAGATCCAGTTGACCAAAATCTTTTGCAGCTTTTTGAAATATGAAGTTGGTTTCTTATCACTTCTGAGTTCATTTCTGAGTAAATGTCACATTAAAATGGAACAATGCAGTGATTGTAATGTGATATTGCGAGTACTGTAACATCACATATGAGTCGTATCTCTCTGGAAAGTGAAAGTGGTGGGTTTGGTTGCCTTGGCTTTGTGTACTCACCAAAAAGGGAACGCCCAACAACAGAACACTTGTTTGCAGCACTCTTGATAAACCTGTTCCAGGTTTTCCCTCTCAGTGAGGCCAAAGTCTCATACCAGAGAGCTGCACCTGCTCCCCTCCCGAGTCTCTTGTTCACCTGTGGGAAACCGACGCCCCCTAGCTGAGGACCTGGGACCTCTCCATTAACAATCTCAGCTCTAGGAATGTGCTGATTCTCGTCTCATCTCGTTGTTCTCTGCTTATCCGGTTGGTCTGGGCAAAGCCCAGACTGTCCTCTCCCAGTCACGTCCACCAGCTCTTCCGGGGGAATCCCGAGGCGTTCCCAGGCCAGCTGAGAGGTATAATCCCTCCGGCGGGTCCTGGGTCGGCCCTGAGGCCTCCTCCTGGTCAGACATACCTGAACACCTCCTGAGGGAGGCGTCCTCTCCAGATGCCTGAACCACCTCCACTGACTCCTCTACCTGGAGGAGCAGCAGCTCTACTCTGAGTCCCTCCTGAAGGACTGAGCTCCTCACCCTGTCTCTAAGGGAGAGCCCAGCCTCCCTGAGGAGGAAACTCATTTCAGCCGCTTGTATTCAGGATCTTGTTCTTTCAGTCATTACCCAGAGCTCATGACCACAGGTGAGGGTTGGAACCTAGATTGACAGGTAAATCGAGAGCCTCACCTTTTGGCTGAGCTCCCTCTTCACCACAATGGACTGGTTTAGCACCCCCATCACTGTGGACGCCGCCCACCCCCCCATCCACCTGTCAATCTCCCGCTCCATCCTACCCTCACTCATGAACAAGACCCCGGGACACTTAAACTCCTCCACCTGAGGCAGGACCTCCCCCCGACCTGGAGTGGGCAGGCCAACCTTTTCACCCTGGGTCGATTCCATCGAATTAAATTTAAGGCTTCATAAACATGGAGCTTCAGTTGACGAAGTACGACTTGTCTGTCAGTGAAGGTCTGCCAGGCGGTGCGTTCATGTGCAGGTTCATCGATTCCAATGACACACAATCACACACAGATTTATTGATTTATCTGACCCGGGAGGCTCTGTGTGGTTGTGGGATGATGATGATGATGATGATGATTATTATTATTATTATTATTATTACATGCAGCATCATAAAATGTGAAAAATTAGAAATCTCGAAAGCCTTTCTCAAGACAGACATGCCCACAGTCTGACTGGTACTGTATGTACTGCATGCACTTGTACTGTCCGGTGTAAACGTGTGATTTTCTCCTGCAGGTTTCTTCATGCCTCTGTGACACAGACTCAGGAATCATGGTATCCAACGTTCAAACAGCTCTTTTAGTTCCCTGTTAAATTGTTAAACATCCTATGAGATTTCAGTTGCATATTCCATTCAAGAGGTTTCTGTTTTAAACCCTTGCAGATGTCCCACCGCAGGGGGCGGAGCCTCTCGGAGGCGCTGACCCTGGAGCAGTCGGAGCAGGGGGCAGTGATCATCTCCAGCATCAACCACAGTGTGTCAGCTGATCGGGGACTCAGAGAAGGTGTGTGACCAGCATAACCTCAAGATTTTCAATGTATTTTTTTCACTCGAGAATGTCAGTTTTACATTCAAGGAAATCATTTGCACCTTTGGCTCAATTTATGCTTTTGACAACAAATCAGGAGTGTTTGAATGCAGAGCTAAAGGGCTTTAATGCTAATGATTCTTCTGAGATCTGAAGTTGTCTCGTGATCCGATTTTGATTTGATTCTGTTGCAGGTCAGCGATCGATATGAGATGGCGTAAACACGTCAAGAACATTTCCATGATCAACTCACAAAAGCTACTAAACGTGGTTCCACTATTTATTCCTGATCAATGAATAAAAAGCCATTTGTTTCAGTTTGTGATTTTAGACACAGGAGCTTGGATGGGATGCGTTAACTCTTTACTCACCTTCACTTTTCACTACAATTCCAAGGCCCCAGAGTGTATTTTGTGCTACGATTATGACAAACTGCACATTTTAAGAGACAGAACAAAGCCTCATTGTTAAAACAAGCAAACAAACAAACCCAACCCAAAGGGTTTCCTTTTAAGTTCATGCATTCTTTTTTTAATCAACACTTAAATGAGGGTTGTTATGAAAAAACTTGTCTTCTCTGTGATAAAACTCTTTCATATGTTTGATTATAAACTATAAAAACTGAAAAAGAGTCCTGGTCCAGGTCCTGGCACCACCAGAGAATCCAGCCTCCTCCTGACGCTCAGACTGACCCATGGGACCTGGTGCAGCGCCGCTAACCTCAAGAGGCGGGCGGATCCTCCATCTGTCCTCCTCCGCTTGTTTTGTGACGTAAAAGTGTAGTTCTCAGTCACAGGGTGCGCAGTAGCACCCTCTACCACATGACAATGAGAACATAAAATCTTGTCAATTGCAGGGAAAGAATGAATCTACATTTATAAAAGAAGATAATACTTTGTTAGTCCTACATGAGAGTAGTCTTGGTGGTGTGTAAATCAAGTGCACAGAATTGTGGAAACTTCTCTCACGACACACATGAAGCAGTGTCAGTGTTTTTCTGGCTGCTCTGGGCTGTGAATGTGACATGGTGTGGATTTAAAAGCTCTCAGAGAGCATTGAACTAATCAGTGAGATTTATTTTACTGATTCATCTGAATTTAATGTGATTATTGGACTCAGTGGACCAGATTGAGTTGGCCGTCTGACAATGCAGCAGTGGAGTCCAAGGCCTCTGTGGAGCCCGACAGAACACTTTCCTCCATGAGAGCATCCCAACAGGATTTATGTTGGATTTTTGTTTTTCAGGGGATGAAATCATGGGGGCAACCATCCATTTTGATCAACTCTCAAAACAGGAGGTGTCAAAGGTCCTGGAGCTGATGGAGCCATTTGATGCAAAAGTCAGTGTGCTCACAAAGAAAAACTTGGGCAAGAGTGTTGGAAATCTGGACCAATGTGCCAAGAACCCTGAAACGGTTAGTACATAGCAAATATCAAGTCAAATTTGAGTAAGTGAAGGTTTTCATGTCCCTGTGGATTACAATGGCAGTAACCCTTCAGAAACATTGGTTGATCCCAGATTCATCCTCAAGGAACATTTCAGTCACTGAATTTTGGCTTGTATTTTTAGATACTGAATAATTCCTACTGCAAACTCTACGATGCCAAAATCAAGAAGTTCATGAGGGACGATGATGAGAGAAGCTTGGAGAACAGGAAGGTAACGTCTGAGCATACCCTACCTCGCTCATCCAAGGTCAGCCTAAAACATGACACAGGCTTGCCCCGGCTTGGAGTGGACTTTGGACTTCTCAAAACAAAGCGACCTGAAAGAGACTTTAATGGTTATTCACAGTCTAGTGATACCACATATTCAGTAGCTGGAGAATTAACTGAGGGGACTAATCTGAACCTTCCACCATTGGGTCTTGGCTTAAATGGTTCAGCTCTCAATGGTGTTGATGTTAAGTTGGGCAACAGAATTCAGATACCAAGACTTAATGTTGAAACTACAAATCCTGACTTCCATCTGCCTGGGGTATTACCAGAGGGTCCAGATGTCATCACCTCTTCCAGTAGACAACTGCCAAACACTGACAGGCCGTCAGTTGACTTGACAGTGCCAAATCTTGAAAGACCTCCCAGTGGAGTGGAAAATACTGGAAGTCTCAAATCTCCGCAAATGATTGTAGACTTACAAGGATTAGATGACACAGGGATGAATCTTAACAAAGAAAATGTCAGGGCTTCATCATTTGACACCAGTGTTCAAGGGGTGGACATGGGAGGAATGAACAAAGAATTCACAATGCCGAAATTCAGACTGCCAGATTTTGGGCTCTCTGATCCTGTCTTAAGTGGCCCAAAATATGAAGTTAGGACTCTTAATATTGATGGTGCAGATGTTCCCTCGGGTCAAATTGGTCTCAAGTGTTCCAAGCAACAGAAAAACCCTGATCTAAACCTGGATGATCCTTCCAGTTACATACAATCGCCTACGTTGAAGCTGGCAAGACTGTCTCCTGACTTTGGCCTGGACACATCTGGGGTTAAAGTTTCACAACTTGATGGCCCAGGCATCGACATGCCTATGGGAAAACCCAAAACTGATCTCAAAGTTCGAGACTTGGATGTAGATACCCCATCTAGTAACTTTAAAATGCCGACGTTTGGGCTCTCAGGCAGGAGTGATGTTAGAACCCCTAACTTTAGTCCCACAACATCAAATATAAAAGGTGTGTCACCTGATATAAACATATCCAAAGCTGACTTAAAAGGAGCAAAATTAGCCAATAACACTCCATCAGTTGGTATTAAAAGCCCATCTGGAAAATACAAAGCCCCTAAGTTTACAATGCCCAAATTTGATTTGCCAGAAATTCAAGTTCCAAATATTAATGGACATTGTGATGGAGTAGATGGGACTTTGGCAGCACCAAAGCTTAACACTGGAATTCCAGACCCAAAATTTGACTTAAATGTACCCTCGGCTGGCCTGGGTATTTCAAGTCCATCTGGAAAAATCAAAATGCCAAGCTTTGGGCTCTCTGGGCATAACATTAAAGGTCCTGACTATGAGATGAAGAACGCTGGCTTGGATCTTGATCTTGAAGGTATTAAGCATAATACCCCCCATGTGGATGTTAATATGCCATCAGGTGGTTTGGACATTGATACTGATGGTCCCTCTGGCAAGTTTAAATTGCCAAAAGTTAAACTCTTTGGCACATTACCAAAGAAAAAAGAGGATATCAAGAGAGGAACCTTGAATACCCCCCAGATAAAGGGCATAGATGCTCCTGAGTTGAGTCTACCAAACATGGATTTCACAGGATCAAATTTAGACCTGAACTTTCCAGATTCAAAAATTGGTTCCCCCAAAGGAAAATTCACATTAAGAAAGATGGAAGAACCTAGTTGGGACCTATCAGGTCCGAAAAGACCACATACAGAAAAAGATGGATCTCTAAGGACACCAGACCTAACAAGTGGTCTTGATGTGAATTTGTCAAACCCAGAATTTGACAAGAATGAGCCTTCATTAGATATTAAAGAACCAAAGTCAAACCTTGAAATACCCGATGCACACATTGGAAGTCCATCAGGGAAATTGAAGATGCCAAGTTTTGAAGTGCCCAATTTTGGACTGTCAGGGCAAAAACTGAAAGGTACCCCTAACTTGGACCTGCCAAACATGAACTTTAAAGCTCCAAAGATAAAGGGGGGCATAGATACTCCTGACTTAAAGCTGCAAAACATGGACCTCAAAGCTCCAAAGATAAAAGGGAGAATTGGGACACCTGACTTGGACCTGCCAAACGTGGACTTTAAAGCTCCAAAGATAAAGGGGGGCATCGATACTCCTGACTTTAACCTGCCAAACGTGAACCTTAAGGCTCCAAAGATAAAGGGGGGCATCGATACTCCTGACTTTAACCTGCCAAAGATGGAAGTTAAAGCTCCAAAGATAAAGGGGGGCATTGATACTCCTGACTTGGACCTGCCAAATGTGGACCTTAAAGCTCCAAAAATAAAAGGGGGAATTGGGACACCTGACTTGGACCTGCCAAATGTGAACCTTAAAGCTCCAAAAATAAAAGGGGGAATTGGGACACCTGACTTGGACCTGCCAAACATGAACCTTAAAGCTCCAAAGATAAAGGGAGGCATTGATACCCCTGACTTGGACCTGCCAAATGTGGACCTTAAAGCTCCAAAGATAAAGGGAGGCATTGATACCCCTGACTTGGACCTGCCAAACATGAACCTTAAGGCTCCAAAGATAAAGGGGGGCATCGATACTCCTGACTTAAACCTGACAAAGATGAAAGTTAAATCTCCAAAGATAAAGGGGGGCATTGGTGCTCCTGACTTTAACCTGCCAAACATGGACCTTAAATCTCCAAAGATAAAGGGGGGCATCGATACTCCTGACTTGGACCTCCCAAATTTGGACCTTAAAGCTCCGGATATAAAGGGGGGCTTCAATGCCCCTAACTTTAACCTGCGTAACATGGACCGTAAAGGCCCAAATTTAGACATGAATACTCCAAACATCAGTTTTGGTTCACCAAAAGCAAAATTTAAAATGCCCAAACTAAAGATGCCAAAATTCAATCTTCCAAGTCTGAAAGGACCTGATATTGATGGAAGCTTAGATGGTCCAGATATGGATGTAAATGCACCGAATATTGACCTCAAAGTTCCAAATGCTGAATTAGGAATGCCAAGTGGAGGTTTTGGTGGTCTATCTGGAAAGTTGAAGAAGCCAAACTTGAACCTGCCTGATTTAGGGCTTTCTGGTCCAAAATTAGATGGCCCTAACTTGGATCTCAAACCCCCGGACATAAATATCCCCAAGCTCAGTGGTGGAATAAATGCACCAGATCTGAACATGCCTAAGCTTGACCTGAAAGGTCCCAAACTGGACTACAATGTACCAAATGTCAACATGCCAGAGCTTCATGCCCCAGACTTGAGTCTGACAACTCCAAAGATACAGGGTGGAATCAAGACCCCAGAATTTGACCTACCAAATATGGACCTGAGGGCTCCCAAGTTAGATGTGAACACTCCAGATGTCCACATTGGTTCACCCAAGGCAAAATTTAAAATGCCCAAACTAAAGATGCCAAAATTCAATCTTCCAAGTCTGAAAGGACCTGATATTGATGGAAGCTTAGATGGTCCAGATATGGATGTAAATGCACCGAATATTGACCTCAAAGTTCCAAATGCTGAATTAGGAATGCCAAGTGGAGGTTTTGGTGGTCTATCTGGAAAGTTGAAGAAGCCAAACTTGAACCTGCCTGATTTAGGGCTTTCTGGTCCAAAATTAGATGGCCCTAACTTGGATCTCAAACCCCCGGACATAAATATCCCCAAGCTCAGTGGTGGAATAAATGCACCAGATCTGAACATGCCTAAGCTTGACCTGAAAGGTCCCAAACTGGACTACAATGTACCAAATGTCAACATGCCAGAGCTTCATGCCCCAGACTTGAGTCTGACAACTCCAAAGATACAGGGTGGAATCAAGACCCCAGAATTTGACCTACCAAACATGGACCTGAGGGCTCCCAAGTTAGATGTGAACACTCCAGATGTCCACATTGGTTCACCCAAGGCAAAATTTAAAATGCCCAAACTAAAGATGCCAAAATTCAATCTTCCAAGTCTGAAAGGACCTGATATTGATGGAAGCTTAGATGGTCCAGATATGGATGTAAATGCACCGAATATTGACCTCAAAGTTCCAAATGCTGAATTAGGAATGCCAAGTGGAGGTTTTGGTGGTCTATCTGGAAAGTTGAAGAAGCCAAACTTGAACCTGCCTGATTTAGGGCTTTCTGGTCCAAAATTAGATGGCCCTAACTTGGATCTCAAACCCCCTGACATAAATATCCCCAAGCTCAGTGGTGGAATAAATGCACCAGATCTGAACATGCCTAAGCTTGACCTGAAAGGTCCCAAACTGGACTGCAATGCACCAAAGCTCAATTTAGACATGCCATCAGGTAATCTGAAAATGCCAGCATTGGGAAAACCAAAGGCTCCAGACTGGGATGTTAAGGCTCCCTCAGGCAATTTGAAAATGCCTAAATTTAATTTTTCAGGTACATTGCCAAAAGGCCCAAATATGGATATAAATGCAGACCTGAAGTCTCCAGATTTAAGTCTGAAAGCACAAAGGATAAAGAGTGGAATTGATGCTCCTAAATTAGACATTAGCTCTCCTGAAAGGATGAAAATGCCCAAACTGAAAATGCCTAAATTTAATCTCCCAAGTCTAAAAGTACCTGAGACTGATGGGAATTTAGATGTCCCAGACATTGATGTCAATGCTCCAAACATGAACCTCAAAGGGCCCAAAACTGGCTTTGAAATACCAGATGTTAATTTTGGAAGTCCGTCAGGAAAATATAAAAGGCCACATTTGGAAATGCCTGAGGTGGGATTTTCTGGTCCAAAGTTAGATGGCCCAGATTTGAATCTCAAATCACCAAAGAAGAAAGGCATGTTTGATACCCCCAAACTAGGCTTACCTAAAATGGACCTTAAAGCTCCCAAGTTTGATGTTGACACTCTTGATGCAAAGATAAAAAAGCCAAATATAAAGATGCCAAAAGGGCCTGATATTGACATAAATGGAGACTTACATGGCCCTGTTCTAAATGCACCGACACTGAGAGGTCCAGACACTGACCTTGATTTGTCAAACAAGAAATTTAAACTGCCCTCTGTCAAGCTGCCCCAGTTAGGAAGCCCTGATCTTAATGGGTCTGATCTTTACTTTGGTGCATCTCTGAGGCCAAAAAATATGGACATCTCTCTGCCAAATTCAAAACTAAATATGAAGCCACCATTGCTGATGGGAGATGTCACAGGTCCAAGTGTTAGTGCTCCAAATGTTGACATTGGCAGGCCAAAAGTGGGCCTCCGAAATCCAGATCTTGACACTGATGACCCTTCACTCAGGTTCAAAACGCCTTTGAATCGGAGATCGGATTTGACAGGGTTAAATAGGAAAATGCCTCCACTGGACATAGACGGAGATGTCCAGTTTCATCATGCTGCCCGAGGCTCACTGAGGACTAAAGTCAGGTCCAGCTTCCCACTGATGGAGGCGGATTTAGGCGATCACATTGACTTCCACCGTTCAGATCTCAACGTTGATGATTTCACAGGTGTATGTCATGTTCCCAGAGCCAGAGGTTCCACTCTGGACATTCAAGCGTCACATGACTATGGACAGGAACTCTCCCCATCTGGAGTTAATATTGAGATGAGGGACAGCAGGCCCACCGGACCCACTCTAACTGGTGATGCTGATAATTATTCAAGGAACCAGAGAACCGTGCAGCCTTCAGCCAATGCACATGACACTTTAGAGGGTTACTACGTCACTGTATTTCCCAAACAAGACCAATATCAGAAAAGGCCAACCCACAAATATAACACGCTCGGTGGGCTTGACTTCAACCCAGACAACGTGAACCTTGAAGTTCCAAGTGAAAAAGACCTAAAAGGAGGAACATTCTACTTCTCTGACCTCATTTAGGATTCAGAACCGGTCTGTAGATGTACCAAGTGCTGTTTTGAGTCATTTGTCTTATCTTGGTTCTTTCTTGTGACCCAAGTTTTATTTGGTGTAAACTAAAGCTGTTCCTGAACCTTTATAATGACCAGAAACTGCATTATCATGCAGCAGCATTCTTGCCTTTGTTCAATGTGTAAATAGGAGCTTTTTCATATTAAATATACATGTAATATTATGTTTGTGCTGTCCAATATGTATTTGGAAATGTCTTTATTCATATTCAGATTTGTTTTAGCATCCAGAAGCTCAGAATCCCAGTTAATCATTGATGGATAGTTTGAGGCTGCTGCTATATACGGTCACAGGTTACACGTCAATAACTGAATGTTTAAATGGGTTATATACTGTATACACAACATGGTTATGTATACAGGTTACAGGGTTGTGTTGTAAATAACACTTATATTTTTGAAAGACTCATATTTGATATTCATTGCTGATAAATGAGTTCAGTAAATTGATGTTACATTTCAGCTGTTTTCTTTCTTTTTTTCCTTTCCCTGTCCTGTTCAGCAGCATCCATGTTCCTGGTGCCTCGTTCTACTGAAGCAGTTTTACTCTGAAAAGGAGGAACCTGATAAACTCCTCCTATCACCTTTTATGTTTAACTTTAGTAAGAATGGTGTTGGTTCATTGGTGAAGCTACCGGACTGAGGACAGGAGAGAGAATGGGGACAGGATAGGGAAGACAAGGGGGGGGGGGGGGGGCAGAAATAACAATAGCAAAAAAACAACAGCAACAACAATAACAACAGAAAAAATGAAAAACATTGGTTGCAGGATTTCCAGTGCAAATTTACCTTTTGGTTTAATATAATTTAAAATAAATGTCTGAGTGTGTGATTGTGTATCAGTTGTGCACTGCTGTGTGTATGTGTGTGTGTATGTGTGTGCTACGGTTTATCATTGGATGCTGTGGGAAGCTGACTGGAGCTGATGTGGGGGACCAGAACAACATGCCCCGGTCCAGGATAGCAGGCAGGTCAGGACCAGGCCACCAGGGCACCCAGAAACCCCCAGAATACGGGGAGCCCCAGGTCCCGTGACCAACCCCAGCCCAACCAGCTGTTTTATTTTTAGAGTTTTTCATTCATATGACAAAGAATATTTCTGTTGTTTGCAATAATGCTCAACATGTATTCGATATAATCAGTTGGGGAACTTGTCCAAGAGAACAAACCAAGTAATTACATTAATTGGTACCAAAAACAAATGAAATATCCTGTATCACTTGTTTTCTGTTGTGCACCTTCATAAAATGGAGAAGTCTCTGAAACAGTTTTCGTAAAGTTTAATGTTAACGCTATAGTTCAGTCTGTTTAGCAACTGATAAAGTCCATAATCCTCCACTGAGTCAATGTTAAAATAGTAAGAATAAGTCATTTAGTAACGATTTTTAAGTATTTAAGCATAAGGAAACACGTTGAGGGCGGAAACCTCTGCAAGTGCCGGATATACGTCATCCGGATTCACGTTTATTCCGAAGTGTACGTACATTATTTTGTAAATACATGATGATGTGGTCATTTATAATCCACACAACACAAATCACGAACAAAACTGTGTCTGACAGAAACACACCACAGAAATACTGACCACACGTGCATGGTTCAAAGACCCGAAAAATGACGTGGGACCATCTTCCTTATCAGGCTACAGCAGGGGCGTCACTAGACCTAATAGTGTACAGGGGCACTCCTGGGGCACCAAAAATTAATGAGAGCATGCAAAGTGCAGAAGAAAATTACAATTCAGTATCCCGTAAAGTCACGATTTGATCTTATGAGACTATGTATTTAGAGTGTGTCGTGTAGGAATGATAACATGGAAAAAAGGCATAGATTTTTACACATTAGGCCTTTCATAAGCAATTTAATCCATAACTGATTAAAGCAAAAATTAAAGAGAAATGAATCTTTAAGAAATATTTATTGAACATTCTTTTTGTTGCAGTAAGAAATATTTATTGAACATTCTTTTTGTTGCAGTAGTTATTTTTCTTGAGCATGAGAACATTTTCTAAGATAGTGAATGAAGGGAAGGAAGTGAGGAAGGAGTAAGGAAGGAAGGAATTCTTTTTTGGGAAGCAAGGTGTATCGTCTCATCTTCATTTGCGCAAAGTCGTCAATCACTTGGCTATGGCTTAACTTGCAAAGTTCCTCACTCTCCACTGACAAAATGGCAAGATGGTGAAGCCTTTCCTGACCCATTGTGCTCCTCAGCCACGTGTGGAGCCGTCTCAGCCCACTGAATGTCCTTTCAGCAGTGCAGCTGGACACTGGAATGGTCAGAGAGATCTGAATGAGCCGTGTCAAGGTAGGGAACATGACACGATCCAGCCGGCCGCTACAGCGCGCTGACGTATGGAGTCTTCTCCAAATACCTGTGCTTGATTCAACCTACTGACTTCCCCCTGCAGACCATGATGACCACAACTAACATGTTTTTTCATGACTCACTACAAATTCCTCAATCCACAGCAAATAACCATGATCTCTCTCTCTCGCTCGCTCACTCTACCTAACTCTTATTCTCTTGCTCTCTCTCTCTCTCCCTCTCTCGCTCGCTATCTCTACCTAACTCTTATTCTCTTGCTCTCTCTCTCTCTCCCTCTCTCGCTCGCTATCTCTACCTAACTCTTATTCTCTTGCTCTCTCTCTCTCTCGCTATCTCTAACTCACTCTTATTCTCTTGCTCTCTCTCTCTCTCCCTCGCTCGCTCACTCTACCTAACTCTTATTCTCTTGCTCTCTCTCTCTCTCTCCCTCTCTCGCTCGCTCGCTCTACCTAACTCTTATTCTCTTGCTCTCTCTCTCTCTCCCTCTCTCGCTCGCTCTACCTAACTCTTGCTCTCTCTCTCTCTCGCTCGCTCACTCTACCTAACTCTTGCTCTCTCTCTCTCCCTCTCTCGCTCGCTAGCTCTACCTAACTCTTGCTCTCTCTCTCTCTCTCCCTCTCTCGCTCACTCGACCTAACTCTTGCTCTCTCTCTCTCTCCCTCTCTTGCTCGCTATCTCTACCTAACTCTTATTCTCTTGCTCTCTCTCTCTCTCCCTCTCTCGCTCGCTATCTCTACCTAACTCTTATTCTCTTGCTCTCTCTCTCTCTCCCTCTCTCGCTCGCTATCTCTACCTAACTCTTATTCTCTTGCTCTCTCTCTCTCTCGCTATCTCTAACTCACTCTTATTCTCTTGCTCTCTCTCTCTCTCCCTCGCTCGCTCACTCTACCTAACTCTTATTCTCTTGCTCTCTCTCTCTCTCTCCCTCTCTCGCTCGCTCGCTCTACCTAACTCTTATTCTCTTGCTCTCTCTCTCTCTCCCTCTCTCGCTCGCTCTACCTAACACTTGCTCTCTCTCTCTCTCTCGCTCGCTCACTCTACCTAACTCTTGCTCTCTCTCTCTCCCTCTCTCGCTCGCTAGCTCTACCTAACTCTTGCTCTCTCTCTCTCTCTCCCTCTCTCGCTCACTCGACCTAACTCTTGCTCTCTCTCTCTCTCCCTCTCTCGCTCGCTATCTCTACCTAACTCTTATTCTCTTGCTCTCTCTCTCTCTCCCTCTCTCGCTCGCTCACTCTTCCTAACTCTTGCTCTCTCTCTCTCCCTCTCTCGCTCGCTCACTCTACCTAACTCTTGCTCTCTCTCTCTCTCCCTCTCTCGCTCGCTCACTCTACCTAACTCTTATTCTCTTGCTCTCTCTCTCTCCCTCTCTCGCTCGCTCACTCTACCTAACTCTTGCTCTCTCTCTCTCTCTCCCTCTCTCGCTCACTCGACCTAACTCTTGCTCTCTCTCTCTCCCTCTCTCGCTCGCTATCTCTACCTAACTCTTATTCTCTTGCTCTCTCTCTCTCTCCCTCTCTCGCTCGCAATCTCTACCTAACTCTTATTCTCTTGCTCTCTCTCTCTCCCTCTCTCGCTCGCTCACTCTTCCTAACTCTTGCTCTCTCTCTCTCCCTCTCTCGCTCGCTCACTCTACCTAACTCTTGCTCTCTCTCTCTCTCCCTCTCTCGCTCGCTCACTCTACCTAACTCTTATTCTCTTGCTCTCTCTCTCTCTCCCTCTCTCGCTCGCTCACTCTACCTAACTCTTGCTCTCTCTCTCTCTCCCTCTCTCGCTCGCTATCTCTACCTAACTCTTGCTCTCTCTCTCTCCCTCTCTCGCTCGCTCACTCTACCTAACTCTTATTCTCTTGCTCTCTCTCTCTCTCCCTCTCTCGCTCGCTATGTCTACCTAACTCTTATTCTCTTGCTCTCTCTCTCTCTCCCTCGCTCGCTCACTCTACCTAACTCTTATTCTCTTGCTCTCTCTCTCTCTCCCTCTCTCGTTCGCTCACTCTACCTAACTCTTGCTCCCTCTCTCTCTCCCTCTCTCGCTCACTCACTCTACCTAACTCTTGCTCTCTCTCTCCCTCTCTCGCTCGCTCACTCTACCTAACTCTTGCTCTCTCTCTCTCCCTCTCTCGCTCGCTATCTCTACCTAACTCTTATTCTCTTGCTCTCTCTCCCTCTCTCGCTCGCTCACTCTACCTAACTCTTATTCTTTTGCTCTCTCTCTCTCCCTCTCTCGCTCGCTCACTCTATCTAACTCTTGCTCTCTCTCTCTCTCCCTCTCTCGCTCGCTCACTCTACCTAACTCTTGCTCTCTCTCTCTCTCCCTCTCTCGCTCGCTCACTCTACCTAACTCTTGCTCTCTCTCTCTCCCTCTCTCGCTCGCTCACTCTACCTAACTCTTATTCTCTTGCTCTCTCTTTCTCTCCCTCTCTCGCTCACTCTACCTAACTCTTGCTCTCTCTTTCTCTCCCTCTCTCGCTCGCTCACTCTACCTAACTCTTGCTCTCTCTCTCTCCCTCTCTCGCTCGCTATCTCTACCTAACTCTTGCTCTCTCTCTCTCCCTCTCTCGCTCGCTCACTCTACCTAACTCCTATTCTCTTGCTCTCTCTCTCTCCCTCTCTCGCTCGCTATCTCTACCTAACTCTTATTCTCTTGCTCTCTCTCTCTCCCTCTCTCGCTCGCTATCTCTACCTAACTCTTATTCTCTTGCTCTCTCCCTCGCTCGCTCACTCTACCTAACTCTTATTCTCTTGCTCTCTCTCTCTCTCCCTCTCTCGCTCGCTCACTCTACCTAACTCTTGCTCTCTCTCTCTCTCCCTCTCTCGCTCACTCTACCTAACTCTTGCTCTCTCTCTCTCTCCCTCTCTCGCTCACTCTACCTAACTCTTATTCTCTTGCTCTCTCTCTCTCTCCCTCTCTCGCTCACTCTACCTAACTCTTATTCTCTTGCTCTCTCTCTCTCTCCCTCTCTCGCTCGCTCACTCTACCTAACTCTTGCTCTCTCTCTCTCTCCCTCTCTCGCTCGCTATCTCTACCTAACTCTTGCTCTCTCTCTCTCCCTCTCTCGCTCGCTCACTCTACCTAACTCTTATTCTCTTGCTCTCTCTCTCTCTCCCTCTCTCGCTCGCTATCTCTACCTAACTCTTATTCTCTTGCTCTCTCTCTCTCTCCCTCTCTCGCTCGCTATCTCTACCTAACTCTTATTCTCTTGCTCTCTCTCTCTCTCTCGCTATCTCTAACTCACTCTTATTCTCTTGCTCTCTCTCTCTCTCCCTCGCTCGCTCACTCTACCTAACTCTTATTCTCTTGCTCTCTCTCTCTCTCTCCCTCTCTCGCTCGCTCGCTCTACCTAACTCTTATTCTCTTGCTCTCTCTCTCTCTCCCTCTCTCGCTCGCTCTACCTAACTCTTGCTCTCTCTCTCTCTCTCGCTCGCTCACTCTACCTAACTCTTGCTCTCTCTCTCTCCCTCTCTCGCTCGCTAGCTCTACCTAACTCTTGCTCTCTCTCTCTCTCTCCCTCTCTCGCTCACTCGACCTAACTCTTGCTCTCTCTCTCTCTCCCTCTCTCGCTCGCTATCTCTACCTAACTCTTATTCTCTTGCTCTCTCTCTCTCTCCCTCTCTCGCTCGCTCACTCTTCCTAACTCTTGCTCTCTCTCTCTCCCTCTCTCGCTCGCTCACTCTACCTAACTCTTGCTCTCTCTCTCTCTCCCTCTCTCGCTCGCTCACTCTACCTAACTCTTATTCTCTTGCTCTCTCTCTCTCCCTCTCTCGCTCGCTCACTCTACCTAACTCTTGCTCTCTCTCTCTCTCTCCCTCTCTCGCTCACTCGACCTAACTCTTGCTCTCTCTCTCTCCCTCTCTCGCTCGCTATCTCTACCTAACTCTTATTCTCTTGCTCTCTCTCTCTCTCCCTCTCTCGCTCGCACTCTCTACCTAACTCTTATTCTCTTGCTCTCTCTCTCTCCCTCTCTCGCTCGCTCACTCTTCCTAACTCTTGCTCTCTCTCTCTCCCTCTCTCGCTCGCTCACTCTACCTAACTCTTGCTCTCTCTCTCTCTCCCTCTCTCGCTCGCTCAATCTACCTAACTCTTATTCTCTTGCTCTCTCTCTCTCTCCCTCTCTCGCTCGCTCACTCTACCTAACTCTTGCTCTCTCTCTCTCTCCCTCTCTCGCTCGCTATCTCTACCTAACTCTTGCTCTCTCTCTCTCCCTCTCTCGCTCGCTCACTCTACCTAACTCTTATTCTCTTGCTCTCTCTCTCTCTCCCTCTCTCGCTCGCTATGTCTACCTAACTCTTATTCTCTTGCTCTCTCTCTCTCTCCCTCGCTCGCTCACTCTACCTAACTCTTATTCTCTTGCTCTCTCTCTCTCTCCCTCTCTCGTTCGCTCACTCTACCTAACTCTTGCTCCCTCTCTCTCTCCCTCTCTCGCTCACTCACTCTACCTAACTCTTGCTCTCTCTCTCCCTCTCTCGCTCGCTATCTCTACCTAACTCTTGCTCTCTCTCTCTCCCTCTCTCGCTCGCTATCTCTACCTAACTCTTATTCTCTTGCTCTCTCTCCCTCTCTCGCTCGCTCACTCTACCTAACTCTTATTCTTTTGCTCTCTCTCTCTCCCTCTCTCGCTCGCTCACTCTATCTAACTCTTGCTCTCTCTCTCTCTCCCTCTCTCGCTCGCTCACTCTACCTAACTCTTGCTCTCTCTCTCTCTCCCTCTCTCGCTCGCTCACTCTACCTAACTCTTGCTCTCTCTCTCTCCCTCTCTCGCTCGCTCACTCTACCTAACTCTTATTCTCTTGCTCTCTCTTTCTCTCCCTCTCTCGCTCACTCTACCTAACTCTTGCTCTCTCTTTCTCTCCCTCTCTCGCTCGCTCACTCTACCTAACTCTTGCTCTCTCTCTCTCCCTCTCTCGCTCGCTATCTCTACCTAACTCTTGCTCTCTCTCTCTCCCTCTCTCGCTCGCTCACTCTACCTAACTCCTATTCTCTTGCTCTCTCTCTCTCCCTCTCTCGCTCGCTATCTCTACCTAACTCTTATTCTCTTGCTCTCTCTCTCTCCCTCTCTCGCTCGCTATCTCTACCTAACTCTTATTCTCTTGCTCTCTCCCTCGCTCGCTCACTCTACCTAACTCTTATTCTCTTGCTCTCTCTCTCTCTCCCTCTCTCGCTCGCTCACTCTACCTAACTCTTGCTCTCTCTCTCTCTCCCTCTCTCGCTCACTCTACCTAACTCTTGCTCTCTCTCTCTCTCCCTCTCTCGCTCACTCTACCTAACTCTTATTCTCTTGCTCTCTCTCTCTCTCCCTCTCTCGCTCACTCTACCTAACTCTTATTCTCTTGCTCTCTCTCTCTCTCCCTCTCTCGCTCGCTCACTCTACCTAACTCTTGCTCTCTCTCTCTCTCCCTCTCTCGCTCGCTATCTCTACCTAACTCTTGCTCTCTCTCTCTCCCTCTCTCGCTCGCTCACTCTACCTAACTCTTATTCTCTTGCTCTCTCTCTCTCTCCCTCTCTCGCTCGCTATCTCTACCTAACTCTTATTCTCTTGCTCTCTCTCTCTCTCCCTCTCTCGCTCGCTATCCCTCCCTAACTCTTATTCTCTTGCTCTCTCTCTCTCTCCCTCTCTCGCTCGCTATCTCTACCTAACTCTTATTCTCTTGCTCTCTCACTCTCTCCCTCGCTCGCTCACTCTACCTAACTCTTATTCTCTTGCTCTCTCTCTCTCTCCCTCTCTCGCTCGCTCACTCTACCTAACTCTTATTCTCTTGCTCTCTCTCTCTCTCCCTCTCTCGCTCGCTCACTCTACCTAACTCTTGCTCTCTCTCTCTCTCCCTCTCGCTCACTCTACCTAACTCTTGCTCTCTCTCTCTCTCCCTCTCGCTCACTCTACCTAACTCTTGCTCTCTCTCTCTCCCTCTCTCGCTCGCTCACTCTACCTAACTCTTGCTCTCTCTCTCTCCCTCTTTCGCTCGCTCACTCTACCTAACTCTTATTCTCTTGCTCTCTCTCTCTCTCCCTCTCTCGCTCACTCAGTCTACCTAACTCTTGCTCTCTCTCTCTCTCCCTCTCTCGCTCGCTCACTCTACCTAACTCTTATTCTCTTGCTCTCTCTCTCTCTCTCTCTCTCGCTCACTCTACCGAACTCTTATTCTCTTTCTCTCTCTCTTTCGCTCGCTCACTCTACCTAACTCTTATTCTCTTGCTCTCTCTCTCTCTCTCGCTCACTCTACCTAACTCTTGCTCTCTCTCTCTCTCCCTCTCTCGCTCACTCTACCTAACTCTTGCTCTCTCTCTCTCCCTCGCTCGCTCACTCTACCTAACTCTTATTCTCTTGCTCTTTCTCTCTCTCCCTCTCTCGCTCGCTCAGTCTACCTAACTCTTGCTCTCTCTCTCTCTCCCTCTCTCGCTCGCTCACTCTACCTAACTCTTATTCTCTTTCTCTCTCTCTTTCGCTCGCTCACTCTACCTAACTCTTATTCTCTTGCTCTCTCTCTCTCTCTCTCGCTCACTCTACCGAACTCTTATTCTCTTTCTCTCTCTCTTTCGCTCGCTCACTCTACCTAACTCTTATTCTCTTGCTCTCTCTCTCTCTCTCGCTCACTCTACCTAACTCTTGCTCTCTCTCTCTCTCCCTCTCTCGCTCACTCTACCTAACTCTTGCTCTCTCTCTCTCCCTCGCTCGCTCACTCTACCTAACTCTTATTCTCTTGCTCTTTCTCTCTCTCCCTCTCTCGCTCGCTCACTCTACCTAACTCTTGCTCTCTCTCTCTCTCCCTCTCTCGCTCGCTCACTCTACCTAACTCTTATTCTCTTTCTCTCTCTCTTTCGCTCGCTCACTCTACCTAACTCTTATTCTCTTGCTCTCTCTCTCTCTCTCGCTCACTCTACCGAACTCTTATTCTCTTTCTCTCTCTCTTTCGCTCGCTCACTCTACCTAACTCTTATTCTCTTGCTCTCTCTCTCTCTCTCGCTCACTCTACCTAACTCTTGCTCTCTCTCTCTCTCCCTCTCTCGCTCACTCTACCTAACTCTTGCTCTCTCTCTCTCCCTCGCTCGCTCACTCTACCTAACTCTTATTCTCTTGCTCTCTCTCTCTCTCCCTCTCTCGCTCGCTCACTCTACCTAACTCTTGCTCTCTCTCTCTCTCCCTCTCTCGCTCGCTATCTCTACCTAACTCTTGCTCTCTCTCTCTCCCTCTCTCGCTCGCTCACTCTACCTAACTCCTATTCTCTTGCTCTCTCTCTCTCTCCCTCTCTCGCTCGCTATCTCTACCTAACTCTTGCTCTCTCTCTCTCTCCCTCTCTCGCTCGCTCACTCTACCTAACTCTTGCTCTCTCTCTCTCTCCCTCTCTCGCTCGCTCACTCTACCTAACTCTTGCTCTCTCTCTCTCCCTCTCTCGCTCGCTCACTCTACCTAACTCTTATTCTCTTGCTCTCTCTTTCTCTCCCTCTCTCGCTCACTCTACCTAACTCTTGCTCTCTCTTTCTCTCCCTCTCTCGCTCGCTCACTCTACCTAACTCTTGCTCTCTCTCTCTCCCTCTCTCGCTCGCTATCTCTACCTAACTCTTGCTCTCTCTCTCTCCCTCTCTCGCTCGCTCACTCTACCTAACTCCTATTCTCTTGCTCTCTCTCTCTCCCTCTCTCGCTCGCTATCTCTACCTAACTCTTATTCTCTTGCTCTCTCTCTCTCCCTCTCTCGCTCGCTATCTCTACCTAACTCTTATTCTCTTGCTCTCTCCCTCGCTCGCTCACTCTACCTAACTCTTATTCTCTTGCTCTCTCTCTCTCTCCCTCTCTCGCTCGCTCACTCTACCTAACTCTTGCTCTCTCTCTCTCTCCCTCTCTCGCTCACTCTACCTAACTCTTGCTCTCTCTCTCTCTCCCTCTCTCGCTCACTCTACCTAACTCTTATTCTCTTGCTCTCTCTCTCTCTCCCTCTCTCGCTCACTCTACCTAACTCTTATTCTCTTGCTCTCTCTCTCTCTCCCTCTCTCGCTCGCTCACTCTACCTAACTCTTGCTCTCTCTCTCTCTCCCTCTCTCGCTCGCTATCTCTACCTAACTCTTGCTCTCTCTCTCTCCCTCTCTCGCTCGCTCACTCTACCTAACTCTTATTCTCTTGCTCTCTCTCTCTCTCCCTCTCTCGCTCGCTATCTCTACCTAACTCTTATTCTCTTGCTCTCTCTCTCTCTCCCTCTCTCGCTCGCTATCCCTCCCTAACTCTTATTCTCTTGCTCTCTCTCTCTCTCCCTCTCTCGCTCGCTATCTCTACCTAACTCTTATTCTCTTGCTCTCTCACTCTCTCCCTCGCTCGCTCACTCTACCTAACTCTTATTCTCTTGCTCTCTCTCTCTCCCTCTCTCGCTCGCTCACTCTACCTAACTCTTATTCTCTTGCTCTCTCTCTCTCTCCCTCTCTCGCTCGCTCACTCTACCTAACTCTTGCTCTCTCTCTCTCTCCCTCTCGCTCACTCTACCTAACTCTTGCTCTCTCTCTCTCCCTCTCTCGCTCGCTCACTCTACCTAACTCTTGCTCTCTCTCTCTCCCTCTTTCGCTCGCTCACTCTACCTAACTCTTATTCTCTTGCTCTCTCTCTCTCTCCCTCTCTCGCTCACTCAGTCTACCTAACTCTTGCTCTCTCTCTCTCTCCCTCTCTCGCTCGCTCACTCTACCTAACTCTTATTCTCTTGCTCTCTCTCTCTCTCTCTCGCTCACTCTACCGAACTCTTATTCTCTTTCTCTCTCTCTTTCGCTCGCTCACTCTACCTAACTCTTATTCTCTTGCTCTCTCTCTCTCTCTCGCTCACTCTACCTAACTCTTGCTCTCTCTCTCTCTCCCTCTCTCGCTCACTCTACCTAACTCTTGCTCTCTCTCTCTCCCTCGCTCGCTCACTCTACCTAACTCTTATTCTCTTGCTCTTTCTCTCTCTCCCTCTCTCGCTCGCTCAGTCTACCTAACTCTTGCTCTCTCTCTCTCTCCCTCTCTCGCTCGCTCACTCTACCTAACTCTTATTCTCTTTCTCTCTCTCTTTCGCTCGCTCACTCTACCTAACTCTTATTCTCTTGCTCTCTCTCTCTCTCTCTCGCTCACTCTACCGAACTCTTATTCTCTTTCTCTCTCTCTTTCGCTCGCTCACTCTACCTAACTCTTATTCTCTTGCTCTCTCTCTCTCTCTCGCTCACTCTACCTAACTCTTGCTCTCTCTCTCTCTCCCTCTCTCGCTCACTCTACCTAACTCTTGCTCTCTCTCTCTCCCTCGCTCGCTCACTCTACCTAACTCTTATTCTCTTGCTCTTTCTCTCTCTCCCTCTCTCGCTCGCTCACTCTACCTAACTCTTGCTCTCTCTCTCTCTCCCTCTCTCGCTCGCTCACTCTACCTAACTCTTATTCTCTTTCTCTCTCTCTTTCGCTCGCTCACTCTACCTAACTCTTATTCTCTTGCTCTCTCTCTCTCTCTCTCGCTCACTCTACCGAACTCTTATTCTCTTTCTCTCTCTCTTTCGCTCGCTCACTCTACCTAACTCTTATTCTCTTGCTCTCTCTCTCTCTCTCGCTCACTCTACCTAACTCTTGCTCTCTCTCTCTCTCCCTCTCTCGCTCACTCTACCTAACTCTTGCTCTCTCTCTCTCCCTCGCTCGCTCACTCTACCTAACTCTTATTCTCTTGCTCTCTCTCTCTCTCCCTCTCTCGCTCGCTCACTCTACCTAACTCTTGCTCTCTCTCTCTCTCCCTCTCTCGCTCGCTATCTCTACCTAACTCTTGCTCTCTCTCTCTCCCTCTCTCGCTCGCTCACTCTACCTAACTCCTATTCTCTTGCTCTCTCTCTCTCTCCCTCTCTCGCTCGCTATCTCTACCTAACTCTTATTCTCTTGCTCTCTCCCTCGCTCGCTCACTCTACCTAACTCTTATTCTCTTGCTCTCTCTCTCTCTCCCTCTCTCGCTCGCTCACTCTACCTAACTCTTGCTCTCTCTCTCTCTCCCTCTCTCGCTCACTCTACCTAACTCTTGCTCTCTCTCTCTCTCCCTCTCTCGCTCACTCTACCTAACTCTTATTCTCTTGCTCTCTGTCTCTCTCCCTCTCTCGCTCACTCTACCTAACTCTTATTCTCTTGCTCTCTCTCTCTCTCCCTCTCTCGCTCGCTCACTCTACCTAACTCTTGCTCTCTCTCTCTCCCTCTCTCGCTCGCTATCTCTACCTAACTCTTGCTCTCTCTCTCTCCCTCTCTCGCTCGCTCACTCTACCTAACTCCTATTCTCTTGCTCTCTCTCTCTCCCTCTCTCGCTCGCTATCTCTACCTAACTCTTATTCTCTTGCTCTCTCTCTCTCCCTCTCTCGCTCGCTATCTCTACCTAACTCTTATTCTCTTGCTCTCTCCCTCGCTCGCTCACTCTACCTAACTCTTATTCTCTTGCTCTCTCTCTCTCTCCCTCTCTCGCTCGCTCACTCTACCTAACTCTTGCTCTCTCTCTCTCTCCCTCTCTCGCTCACTCTACCTAACTCTTGCTCTCTCTCTCTCTCCCTCTCTCGCTCACTCTACCTAACTCTTATTCTCTTGCTCTCTCTCTCTCTCCCTCTCTCGCTCACTCTACCTAACTCTTATTCTCTTGCTCTCTCTCTCTCTCCCTCTCTCGCTCGCTCACTCTACCTAACTCTTGCTCTCTCTCTCTCTCCCTCTCTCGCTCGCTATCTCTACCTAACTCTTGCTCTCTCTCTCTCCCTCTCTCGCTCGCTCACTCTACCTAACTCTTATTCTCTTGCTCTCTCTCTCTCTCCCTCTCTCGCTCGCTATCTCTACCTAACTCTTATTCTCTTGCTCTCTCTCTCTCTCCCTCTCTCGCTCGCTATCCCTCCCTAACTCTTATTCTCTTGCTCTCTCTCTCTCTCCCTCTCTCGCTCGCTATCTCTACCTAACTCTTATTCTCTTGCTCTCTCACTCTCTCCCTCGCTCGCTCACTCTACCTAACTCTTATTCTCTTGCTCTCTCTCTCTCTCCCTCTCTCGCTCGCTCACTCTACCTAACTCTTATTCTCTTGCTCTCTCTCTCTCTCCCTCTCTCGCTCGCTCACTCTACCTAACTCTTGCTCTCTCTCTCTCTCCCTCTCGCTCACTCTACCTAACTCTTGCTCTCTCTCTCTCCCTCTCTCGCTCGCTCACTCTACCTAACTCTTGCTCTCTCTCTCTCCCTCTTTCGCTCGCTCACTCTACCTAACTCTTATTCTCTTGCTCTCTCTCTCTCGCTCACTCTACCGAACTCTTATTCTCTTTCTCTCTCTCTTTCGCTCGCTCACTCTACCTAACTCTTATTCTCTTGCTCTCTCTCTCTCTCTCGCTCACTCTACCTAACTCTTGCTCTCTCTCTCTCTCCCTCTCTCGCTCACTCTACCTAACTCTTGCTCTCTCTCTCTCCCTCGCTCGCTCACTCTACCTAACTCTTATTCTCTTGCTCTTTCTCTCTCTCCCTCTCTCGCTCGCTCAGTCTACCTAACTCTTGCTCTCTCTCTCTCTCCCTCTCTCGCTCGCTCACTCTACCTAACTCTTATTCTCTTTCTCTCTCTCTTTCGCTCGCTCACTCTACCTAACTCTTATTCTCTTGCTCTCTCTCTCTCTCTCTCGCTCACTCTACCGAACTCTTATTCTCTTTCTCTCTCTCTTTCGCTCGCTCACTCTACCTAACTCTTATTCTCTTGCTCTCTCTCTCTCTCTCGCTCACTCTACCTAACTCTTGCTCTCTCTCTCGCTCCCTCTCTCGCTCACTCTACCTAACTCTTGCTCTCTCTCTCTCCCTCTCTCGCTCGCTCACTCTACCTAACTCTTATTCTCTTTCTCTCTCTCTTTCGCTCGCTCACTCTACCTAACTCTTATTCTCTTGCTCTCTCTCTCTCTCTCTCGCTCACTCTACCGAACTCTTATTCTCTTTCTCTCTCTCTTTCGCTCGCTCACTCTACCTAACTCTTATTCTCTTGCTCTCTCTCTCTCTCTCGCTCACTCTACCTAACTCTTGCTCTCTCTCTCTCTCCCTCTCTCGCTCACTCTACCTAACTCTTGCTCTCTCTCTCTCCCTCGCTCGCTCACTCTACCTAACTCTTATTCTCTTGCTCTTTCTCTCTCTCCCTCTCTCGCTCGCTCACTCTACCTAACTCTTGCTCTCTCTCTCTCTCCCTCTCTCGCTCGCTCACTCTACCTAACTCTTATTCTCTTGCTCTCTCTCTCTCTCCCTCGCTCGCTCACTCTACCTAACTCTTATTCTCTTGCTCTCTCTCTCTCTCCCTCTCTCGCTCGCTCACTCTACCTAACTCTTGCTCTCTCTCTCTCTCCCTCTCTCGCTCGCTATCTCTACCTAACTCTTGCTCTCTCTCTCTCCCTCTCTCGCTCGCTCACTCTACCTAACTCCTATTCTCTTGCTCTCTCTCTCTCTCCCTCTCTCGCTCGCTATCTCTACCTAACTCTTATTCTCTTGCTCTCTCCCTCGCTCGCTCACTCTACCTAACTCTTATTCTCTTGCTCTCTCTCTCTCTCCCTCTCTCGCTCGCTCACTCTACCTAACTCTTGCTCTCTCTCTCTCTCCCTCTCTCGCTCACTCTACCTAACTCTTGCTCTCTCTCTCTCTCCCTCTCTCGCTCACTCTACCTAACTCTTATTCTCTTGCTCTCTCTCTCTCTCCCTCTCTCGCTCGCTCACTCTACCTAACTCTTGCTCTCTCTCTCTCTCCCTCTCTCGCTCGCTATCTCTACCTAACTCTTGCTCTCTCTCTCTCCCTCTCTCGCTCGCTCACTCTACCTAACTCTTATTCTCTTGCTCTCTCTCTCTCTCCCTCTCTCGCTCGCTATCTCTACCTAACTCTTATTCTCTTGCTCTCTCTCTCTCTCCCTCTCTCGCTCGCTATCTCTCCCTAACTCTTATTCTCTTGCTCTCTCTCTCTCTCCCTCTCTCGCTCGCTATCTCTACCTAACTCTTATTCTCTTGCTCTCTCACTCTCTCCCTCGCTCGCTCACTCTACCTAACTCTTATTCTCTTGCTCTCTCTCTCTCTCCCTCTCTCGCTCGCTCACTCTACCTAACTCTTGCTCTCTCTCTCTCTCCCTCTCGCTCACTCTACCTAACTCTTGCTCTCTCTCTCTCCCTCTCTCGCTCGCTCACTCTACCTAACTCTTGCTCTCTCTCTCTCCCTCTCTCGCTCGCTCACTCTACCTAACTCTTATTCTCTTGCTCTCTCTCTCTCTCCCTCTCTCGCTCGCTCAGTCTACCTAACTCTTGCTCTCTCTCTCTCTCCCTCTCTCGCTCGCTCACTCTACCTAACTCTTATTCTCTTTCTCTCTCTCTTTCGCTCGCTCACTCTACCTAACTCTTATTCTCTTGCTCTCTCTCTCTCTCTCTCGCTCACTCTACCGAACTCTTATTCTCTTTCTCTCTCTCTTTCGCTCGCTCACTCTACCTAACTCTTATTCTCTTGCTCTCTCTCTCTCTCTCGCTCACTCTACCTAACTCTTGCTCTCTCTCTCTCTCCCTCTCTCGCTCACTCTACCTAACTCTTGCTCTCTCTCTCTCCCTCGCTCGCTCACTCTACCTAACTCTTATTCTCTTGCTCTTTCTCTCTCTCCCTCTCTCGCTCGCTCACTCTACCTAACTCTTGCTCTCTCTCTCTCTCCCTCTCTCGCTCGCTCACTCTACCTAACTCTTGCTCTCTCTCTCTCTCTCCCTCTCTCGCTCGCTCACTCTACCTAACTCTTGCTCTCTCTCTCTCTCCCTCTCTCGCTCTCTCACTCTCTCACAGTCAAAGTCGCTTATTTAGCCATGTGGGCATGTTTATGTTGCGATAAAAGTAGTCTAAATTACCCTAATGATTATTATGTGTGCTGAAGTAGAATATGCAGATTTAAAACAACAGATTTTGAAAAAAAAATTATTGACGATTTTTTTTTTTTTTACCGGGGCACTACCGATCTATACATGGGCACGTGCCCTAGTATAACATGTCTGGCAACGCGGCTGGGCTAAAGAAAGAAATGATAAATGTTCGACCATGACTCCGCGCTGACCGCTCGTGACGTCATCGGGTGCGACGGCGTTCGATGCAGATTAGCGACCGCGACCTCTGCGACGTCATCATGGAGTCTCGCATGTAGCAAACACCCTGCCGTGGATGAATAGTTAAATTGTATTTGATATTTATACGCCTAGTAGATGAAACTGTTTTTTTGTCTGGCCAGAGAAATGATCCGAGTTCCTCTGCTGGCCTGCGGGAGAGGACTGGCGAGGAGGGTGAGTCGTGTCAGCATGCAGCCGCTCAGCTAACTGTTAGCATGCAGCCGCTCAGCTAACTGTCAGCATGCAGCCGCTCAGCTAACTGTTAGCATGCAGCCGCTCAGCTAACTGTTAGCATGCAGCCGCTCAGCTAACTGTTAGCATGCAGCCGCTCAGCTTACTGTCAGCATGCAGCCGCTCAGCTTACTGTTAGCATGCAGCCGCTCAGTTTGCTGTTAGCATGCAGCTGCTCAGCTAACTGTTAGCGAACTCATATTAGCCGCCCCGGGGCTCTGGCAGAGGGGGTCCGGTCGTGAGTAGAGTAGCAGCTGGGTGCTTCCCCTCGGTGTACCCCTCATTTCGGGGGCAACCTGCGCAGTTGTTCTTAGAGCTCCGTGGGATCCTTAGCGTTCCGGTGTTGGACGTCTCCCAGCTCTCCGGTATCCATGTGAGTGTCACTGAGTCGGAGGCTCTCGTCCGTCCAGGTTGTGCCCAGGTGGGTCTGTGCTATCCACCAGTTGCAGGTGCTGGTACCGACCCCGTTTAGTATCGGCCCTCACACATGTATATATGTGTGCGTGTGTATATTTATGTTTAATTTTTCCAGTTTCTTATTTTTTCGTGCATGTTATTAGTTGCTTTCCCTTGAGTCCAGACATTCAGTAGCTGAGGGAACATGTACCGACCTGGAGGACAACAGCAAGGACGAGATGCAGCTCGAGATTCCAAAACAGTTGTCTCCATTCACACGTGATCTGTAGACCAGCCAGAGACCAAACTACAATAGAAACAACCAGGTGTCACGTGTGTTTGGAGAGGGTTTTTCTATCCTATTTTTAGATGTATTTTCTACTAAAACCAATCATTCCCTCCCAGAATGTGAGCTTCAGTTTGGAGGCCCATTGAATGTCACTCACCACCAACTCGATCTGATGTACAACAATTGTTTGTTTTAGCTACTAAACTCATATTTGAAGCCTTTGTTTTTGTAGCTCTCCGGCTGCTCCACTAACTCATCTTCTTCTTCTTCAGCTGACCTCCTCGTTCTCCAGTCAAAGTGATCTGCCGCCCAACTTACTGTTGCCTAGCAACCTGGTGGATCCTGCCAGACTCAGTGAGTCAGGAACTTTTGTTATTTGGGTCTAAACGTCCCTTTGAGAGTTGTGCTTGTTAGACTCGCATGGTGTTTGAAGGTCATTGTAAACCTGTTCATCAAAACTCTCTGCTGTCATGACAACCATGATGAGTGTGAAAAAATATTGTTGATTACGTTATTGTAAGTGAAGACAAAGGTCATGACTGTTTCTGCCTGCAGAGCGTCCTCCTCCTCCTCCCGACTGTTCCCACCCTCTTCTGAGGAAATGCGATGCCATCATCCCTCGTCACTTGACCCCCGTCCACATGTGGGTGGAGACTCTAGAGCGGCAGGACAGTGAGCCACTGGGGTTGGCTGAGCTCCACCCTGATGTCTTCGCTGTGCCTCCCAGGTACTGTCCAGCTCCTGAGATTCAAGAGAACATCATGAAATGTTCTTAAGCACGATTAGCACTCAGTCTCTCAGGCAGCAATCATCCTCCACCTAAACGAGGGTTAAAAAGTGCAGCTGTGTTAAAGAATGAATGGGGCAGGTTTTTGGTTATCTGGCATCAAAGCTTTGTCCTTCCGAATTGAAAGAATTCAGTCTTAGTTCAAAGTGTCACCATGTTGTAGTCTAGACGTGAGTGGAACCGATGGAGCTGCAGGTGAACCCAGCGTTCTAAGAGTAACACTTCTCCCCTCAGGCTCGACGTTCTCCACCAGGTTGAAAGATGGCAGAGGAACTACAAGAGGATCGTAAGTGCTGATGATTGTCCTGTTTGCGCTGAACTAGTGAAGACGTTGACAGATTTTGGTCTTTTTTTCTGATGTCATAGAGTCACGCCAGCACAAAGGTCAGGTCTGAGGTCAGAGGTGGAGGAAGGAAACCGTGGAGACAGAAGAGAAGTGGGAGAGCTCGCCATGGCAGCATCCGATCACCGATCTGGAGAGGAGGTGCTCTGAAGATTTAGAGCCACTTTAGAAACTTAGTTTGTGTAATTGACCTCAACTGCTGGTTCATTATTTTGTCATCAAAGTTCTGCAGGGCTTTGACCCGTGAGTGATGCTGATGTTTGTGTCAGGTGGCGTCTCCCACGGCCCCCGAGGGCCCACCAGTTACTACTACATGTTGCCCATGAAGGTTCGAGTGCTGGGACTCAAAGTGGCACTGAGTTCCAAGATGGCACAGGTAAGTGACATCAAGATCCCAATGATAGGAATAATAATAATAATAATACCTTTGTGAATTCTAAATATTGTGTTGTAGCTTAAATGGTGTTGAGAAATGTGTGTGTGTTCAGTGTTGGATGTTTTTAGCCCTCAGTTTAGTCTCACAGGCAAGAAGTGAAGCCTGATGCTTGGTGTGAGCAGTCGCCCACCACGGCAGAGTTTAGGCTTCACTTTCTGCCTGCAAGACTAAACTTGGGACTAAAAGTATGCTCCACATTTCACGAGTAAAGCTGTACCAACACTCCTAATAGAAGACTCCGGTTCTTCTTGTGTAAGAGAGAAGATATGTGAAGAGCAAGCAATGTTCTGGGTCTGGGACCGGGACCTGGCATACTGACCTTTGACTGCCAAAATATTTCAGCCAGGCCAGGGAGAACAGGGCATGAGAGCCATGCGATGAGGGCATAATGCCTCAGACTCATGGCAGCAAAGAACCAGTGGGCTGGTACCGATAGTAATTTTGATGCAAATATTGCACTTCTAGCATTGCTCAAATTCAAACAATAAAATGTACAAGATCACGTGTTCTTTCTCTCCATGGAGTGGAACCACCATGAGGTATTCGCGCTGACATGTAGCCGTGTCTCTGTTTTGTTGCAGGACTACCTTCACATCGTGGACTCCCTGAACATCCCATCACCAGACTCCCAGTACCTGCTGGACCTCATCAGACACAAACACTGGGGGGAGTCGGTGTTATTAGTCGACATGTACGCGTCAGCACAACACTTGAACTCTTCCTCTTTTTCTACACTTTTTAACCTCCTTTTTTTATTTTAGAGGTGATGAGTTTCCAGAGAACATTCTTCAGGCTACGGCAAATCTGAAGACCGTGAACATCATTCCAGCCATCGGTACCAACTACACAATCTATTCCACGTGACTTCAGTCGAAGGAAAACTGTAGTAATTAAAGTGTTAGCATCAGCTAGCTCAGGTCCAGGATGCTGGTTAGCTTAGCCCAATGTCTGGTAGTGGGTGGAAGTGTTAGCATTAGCTAGCTCAGGTCCAGGATGCTGGTTAGCTTAGCCCAATGTCTGGTAGTGGGTGGAAGTGTTAGCATTAGCTAGCTCAGGTCCAGGCTAGTTAGCTTGACCCAATGGCTGGTAGTGGGTGGGAAGTGTTAGCATCAGCTAGCTCAGGTCCAGGCTTGTCAGCTTAGCCCAATGGCTGGTAGTGGGTGGGAAGTGTTAGCATCAGCTAGCGCAGGTCCAGGATGCTGGTTAGCTTAGCCCAATGTCTGGTAGTGGGTGGGAAGTGTTAGCATCAGCTAGCTCAGGTCCAGGATGCTGGTTAGCTTGGCCCAATGTCTGTCTGGTAGTGGGTGGAAGTGTTAGCATCAGCTAGCTCAGGTCCAGGCTAGTTAGCTTAGCCCAATAGCTGGTAGTGGGTGGAAGTGTTAGCATCAGCTAGCTCAGGTCCAGGATGCTGGTGTGTCCAGCAGGAATCCTCCTCCTCCTCCTCATCATCAGTAGCAGCAGTCGCTCTTCTAGTCCTCAACAAACGTTTGGTTCTGTTGACCCAAGTTCCAGTGGAGCTTTGGAGGTGCTGTGTCAAATCACTGCGCCCAGTCAGGAAAGTAGTTCCGGCTACGTGTCTGATTCTACCACTACAACGTCTCCTCATGCTAAACTGGTATTTCAGAAGTTACCAGATCATTTGAAGTACGTTGCAGATTTATATATATATATTATTTTTTTTAATTACTAAATCTGGTTAGTTAACCAATAAACATGTACTTGTGTTAAATACATGCAAGATTTCAACATTGAAGATCAGATCTTGGTTCATCTAACACCTTTGCCGAGTTTGATGGCTTTAAATGCTTCGCTTTCTACTTGGTGTTTTCTCTCTAATCCAGTGTACTTTAATGAAAGCTCTAGCGGTAAATTAGCATTTGCTGCAACCACTGACGTGAGTGGGTCCTGTTCTCAGAGTGCTCTTTGTTTTGTCTTCTGTCCATCAGGTCTGAACGTCCACAGCATACTGAAACATGAAGCTCTCGTTCTCACGCTACAAACACTCAAGTTTCTTGAAGACAAGCTGCTTTGGCACGACCAGCGTTACAACCCTCTGTACCCATTTAAGCTGCCATACTCTGACTTCCCGTAGGGCGAAGCAGCCCACTGACCGCTTGTTGTCTTCATGTGTATAAAGTTGAACAAAACAACATCAATAGTAAAAGGACATTTTATTGAAGACATCTTGAAGGTGTGTGGAGGGCAGAAACTCTCGACTCAGTAAGTGAATTTGTGAGGAATGAGTCCGTTGGCCAGATCGTTCCTGATCTCCCAGCGGAGCGCAGAACGCTTTTTCTCTGTAGGGACGATGTACGTGTTTGGTGCTAGAACTCTTCGCGGCTTCGGCTGGAACACAGAACCAACAATGAGGACCACGTCTAAAAATAGTTCAGTTTAAAATGAACCTGTTCAAGTATTGATGCTTGGAAACTGCAAACTTTCCTTCCTGCACTGCAGTCGGAGGACAAAGATTATAATATTTGAGGTGCCAAGACTTCTGTCTGAGGCCAGTGGACCTTAAACTGTAAATTTCAGGGAACTCACTGGTGGAGGCTGGTGTGCCAGTCGATCCTGGAAACAGAAGCAGAACGTTTTGAAAGAAAACCACTTGCTAGCAGACGTGCTCACTGTCCAAGCCTGGACGGCATCCTGAGGTCAAAGGGTAAAAGAAAGGTTACTACCTTGATCTCCCGGCGCAGAGCTCTCCGGTCTCGCTCTCCTGGAGCTTTAAACATTTCCCAGAGCTGCTTGTACTCGAAGTACCTGCAGGTGACAAAAAACCTGATGTCCCTGTTCAGCCTGAACTATGAGCAACGTTCACGAGCCCCAGTTGGGAGGCTTACTTGGCTACCGGATCGCTCCTCTTGACTGTGGGCTGGCTCATCACTGGCCGGATGACTGAAACATGAATGCAGTGGAAAGTGTTAGCATGCAGGAGGAGGCTGAGCTGCTAGCAGAGCGATTGTGGGAAACAGAACAACAGATTCCCTCTGATGCGAACAAACAGCAGCAGGCATTTAGCCACGCCCCCTCACTGCTTCAGGTCACCTCCAGGTTTCTTCATGTATAAAAATTACAATAGATTGTAATACTTCAGGAGGGCCGGATTAAATTAACTGCTCATCAGCAGTTATATTTCAGTGTTCAGATATAAAGTACAAAATACACTAGTAGTTTACATTCTAACCTGCAACACTATCAGAGTACCTCTAAACTGCAGCATTGGAGTACAGACTTTGGTCTCCAGCAGCAGTAATACTGCATGGAAGCAATCTGACATTTGTAACAGACGTTGACTCACAGGATTTAGGTTTCGGTCGCAGATCTCCGTCACTTCGAGTTTGTTCAAACTGAAAATCAGGAGAAAGTGATTTTCAGGGAGAAATTGTTAGTGCATAAAATCTACATGAAGTATGACAGTTTTTGACATTTATCTATTGTGTGGACCCACCAGTCCTCTGATGTAGGACTCTAAGGAACTGGAGCCGCCATCGGCCTCCGAGCTCGAGCTCCGGCTGCTTCCGTCTTCATCCTCCAGGTCAGAGTCGTGTTGCGCCGGCACAGGAAGCAGGTCCAGATGGCTCGCTGCACACAAACACCCACGTCAGACTTACTGGACACGGTAAAGACACTTCTCATTCACATTGAGTGAGATGACGAGGAACTAGTGGCCCTCGGGGATCCGATCACAAGAGGATGACGGACCGCTGCCCGCTTGGACCTGCTGACAGGAGGTGATGTCAGATTCTTGTGTGTGTCTGTGGTCCCAGGTGACTATTTGTGACCGGATCACTCAGGACCCATCGTACTGGCGCTTGAGTCCCTCTTGAACGTGTCCTCAGTTGAATAGTTAAAGTAACTCAGCTCTGATTTGCCGCATACCCGTCTCCGGAAGCAACACTCCGTCCCACTCGATTGGCGTCCAGCTCAAATCCGCCTTGGAATCGATGAACTTGATGTCCTTGTTGCTGGAGGACTCATCCAGATCCTCAGTCTCCACTCTGTCCTCGTCATCCTCCACCTGGACATGTAGACTGCCTGCCTCCAGTCCTCCACATTGGTCACCGTCTCCAAGCTCAGGCCAGCTGTCCACTGTCTCCCCGACCAGCAAGAGTTCATCAGCTGGAATGGGCCGATGTCCTTCATTTGTCCAACCCTCACCCGTGGAGGCGTGGGCTTCCTCTGGTTTCACGTGTCCCTCAGCGTCCATCTCTTTCTGACAACCATCACGTCCACAACACCACACACCAGCTTCGTTCTCCAACGTGGCCACTGGAGGAAACCCCTCATCCTTGGGCTCACCTGTGGGTTCCATGTCAAACCTGCCCGCTGACCCATCGTCCTCGTCATCATCATCTCTCCTCTCAGATGAATCCCCGCAACTGTCCTGCTCAAACTCGGCCCCCATGTGGTCGTCTGGTCTGAAGGTGCCGTAGCCAGAGGTCGTCATGCTCGCTGCTGGACTGCTGCTGGAGCCCTCGTCATCGTCTCCACCCTCGTCACTGTCCACCAAACACTGGTGACGAGCGTCTCTCATTGGTTCCTCCTCCCTCGCAGGCTCTGTGTCAACCTCAGTCATTTGCTCACGCTCTACCTCCTCTTCCTGTGTCTCTCCATCAGACCAGAAAGAGGAGTGGAGGGAATTCTTTTCGTCCTCACTGTCCTCGTCCCACTGAGCGTTGTACATTTTGTACATGTGTGTGTGAGATCTCTGGAGGTTTAAGGAGCTCAACAGATTAACTGGGATGCTTCAGGTGCTCCCTCTGCTGGTGACCACTGAAACCACATCTCCAGCCAGAAGGGGGTCATTACCCCTCTGCTAGACAGGACTTTAATGTTCTTACTAATAAACAGTAAGCACTGGATCTGCTCCACCTGCTCACGTCCCCGTCTGTCCATCTTTCTCTCCTCCTTTCTCTCTCTCTTTATCTCTTTCCTTCTGTCTCTGTCTTCCTCCATTCTCTGTCTTTGTCCATCAGTCTCTCCTCCATTCTGTCTTTGTCTCTGTCCATCAGTCTCTCCTCCTTTCTCTCTATCTCTGTCCCTCTCTCTCCTTCTGTCTCTCTGTCCTCCTCCATTCTCTCTTTGTCTCTGTCCATCAGTCTCTCCTCCTCCTTTCTCTCCCTCTTTATCTCTGTCCCTCTCTCTCCTTCTGTCTCTCTTTCTTCCTCCATTCTCTGTCTTTGTCTCTTTCCATCAGTCTCTACTCCTTTCTCTCTCTCTCTTTATCTCTGTCCCTCTTTTTCCTTCTGTCTCTCTGTCTTCCTCCATTCTCTGTCTTTGTCTCTGTCCATCAGTCTCTCCTCCTTTCTCTCTCTCTTTATCTCTGTCCCTCTCTTTCCTTCTGTCTCTCTGTCTTCCTCCATTCTCTGTCTTTGTCTCTGTCCTGCTCTCCTGCTCTCTCTCCGTCCCCACTGATCCTGGATCTGCTCCACCTTCCTGCTGGTAAAGGAAGGTTCTGGTGGCTGCTGTTGCAGGATGTGCTGCTGATGGAGAATTGTTGGGTGGAGGTTCATTGAAGGAGGGAGGTGCTGGACCTGCTCTACTTGGACAGAGTCAGGACAGAACTTTGGTTGGGGTTTGGTGCCACACTAATAAACCTGACCTGACTTCTGTTGGTAGATATCTGAATGCCCCAGAACCAAGAATAATATCGATAAACATAAAAAGGAGGGTGAGTGAACGTCACCTGAGTCGTCACTGTACACCGATTCCTCACAGACCAGCGACAGACCGTTCTGTTTCCTGTGGGAGGAGCAACAATGATGGTTAGAAACTAAAATCACCTCGGAGTTCTGTGGTTCTTCGGTATAAACGTGTTCACTCCGGTGGTTTCATGAAGCACTTCAGTGACAGCTCTCACTCGGTGGCTCCTGTCACATCTCCAGTCTTTCATCTGGACTTTGTTGAACAGACAAGTGAGAGCTCCGCCTCCTCACACCTTCACTGAGTGCGACTTGCTAATGAGCTTAAGACATGAAGCAGGTGCATGTGTGTTTCTGCAGATCTCTCCTAAACTACCGTAAGACTTTTCTCTTGATCACGTGTCTCCCCTGGGCGTCTGGGGTGGAGGCAGGTTCCAGCTCCACTTGGATCCTGGTGGGAACACCTGGAGGCAGCTGGAGCTTTGGAGCTACCGAATGTTGAGCGTAAGAGTCACAGCGTCCCTGCTTCCAGCTGGGGTCTCTGTCTGGACAGGCGGTGAGCACCTGGGGGGGTAAACTATTATGTAATATTCTTCATTCATGTCCATTGTACGAAAAAGCTGAATATAAAAAGGAAAGATTCAACAATTAAATATCTAACAATGTGGCTGCTGAACGTCTGAGTTACAGACTCAGAAGACGTTCCGACAGAAACGTACCGCTCGGCGTTCAGGGTCACCGCAGACGCAGCAGCCACTCACTGAGGGAACAGGCCACTTGTTAGTGTGCAAACACAATGAATGGGAATTCAAATCACAATTTTTGAGGTCCTCTGTCATAAAAGACTGTCGTCACCTCTCTCTTTGGTGTAGGCAGGAGGACTCGGCTTCAGCGTGGTCTCTTGGCGAGGGGGTGAGGTCGGACTCCCCCACTTCCCGTGCTGAATCAGTTCATCGAGATCTAGAACACAAAGAACAGCAAACCTACAGGGCAAGTTTGAACTCTCCATCAACCACCACACACCAGTATTAACATTCAGAGACATGTGACCTGAGGAGGAGGTTCCTTCATCTCCCTCCTGGATCAACTGACTTATTCGTTACTACACTGCTCAGCTGACACACAGGAGCTTTGACACCATAACCAGGAAACGTGTTAGAGACATGAGCAGAGGAACCTCGCTTGAATTCTTGCAGTCGGTGTTGAGGAATGTTTGTGTAGCCCAGAATCGCCAGCTGCCCTTGAATCTCCTCCTCAGAAAAATCCAGCATGTCCATCATAGTCCAGGAGGAAGAACCGCATCTGAAGGGGGGCAGCCCCAAACTGTTGGACGGAATCCAGCACCGATGAGCAGCAGCAGAAAAGAGGAAATCCGGTCGTGTTCCTGGGTAGAGACGCTGCATTTTCTCTCACACACACACACACACACACACACACACACACACACACACACACCTTGAGCTCCAATCTCAGCTGATGGTGAAGATATTGCTAAGTATCTCTGGCTGCTGGGGCGTCGGCTTGCTGCTGAAGGGTCCAGGTGTTCGCTCGATCCCTGGCCTGGTCAGGTGCTGTTAGTCGCAGCTGCATGCAAGTGTTACTACAAGACGCTTTTACAGGTTCTGTATATTTCACACGGAGTAACGCCAGCAGTGTTCACAGTTAGTAGTCAAACATGCTAACATGCTAGTAGCGTCGCGGGCGGGTTTTCTCACCTGCACGAGGTTGGTCAGTGGCCCGGGTCCAGCCCGGTAAAGCTACCGACAGTTGCTGCGTTTCATTCTTTTCATACTGGGACACCAAGACAACAACTACAGCGGCCGTTAACGAGCTTTAAAAGAGACGCCTGCCCTTTTCGCGGACGTGACTTCCGGTCAGTTTCTTCTTCGTGCTTGTTATGGAGTTTTAGCGACTCTGGCGCCCAGCAGCGAGCTGGGTGTCCCGTGCTGCGTCCGAATTGCCAAGTACCAACCTACGTCCTCCTGCTACGTCCTCCTGCTACAACCTAAACACGGCGGCACCATTCAGACACCCTAGAAGATTGGTGGTGAAGCACGACCTCTGCTGGCAGAGCACAGATACCGCAAATAGGTACACAGCACCAACGAAAGCCCCACCTGCTGGCCTGACTGTGGTACTGCACTCCACTCTGAGCACCTTTCGCTCGTTCTCTATTATTAAGCACATTAACGCACCTTTAGTCATCAACAACTATAAATGTTGGTGTTCATCAGAATGGAAGACTGTTGGTGGCACAAACTTGGCTTGCGGGTCCACAAGGTCAAAGGTCACTGTCACATAATCACATAAAGGAGGTGTCTCACCAATAACTTGGAGGAGTTTCTCAATCTTTGCCAGGAAGGCGACTGAGCTGTCACTGGCTGGTGTTTTGTAGCGTTAAATTCTACATATGAAAACGTTGCAGTTGTAAGAAACGATTTGTCTGAAACTATGACGTTTCCTCAGAAAACATTTCTACCACAAAGAATCATTTTTAAAATCCTCTTGTGTGATTAGAATCGTGAGGAATGCCCCCCCCCCCCCCCCCCGGGTCTGTGCAGAGAAGCCCTCCTCCACCAGCTTCTCATGAATAAACAGCACTTTCTCTCATGGTCCTTCCTGCAGGCGGTGGGGTTTCAGTCAGGGGGGAGACAGACAGGTGGACCGTCCCTGAGCCCATCTCGAATCTGGAAATATTGGACTGGTAGCGCCTGCCGGCCCCAGGAAGACGATGGCGCTCTCCTGGACTTGTCGAGGGTCTCTGCTGGTGCTTCTGCTGCAGATCGTTCTGATTTGCTCAGCTCAGGTGAGGAATGAATCCGCCTCATCTGTCGTTTCATGAAGGGCATTTGTTTGTGTTGCTCAGCAGCACATGAATGAAGCAAAGGAAGACTTCATTGTCATTTAATGTCCTGTTTCTTATTTTCACCTGGTCAATGAATGTGGGTCGAAATCTTCTGACTTTCTACATTTCAGCTCTGCTGGTGTTCTGATGAAGATGTGGACTGAAATCTGTCTCTTAGAGACAAACTGAGTTGCTGTGGGGATTTTGATTAAAATTCCTTCGAGGATAAACGACGTTTAAGTCTCTTATGGTTTAAGCTGCAGCTTTGCTTTGAGTCCGGCTTTGGGTTCATAGTCAGCCACATTTATTGCAGGTTCATTGGCAGATGCCAAGTTCTTTGTTGCGTTATTATAGGAGCCATTTAGAGCGTCAGGATGTGGCGATGATGGGGGAGTAGAGGTCTCAGGACCCTGATGTAGAGCCTGACTGTGGCCCATTGATCCCAGTAAGACACCTGGAACCAATAACACAGCAGCAGCCATGAGAACTCAGAGTAGCGGGACACGACTGGGTCTAGTTTCATCACCCAGACAAAGGGACTCTGTGTGAGCTGCAGCATCATCTGATTTTTTTGGGATGGATTTGAGAAGGAAAGAAAAAAAACCTCCCTGATTTCTGTGTTTGTTCTGCAGAGGGGCCCAGTTGGTCCCAGAGGCCCCGCGGGCCCCCCTGGAGTAGCTGGCGTGCCTGGAGTGGATGGCATTGATGTGAGTTTCTACCATCGCTGTCTCAAATGTTTCTGTTTCATGTCAGGATCGTAGTTATCAGCTCAGTTTGCGGCGTAGCAGCGGGAACCTCTCATGTTGCTCACTCAGTTCACCTTCACGTTCTCACCTGAGTAACAGGCCAAGTGAAGATGGAGGCAGGGAGGAGCAGGAAGTGGTCATGAAGGCTCCTGTGGCTCCGATCAGCCCCACGAATGCAACAAAAACAGATACCATTGACATTTTGTGCCTTTTTCATGAATTCTTCCTCCAACTGACTGTCACTGACCTCCTCCTCTTCCTCCGTGCTGACGACTTCCTGACTTCCACTGGATGGAAGTCAGCGGAGCCAACAAGTAAAAAGAAGGAAAACTGTGTGACAGCGCTCATAAGTGTCAAACTAGACTTTTGAGGCGACTGTGGGAAGTTCATCAAACAAGCTGAAGTCTCTTTGATTGTATTTGTTTACATCATCAGTACATTGAAATTACTCATAACTAATTATTAAATTAGGACATTTTATGCTCTTTAGAGTCAGCAGGAGATGAGAAGAGCCACTGAGTCAAATGAAACAAGGACACTCACAATGGAGCTTAAGCTGATTGAAGAGGGAGATGAAAAATAGAGACGAGACGCAAGGACACACCCGCCGAAGTGTGACGCTTCCTACTGCAGCGCTTTAGCGTCGAGGCTGACTACACCGCCTCTCGGCTTGAAACATCTAAATGTAGTTTAAGATAAACTTCAGTGTAACCACGCAGACACAAGGTCCTAAAACTCATGTGTGACGTGAACATCCTCGTGTGTCGTCAGGGCGACCGGGGGGAGGACTCCGCAGTGGCCGGTGGACCAGTGAGTCAGCTCTTCATTCTCAGGCAGAATCAGGCGTCTCCATCCAAACCAACAGTGTTCACATGAGCTCTCTGTCTTTAGGGGCCCGACGGTGAAAACGGCAAAGACGGAGCTCCCGGAGCCTCAGGCCTGCCAGGCGCAGACGTGAGTGCAGCGACTCAGAAGCACGTAGAGTGTCAACAAGGTCTGCTGGTGCTGGAGGGCGTGGCTTCTCTCACAGGAGCCCAGGGGATAAATGGATGTGGCTGTTCAGGGGGGAGTCGGAGCCTGACAGGAACAGGGGTCTTTTTGTGTGAGATGTGTGTGTGTGGAAGGCAGAGTGTATTTGTGTGTGTGTGTGTGTGTGTGTGTGTGTGTGTGTGTGTGTGGGAGGGAGGGGGGTGTGTATGCTGGGAGAGCCCAGAACAAGTCCAGTGTCCGTCCTGCAGTTTTGGGTATGAAAGAGTGAAGCCACCATGTGTTCATCGCTAACTGATGAGTCCTCGCTTGCGGGAGAGATGTGAGGTTATTTATGGGGGTGGCAGGAGTGGGGAGGAGTTGGAGAAGGCCACGCCTCCAGAGGAAGCCATCATGTCCCATGACCAATCGTTCAATTAAAACTGAGGAGAATAATTATGGGAATAAATATTCTCTGTAGCTAATCTGTATGCTGATGACAGCATCTTCTGGCAGTTAGCATCCTGGATTAACCAGAATCAGAACCAGAACCAGAATCACAACCTTCAGAGCTTCATTGGCCAAGTTTGTAACACAAACATGGACTCTGACTCCAGTTTACTAAGCTCTCTCTGTAAAAATGTAAAGGTTTGTATAGAGGATCCTCCTCCCCTCCTCACCCTGAGGTTTCTCCCATTTTTCCCTGTTCAAGGTTTTCTATGGAGTTTCTCCTCAGTCGATGTGAGGCTCTGAGGGCAGAGGATGTTGTTATGATGCCATGAAGCCTGGAGACAAACTGGTGGGGAAAACAGGCCACAAAGAAAACTGCCTTGGCTATAAAATAAAGATAATAGAATAAGATAAAATAAAAATACAGATATCAAATTACTAGAACATATAAACAAACCGACAAAATACAACGTGTAGATAAGTAAATATGTCTGTACACGAATGAAGAGGCAGCCACGTCTGAGAGTGAAGTGGTGCCAATGTGCAGGAGAGGTGTGTGTCCCGTGTAATCACTCGTTCATCAGCATTTGATCCAGAGAGTTCTGAATGATGACGCGAGCAGACCCTTTATAACAGAGAACATGAACAACAGTGAGTTCCTGTTAGTTAGCAGTTAGCCAGCGGTCAGCTCAGTCACTAGTCGTAGTTTACTGACCATGCCAGCAGAGATGGAGGCAAGAACTGTGTGTGAGCGTGGGGCTCCACTGATGGATGAAGTGATGCTGTGCTGCTCTCCTCAGAAGTGAGCCTGAACTAACTTGAAGTGAGTGTATTATAAAGGGTTAACAGGAAGTCTTTGTCTCTGAGCATGCTCAGTGCACCATCATACAAACTCCATCTGGTGAGAAATGGCGAGTGATGAACCTGCCGAGCCGGGGAGGAGCTGGGGGTGTTGGGGGGGGGGGGGTATTGCTCCTCAAAGATCAGATATAAGAAAATTAAAAGATGGAGATGGAAACCTTCGTATGATCGTATCTGCCAAAACTACAAGCCCAGCATCGACTGTTTCATCACCTTTCTTCAGTCTCCATGAGCACTGTGATGGTTTTTGATCGATCTCTGCAGGGACCGGTCGGACCCCCTGGAGAACCCGGTGCAGAGGGAACCAGAGGGCCAAAAGTAAGTTCCATATTTTTAGAAATGACCCTGGAAGCTGTTCTGCTGCTGCTCAGTCTGGTGGGATTTCTGTGAGCGCTGAAGCCTCAGTCAGAAACACTGCTGTCTAACAAGACACGAGGCGCCGCGGCGCTCCTACTGAAGCTGTAGGAGACAGTTTGATCTCTGACACGCCTGTTCCTGTTTCAGGGGGATCCTGGAGCACAAGGCCCTCCCGGGGAGCCGGTAAGCACAGATAATCATTAAAAACCTCAAAATAATGATTCAGCCTAACTTCAAGTTTTGAAAACAAGAGGAACACACGTTGAAGCCTCCAGCTGAGTACATATCAGACCGTAAATGATGGACAGGTTTATGTGAGCAGCCCGTTTGATTTTAAAGTCAGAAAAGTGACACAATGTCAGAGAGACTTCAGACCAACCGACATCTAAAGATGGGGAAGTCTTGAGGGGAACACGATGATGGTGGAAACAACTACACCTCTTCATAGCCTCTCTGGTGACATGCAGAGATTTAGCGATGATCTTAACGAGCATCAGGGGAACCCGTTTGGCGGGAGCTTGAATGTGGAATCCTTTAATTATGAGGAATTATAACGTGAAACTTTCAGAAACCTCCATCTAGGCTCCCTGAGCCAGACGATTGTTTGATGAAGACACTGACAATAGTTGTGCACGTTGGCGTGGTCTCTCATGAGTTTGTCTCTCACAGGGTGTCGGACCTGACGGGCTCGACGTGAGTATCCAGCCAGTCGGCATCACACTCTAGACCCTCCCCCTCCACGAGCCGCTGCTGTGAAATCGCTGAGCAACAACTGTTGATTAGAATACTTCCATCAGGTGATTTCCCTAAAGTAACCAAGGTTCTGTAAGAACGTTCCTCGTGTTCTGCTGTGTCACAGGGAATCCCGGGGACAGACGGACTACCAGGGGAACTGGGCAAAGTTGGACCCCCCGTGAGTTAAACTTGTCTACTACTCGTCTCTCGGTTGTGTTCAGCTGACCGGCGCTCCACTTTCATCTTACCAGATACCTTTTAGCCTTTGAATATTTCTGCAAGTATTTCAGTCTTGAAAAGAAGAAACCAAGAGCTTTGAGATGAAGCTGTTCAGAGCTGCACGAAGCCTTCCAATGAGACCTATTTCCCGTCTTAAATGAATAATTCCCCGTGTCACAGGGCGCGAGGGGAAAGAGAGGTCAAGTGGGTTCTCCTGGTGCAGCCGGTCCTCGGGTAAATCTGCTTTGAACTCTGCACACGTTTAACGGGCAGCTGGTCACGATCTGTCCAGGTGTCTTTGTTCAGAACCAGACTAACAGCTGAAATGGTGGTTGTTTTCTAGGGGCCTCCAGGCGTGTATCAAGGTGAAGACCTGGTAAGATTCAGTCCAATCATTCTTAAACTAATTCCTCACTTTGAAACCCTGATCAGTGAGTCCACATCACCTGTGACGATGTCCTCAGAGAAAGACTAGATCTGTTCTTGTCAACAAATATTCATGTCACTGAAGTGGGAAACTCACAGTGAGAGCAGGATCATAAAGAACATCCATGTGAACCCGTACAAAAGATGGGAGACTTTGGAATGCGTTTCAAGGACGGCACGACAGGAGTTAGCATCACAAGTGTTGTAATGTTGTGTTAAACTACACCACAACTTTAAACTGTTCTCCTGTGTCTTTACATGGAAAATATCTGCTTTCAGAAGCACTTTCAGTCGCACAAATTATGAACTCTAATGGATGAATCATCGAATTTCCGTATTCCATCAATTTTGGGACTTGCAAGCTTTTGAAAGTTTTGTTGAAATTTGAGATAATTCAGATTCATGAGCCTAAGTGCCGCTACAACATCTGAACTTCCTTGGTGTATTTTTGTATTTGGTATCACCTCCAGAGTCCAGAACCAGCCACGCTGACTTAGCTTGAAGCTAAAGGTGGAAATGTTCTTAGCTTTTATCGCAAACCAAAGTGTTTGCAGAATACGGAGCCTTCAGATTCAGGCGTCTGCGTTGATCCTGACCCTGATCCTCCACGGCTCCTAACGCTGGTGCTCAGCAGCCTTTGAATGGAAGGATGTCAGATCATCATCCTACTGATCAGCAGCAGAGCAGCCGCAACAAGAAGGAATACAAATACACCGACTCCTGGTGGGCGCCACGTACCGCCAATGCAGAGCCAGGTCAGGTCTGCCACCATGGACCAGCTGCGCCTCCCTCTGCTCGTCTGCGATGATCTTCTGAGAACATCAGAAGGTTTTTGAGGAATGATTGTTTGAAGTTGTGTAAAATTGGCTCCCCCTCATCAACTGGATTTGTTGTTGCTTGGCAACTGCATCTGTACTTACACTGAATATCAGTTTTCAAATTCAACACCATTTGGACACCCTCATCGTGCATTGTGTTGGTCTGTGGTTCGCTGCTGTTCTGCCTAAAATCAAGAATCACTTCCTTTGTTTGAGATCATTAAGATGAAGGCAGCGTCTGTCTGGATTAAGAGCCCTGGATTAAAGCAGATGACAACCTGGAGAGTTTGTTAATGGACGTTTTTGGACATTTTAGGTGTTGCTAGCCATCATTCTTCATTAGCTTCTAGCTAAATATACATGGCTGGCTCTTCCTGCATTCTTTAGTTACACATTCGACTACAGACACACACAGGCAGGGAAACTTCCATTCTAAAATAAAAGCTGCCGGGACACAAATACAAAGCAGATGCAAAGACTTGAATAAATAGAAGTCTGGCTCGCTGGCTCAGGGGTCCCAGTCAGAGGAGCCCCCTGGTGGCAGGGCTCTTCCATGACCTCAAATAGGCTGTTGTGTTTTTCAGTGTCCTAACGCCTGCCCCGCTGGTCTGACAGGACACTCAGGTCTCCCTGGCATGAAAGTGAGTGGCTGCGGTTGCTAGAACACGTCTTTATTTCACCTGTTACGTTCCGTTGATCTTCATCTCACGCTCGTGCCTGTAGGGCCACAAAGGGGTGAAGGGTGAGTCTGGTGAGCCCGGAAGACAAGGACACAAGGTAAAGTCCTCCCTTCCCTTCACTACAACCCTCTCACAAGATTTCTGAGCTTGGGTGTTATATCCCTGGACAAATGTGCATCTATGACAAGCTGGCGAACAATGATGCACCTGTGTTGGATCCCTTGCAGGGCGAGGAGGGCGAGCAAGGACTGATGGGGGAAGTTGGAGTTCCTGGACTACCTGTAAAATATTTCTCTCTCAACTGGCTTTTACAGTGAAAGATTCCTCACACACATCAGATGAAGTGATGAAACATGCTGACATCAACATGTGTGTTCCCCCTCCTCTGTCCGCTGAGTAATTTTAGGGCCCCGGTGGACCTAAAGGCCTCCCAGGAATAATTGGCTCCAAAGGTGACCGGGTAAGAGCGCCGGCACACTGAGCTGAACCCTTCATGGTTCTCCTGGAATTCACTTCCCACACATACGTCCAACTGCTGCAACATGAAAATGTTCAGGGGCAAACCAATAATTAGCACTTTCCAGTTGGAGCAAACTGGTCGTTAGTATTCATCATCAGGTACTGGAGTCACATGACCTCCTTCTGGGAGAAAACCTCTCATACAGCATGTTCATCTGATAGCAACTTTTTCATCCAGATGTCACTTCAAGAGACTTACAGGCAAAAGATCGGACAAATCAAACTTGAAATGAGAAAATATTGAAGGGAATGAAAAGAAGATGTCTCTGTTTTATTTCTGTCTCATTGGTGAAGACTCATCTGCTCTCTGGGTGTGTACTCAAGACGCCAATGGCTCCTGGTATATTTATGCCCCGCCCCCATTCATCACATGACTGGCATCAAAAGAGCAATTCATGCTGTTAAAAAAATCGGCTGAATACAAGCAACTGATGACCGTGACATCAGAGTTGCGCATCATCAAATAAACTTAACACATCCGTCAAAGTAAAGGCAAGGTGAAATCAGGAGCGAAACAAGTCAGGGGTCAGACAATATCACAATGAAATGGAAAGGAACTGATCCCTATCAGGCAAATGAAGGTGAAGTGATCACCTCAGTATGCAAAGATGTGAGTAGAAGGAGTAAAACCACTAAAATGATGATGTCACATGAAAGCAAAAACCAATAAAACGTCAACAATAGGAGCGAACCGCCAGTTTCCTCTCTTATGAATCCTTAAATTCTCTGAATGACTTGATGATCGTTTGTCTGCTGGTCAGGACAGTGGATGTGTTGAGCGTAAAGTCGGATGTGTGTGTGTGAACAGGGACCTCGAGGGAAGCCGGGTGACGTGGGTCCTCAGGGCACCCAGGGGCCCCCGGTGAGTTTCCCTCAGCCACTCTCACTTCCACTTTGTGTTTTCTGCAAGCGCCACTGAGCCCCTCGATGGTGGTGTGTTTCAGGGCGATTTAGGCCAAAGAGGAGCCATCGGGGAGGTGGGGCCTGCGGGGGTGCAGGTGAGATCCTCTCTGGAGCAGCATCTATTAAGACTGCATGGATTCAGTGCTTTAATATACATACGTACTCATATCTATACGTATGCATGAACACGTATAGATTTATAGGGCAGTTTTCTCTCACGTCTTGGTGGAGGTTTGTGCCCCTTGAATTCCTGTTCCAGTCTCCTCACTGAATCTTGTTTCTTGTAGGGGGACGGAGGTCCAGCAGGAATCAGAGGTGTGCCAGGACCAAAAGGAGAACCTGTGAGCTCAGATTCATCTCATCCAACATACTAATCAATCAATCGACCATCGACCCAATGATCCAGATCTGTCCTAACCAGCTGTCCACCATCTTTCATGCTTCCTGTCTTCTTGATATTTGACCTGGTTCCTTCTAGAACTTTATCACCCCCTCTCGTCAGAGAGGTGGTTCCCTCTGTGACAGCAGCTTTATAAACTCCTCTGTCTTCTCGTACCAACAGGGCCTCCCTGGTCCGGACGGGCGGGAGGGGATCCCCGGCCTCCCGGGCTCCAAGGTAACTACTGACTCACGCGCTGCATCATGAGTGAAGGTGATCTTAAAAGCCTCCTGAAGGCTCCTGAGGGGCCTCAGCATTGTGGGACATCTTCAGAAAACTGGGACTGTCAAATGGTTTCTGTTGTTTTTCAGGGTCTTCCAGGGAAAAGTGGGGCTCCAGGTGATGCTGGTCCACAAGGCCTTCCTGTAAGTCCAACCTTTGACCTCAAATTATCCCAGAACAGCAACATTGTAGCATTTGTCTTTTTGAGCCCAGATGTTTATGCTTGGTGTTTTTTCTCCATTCAGGGTTTGCCAGGAGCGTATGGCCAAAAGGGTGCCAGCGGCGTCAAGGTGCGATGAAAACATGATGACATTATGAACTCCATCAGTTGTACTGTAGTTGCCTTCCTACTTGCTGAGTTCCTCATCTAGACAGCAGCTTTCTGGGTCCAAGTAACTCGTGTCTCTTCCTGGTTGTTACCAGGGTAACACAGGTGATCCAGGGGTGGTGGGTCTGATGGGGTCTCCAGGAAAACAGGTGAGTTTGTGGGAAGTTTAAACACATTTATCATGTGACAGAAGCTGGTGTGAGGAGAAGCGCATTCATAAACAAGAACAATGATGCTGCTGACGTGTTTTATTCCGTGGAGCTTTGATGGTGATCCGATGAGTTCTGTCCCTCCAGGGTGAGCGTGGCGAGCAGGGTGAGCCGGGACCAGCTGGACCCAGAGCAGGACCGGTGAGTCTCTGATCAGATCCTCTTTATCATCAAAGACTGCACTTGAGGCCTCAGGGGGACTTTGGGACTTCTGAGCTTTAACCCAGCGTGACAGCTTCATGCACTGATGTCAGCTACCCGTTCGCCAAAATTTACAAGCAGTGACAGAAAACTGAAAATAGATGCATGAAATTATCAGGAAATAAGAGAGTACGCACGACTGTGCTGCCATGCAGTGTCCTGACAGAAGGCCTTTGCTGATACCAATGCCGACTGGTCAGATTCTGTATCTTTTCACCTCCAATTCCTTGTCAGTTTGTACGTATACAGAGTTACTGGGCTGACGCAATCTCTTTATTAAGAGAAACATTGGAATGTAAAAAGTTCAAGAGGAGGTTTCAAATTAATTTTCTATCATTTCTCATGGTGTTTGGATGTATTTAGCAATCAGTGTTTAAATTCTGCTGTTGCTGTCTTTCTGTTTTAGGGTGAACGAGGAGAAAGAGGACCTGACGGGCCTCCGGGATCACCAGGAGGCCGGGTAAGACCCTGCACCATGGTGCTGTCAGGGGCATCAGGGAGAAGTGGGCACTGTTCTGGTTTGGAGACGATGATGCTGCTGGTCCACCAGTGTCCAAATCCGTTTAAGCATTTGTTTTATCTTAGTTGAGAATAGAAGTACGATCGGAGCAGAAAACACTGACAGCCAGTAGTCGCATCATGGTAAACGGACTCAATTTTATAGAGCGCTTTTCTACCTTAGCGGCACTCCAAGCTCTTGACAGTGTCGTCTCATTCACCCGTTCACTCACTGATGGTGGAGCTACCATGCAAGGCGCCAACCTGCTCATCAGGAGCAATTATGGGTTCAGTGTCTTGCTCAAGGACACTTGGACATGGTCTCGGGGGTAGAGGATCAAACCAGTGACCCTTCGGTTGCTAGACGGCCGCCCACCCCTGAGCCATGCCTGTATAAGCTGCAGCAGCTAGCATGGCTAACACCCATCCTGCTGTCCTCCATCAGAGACCCAATATCTATGTCTCAAATGCTCCCTGATCAGCTCAGTTATTCTCTCATTTTGAATGCTGAGAGAGGAAAGTGTGTTGTCAGAAAAAGCAAATGGGCTTTTATTTTGATAAGGCTCTGATGGCCGTCCAATTCCGTCCTGCGTGAGGTTTCTCAGACTCTCTGCTGGCAGGAGTATAAATGATTGTTTTATCAAAACTGAGAACAGCAACAGAATCATGGGGATTTTGTTGTGGAAGGAATGAAAAGGAGGCCACAAGTTGTTCTGATGAAGCTCATTTGGATTCAGCTGAATCCATTAAAAGTGTTGCGACCGTATTCCAGATAATCCTTTCGGCTCAGCTCCGGCTCAGCTCCGGCTCAGCTCCGGCCAGGTCTCTTTGCTTGACTCTATCAAGCAAAGAGATCTTGAAATGTAAAAGGGACATCAAGAGTTTAGAACATCTTCTGTCCTGACTAGAGGATCATTCACCAAAATAGACCTTGTGCCTTGCTGGGACACAGTTTTGCTCTCTGCTATTAAAGAGATGTGTGTGTGTGTGTGTGTGTGTGTGTGTGTGTGTGTGTGTGTGTGTGTGTGTGTGTGTGTTTGTTTGTACAGTCTCTAATCCACCGTGAGCAGCCATGAATGGCCTCTTGTTAGTGATGTCTGGAGGTCTGTGGGGTATTTCTGCAGCTCGCAGGGGATTCAGGGCAGGAAGAGAAGCCGAGCAGCTTGAAAGAGCTCTCTGTTCCCAGGAATGCCTCAATCTGGACCCACCCAGAAACTTCTGAGTGGGTCCAACTCTTTTGGAAATGTCGCCATTCAGATGATGTGAAGCTGCTGGCTTTTTCCTCCTGTAGCTGTGGTCAGGTTAAAATGGCGGTGCTACCTTCTCTAGCTGTGACCCTGTATTGACATTCACAGTGTGTATTTCTATGTGTGTGTGTGTTCTAACAGGGGAGCAAAGGGGACATGGGCCTTCCTGGACTTCCTGGGCCTGCTGGTTACCGTGGCTTGAAGGGCGACAGGGTAAGAATTACAATACCCATAAATACACAAATAATTGCATGATTACATGTGAGAGAGGTGGTCTCAATTACTGCAATTACTTTTATATAAAGTACTTCTGTGTAGTAAATGTTCAACCTGTACTTTTGTCCCCAGGGAGCAGTTGGCCTGGATGGTCCGAAGGGAAACCAGGTATGTGTCATAAAACACGCTAATACAGCTGCTATGACCCTGATGGCACAGTTGAGCTGATGAAGGAATCTGTCCGTGTGTGACTCAGGGACCTCCAGGTGAAGAGGGAACAGCGGGAGCCCGAGGCGACCTGGTAAGTGACTGACCAGGATGACATCATCAGCCCTCATGGCGCCCTGTATGATGGGAGTCAGAGTTGAAAGTGGTTCAGACAAACTCATTAACACTGGTGACTCTCAGTATCAGAGTATTCAAGTCTGTCGCTGAGCTGGAGTCACATGATTCAGTAGCGTAGCAGCGGGACCCAGAAGTTGCTCCCATTGGCAACGACAGTTTTTCCTGGTTGTGATGTACGACCAGTGGGCGGAGCTAACGAAACATCAGAGAGATGACCAAAGGTCTCTGGTAGATTCATTTATTTAGGTTTTACAACGGTGACATCACTTCCCTTTTGATGTAGAAGTACACACACTGTTAAACTCACAATAAATATAGTTTACTTGGATGGTATCTGATTCTTCATCCTGCTCTTGGTTTTAACTGGAAACCTGAGTATCACAAAAAATGTGTCAGAAAACTTTAATGGCAACACGGGAAGGCAGCACGGTGGTGCAGTGGTTAGCACTAGTGCTTCACAGCAAGAGGGTTGTGGGCCGGGGTCTTTCTGGGTGAGTCTCCATGTTCTCCCTGTTCCTGCTGGGTTCTCTCTGGTACTCCAGCTTCCTCCACAGTCCAAAGACATCAAGAGGGACCAGGTTAATCCAGACTCTAAATTGACCGTAGGCGTGGCTGGGAGAGCCAATGGTTGTCTGTCTCTATGTGTTGGCCCTGCCATGGACTGGTGACCTGTCCAGGGGGAAGGCTGCTGGGATAGGCTCCACCCCCACCACCTGTAACAGGAAGACAAAGCGGAAGACAATGAATGGATGGCAAGACGGGATTCAGTCCAAGATGGCAATCAATACCACCATTGGTACCCTAAGTGAGCCACGCTTGAGCCAGCACTGAGCCACAAGTGTCCCAGATGGGGCGCTACCAGGGAGACGATGGTTTCCTCAGCTGTTGTCAAGCAGCTTCTTGTCTGATTCCAACTTCAAAAACTCTTATTTTAAAAAGTGTTTGTGCAGACATCCAATCAGCGATGTGTGTTGTCTCTTCCAGGGGGACCAGGGTGAACCAGGAGAGAAAGGATCGGTATGTTATGTCATCATCATCATCATCATCACCATCACCATCACCAGAAACAGTCAAACATTCTCATAAGACGTCTTGACTTCACAAGATGATAAATGACTTCCTGGCCAGGTTGAAATCATCAATGTGGAATAATTGAATCTGTTCAGGTGTAAGCAGCTGAAAATCAGCCACCCTAAACTATGAGGTTCCACCTGGATGTGGACATTATTTTAGTACCCTGCCGGTTCTCCTTACTCCACCTTTCTTTGTTCTTTCTTTGATATATTTATTTAAATCATGTAAATGACAATATGATAAAACATAAAAATAAAGATAATTATAATCATAATAATAATAACAGATGAATTCAAAACAAAACAAGCAAAAATATTTTTTTCTGCTTTTTATTTAACATCTCGATTTACATGAAGGAAAAGGAGTAGGAGCAGACTCGTCACATGACTCACTGACAAACACAGTCCGTTTTCAGACTCGTTCAGCTGTTATTGCCTCCCAACTCTCGTTGATTACAGACAGGCCCGCCAGGAGAGACGGGAAGCAAAGGACCTGAGGGAGGCCGAGGGCAGCAGGGGAAAGAGGGCAAGGAGGGCCAACCGGGACCGCGAGGCATGCAGGGGGACAGGGGGCTACCTGGCCTGCCGGGGACCCAGGGACCAGCGGTGAGATGGTTTTCTCCAAATTCATAACATTAAAGGAACATTGTGGATCTATTAAGCTTGACAGAAATGAGGTATGTTTGTAGTCCAAGAGGAAGTGGTCACGTCAAGGATGGGGTGTGTTTGTAGTCCAAGAGGAAGTGGTCATGTCAAGGATGGTGTGTGTTTGTAGTCCAAGAGGAAGTGGTCATGTCAAGGATGGGGTGTGTTTGTAGTCCAACAGGAAGTGGTCATGTCAAGGATGGGGTGTGTTTGTAGTCCAAGAGGAAGTGGTCATGTCAAGGATGGGGTGTGTTTGTAGTCCAACAGGAAGTGGTCATGTCAAGGATGGGGTGTGTTTGTAGTCCAACAGGAAGTGGTCATGTCAAGGATGGGGTGTGTTTGTAGTCCAACAGGAAGTGGTCATGTCAAGGATGGGGTGTGTTTGTAGTCCAACAGGAAGTTGTCATCTCCTGGTTCCTCCGCCAACAGGAAGTGGTCATCTCCTGGCTCCTCCCCCAGCAGCCAATAGGATCGCTCCATGTGATTGTGGTGATTGAACCAGTAAATCAGCTCTGGTGAACAAAAGTTGATGATCTTCCAGGTTTAGTTCATCAAGATCATCTTCACTAATGAACCCTCTGATGATGCTGGAAGCCTGGATGCTACGTTAGCAGTGCTAAGCTAACATTAGCCTAGGAAGGAGCTACACCAGGGTCACATGACTTCAAGGTCACCACCACTAAGCTTCAGGCTTCTTGTGTTTCCCCTGATGACCTTTAATGACCTCCATGACCTCTGTAGGCTCAGAAGTACTGAAAGTATTAAATTCATCACAGAATTCATTACATCAATATTGTTGGAACTCTCAAATGTATCTTGGAACCAGAAGTCAAAGTGTATTCAAGTAGAACATAAACATTAACATGTCTTTTGAGGGTTCACACATTAACTGCAAGGAAACTGAATTATTGCCAGCAGATTTGATCTTGATGTTCCTTCCTTTTTAAACTTCTGTCTGTTTTCGGGGCGGCATGGCTCAGGGGTAGAGTGGCCGTCTAGCAACCGAAGAGTCGCTGGTTCGATCCCCGACCCCGGTGACCATGTCCAAGTGTCCTTGAGCAAGATACTGAACCCATAATTGCTCCTGATGAGTAGGTTGGCGCCTTGCATGGCAGCTCCACCATCAGTGTGTGAATGTGTGTGTGAACGGGTGAATGAGACGACACTGTCAAGAGCTTGGAGTGCTGCTAAGGTAGAAAAGCGCTCTATAAAATTGAGTCCATTTACCATCTCTCTCACTTTATTTAACCTAAAACTAGAAGAATTCAGTGGAGGAATAATAAGGAAAGGGGTGGTGCAGTGAGTCAGAGTTCTTTTTATTGTCATTGTTCAGAAAAGTACAACAAAATTTGAGTATAGCAGCTCTTGAAAGAGTGAAAAACAAAACAAAAAAACCTCAACTGTGGCTGCAGCACGGGGTGTTTCTGGGTGAGTCTCCATGTTCTCCCTGTTCCTGCTGGGTTCTCTCTGGTACTCCAGCTTCCTCCACAGTCCAAAGACATCAAGAGGGGACCAGGTTAATCCAGACTCTAAATTGACCGTAGGCGTGGCTGGGAGAGCCAATGGTTGTCTGTCTCTATGTGTTGGCCCTGCCATGGACTGGTGACCTGTCCAGGGGGAAGGCTGCTGGGATAGGCTCCACCCCCACCACCCTCAACAGGAGAAGAGGGGGAACATGGAGGGATGGAGGGATGGATGGAGGGATGATGGATGGATGATTGATGGTTGATAGATGGATGGAATAATGAGGAAATACAGCTGCTTTTCTTCAAGTTCACCCATCATCAAGTAACAAAGTAAATACTCAAAAGTAACATTCAAGAACAGAGTATTTGTACCATGTTATGGTGGCTGCTCATATATGTGTGTGTATGTGTGTTCTGTCACAGGGAAAATCACCAACAGATACACACATCAAACAAGTCTGCATGAGAGTGATGCAAGGTGAGTTAGTGTCGCAGCATCCGGGTGTTTAATAACCTGTTGCATCTGCTTTTCCCTAAAGAGAAGATCAATAAATATTTCTGAGTAAAAGTACATCAGCTACTGCAGCTGCTGGCAGGCTTTAAAGCCACAACATTACTTCCAGCGGAAATATCCATTTTTCTCAATTTTTTGCAATACCTTAACTCTTAATAGGAGACTTCATAATTATATATACATATAATTAGGGGCCAACACATAGAGACAGACAAAATAAATAACTCTCATTATATATATATATATATATATATATATATATATATATATATATATATATATATATATATATATATATATATATATATATATATATATATATATATATATATATATATATATATAATGAGAGTTATTTATTTTGTTTTGGTCCACCATGTAATGGCTGTCCTTCCATGTCACAGAGCAGCTGGCTCAGCTGGCCGCCAGCCTGAACCGGCCTGAGTCCGGCATCGCTGGTCTACCGGGCCCCCCTGGTCTGCCTGGACCTCCCGGCCCTGCCGGAGAGAACGGTTTCCCTGGACACACCGGATTAAGAGGATTACCTGGTCTGAAGGGTCCGGCTGGGCTAATGGGCCACAAAGGACCTAAAGGTGGGATCAGATTAGTTGCTTGTGAAGTTTGAATTTCTGATTGATAAAATCTGGAACAGCAAATGAAACCTTAGAAACACATCAGCATGAAACAACCCCAAAAGTTGTGCTACCATGTGGCTTTTAGCAATTCGCTTCGTCTGACTTTAGTTTGGACTATTTTGTTGAGTCCAGATGTCCCGTCAGCAACCAGTTAAACAGTTCTGACCATGTTCTGTGCCTGTGCTCTTTGATGCTACAGGCGCCATGTGTCTGAACCTTCAGCTGATTATGTGTTTTTTCCCTGCAGGTGACCAGGGGGACAGAGGGGACAGAGGGCCCACAACAAGGGGACCCAAAGGGGTGCCCGGTGCTCCTGGTCTGCCAGGTAAATGTCCGATGGAGTGTGGATGTCCGATCCAAGACCATCATCACCCTCAGTATTAGCAAGTCCGACCAGAGGCTCCGATGAAGATGATTTAACATGAGCTCAAATCATCCCTCCATCTTCCCCCGCTCCTCCTGTTGAGGGTGGTGGGGGTGGAGCCTATCCCAGCAGCCTTCCCCCTGGACAGGTCGCCAGTCCATGGCAGGGCCAACACATAGAGACAGACAACCATTGGCTCTCCCAGCCACGCCTACGGTCAATTTAGAGTCTGGATTAACCTGGTCCCTCTTGATGTCTTTGGACTGTGGAGGAAGGCGAAATGTTGGCCCTGCCATGGACTGGTGACCCGTCCAGGGTGAACCCCGCCTCTCACCTGAAGGCTGCCAGGCTGGGCTCCACCCCCACCACCACCCTTAAAAGGATAAGAGGGAGAAACCGGATGGATGATGGATGGATGGATGTTTTATATATATATATAGAGAGAGAGAGAGAGAGAGAGAGAGAGAGAGATGTATGGATCTATAAATGTACGGATATATACAAATATAGATGTACACAATACTGTATGTAGATGTATGATCTATAAATGGACCCTGGACAAAGTGAGAGGACTCTCGTGAGATGCTGCTTTTGAAAATCCAACGTCATGTCTTTCATGTCAGGTGACCCTGGCAGACCGGCTTATGGCACAGACGGCCGTGACGGAGAGCGGGGACCACGTGGCATTCCTGGCATTCCCGGCGTTCCTGGGCCTCCTGGTCCTGCTGGTGTGAACGGTTATTGCGAGTCATCACAGTGTGTCCTGCCCATGGTGGCGTCGCCAGTTTCAGCAAAAGACTCCAGCATGAAGGGCCCCAGTGAGATGTGAGCGGGGCCACAGCTGAGCTGAAGGGACACCGAGAGACTAAAATAACTCCTTTTGTGTTCTGTTGTCTTTTGGGAAGCTAATTTCTCCTCTTGCCGCCGTGTGTGTGGTTATTTGGCATAATGGTGGATACAGCAGCAAAACACCACCAGAAAAATGTTAATTTTTACCTCAATGTTGCCGTCTTCAGTACTGTAAAAAGAAAAAAAAATCTGACTGTAGATGTACGAGCAGCGTTCCCATCACAAATGTCCAAAAGTTTCTCTGTATGTTCATGTAAATGTGTCAATATGCAAATTATACTGCTGGATGACGTACATCTGTTTGTGAGTATTTTTGTTGTTTACCAAGTAAAAGCCCTCTGTACGGTTTCCTCTACATGTAGGATGTGCTGAATTATTTCTGTCATGACGACTGTTGTTTGTGTGGTGGAGAATGAAACCTCCACCACTTTTCTATGACTTCTTATTTATTATATCAAAGTTTGACGGGACATCTTCGAGTTGTACAAAGGAGGAAATAAACAGATTTTGATAAACTCTGGCATGTTTTGTATGGACAAGTTTATAATATTCCAACTACCAAAAGCTTTAATTTTATTTGTTCCTCCAAACAATTCTTAAGAGTTGTGATCCCACATGTCTGTGTTTTTACAGCCAAAACCCAAGCGTGTAGCCACACATGATTGATGATTGGTATTTCTAATATTCTTCAGGCCATGTGGACTCAAGTCCACCCTGATGAATCGATTAGATCAGCAAGACTCTGTTTGTCATGTCAGAGGAGATTGATTCCAGCTTTGGTCATTAATTACATTTCTAATTTAATAAATATACAACAGAACTCAAAGCAACACACCAACTATTAGGAAAAGTCTCTCACTCTCCAGCATCCCCTGTGGAGCCAGGCTAGTTAGCTTAGCACGATGGCTGGCTGTGGGTGGGAAGTGTTGTCCGCCCTTCATGCCCTTCTGACTGTCACTGGTGAAATAAAAACAAAAGTACTTTACTAATTATCTTGGATTAATTTCATTAATTCACATTAGTAGAAGCAGCTGGGCAGCAGAGGGACTTGGATTATAAAACAACACACAATTCATCATTTCATGGTAAAATGTTTGATGACTATAAAACAAAAGGTCGATGGTCAAAAGAACAGAACATAAATAAACATTCTAGTGTCTGTGGTGAACTGACTCTGGATTTTGATCTGATTTAGAACTAAACTGATAGAAACTCTGAGGATTCAGATCAGAATCCAGAACGCTTTTATCAGACCACCAATCAATCTCTTTGGAATTTGGACTGATCAACTACACTCCACTCAGGAAAACTGTAGTTTCCAGATGTTTGTCTGATCAGGCCACACCTGGATTTAAGGAAGCAGCATTAAAGGAACCACACTAAACTGGTTCAGGTCATATTTACCAGGTCCATCTCAGTTGGTACCAGTTAATGATGGTTCCTCTGAGACCACTACAGTCAGTTCTGGTGTTCCACAAGGGTCTGTGCTTGGACCAGTCCTCTTCACCCTGGACCTGCTTCCTCTAGGTCACATGATCAGGAAACACTCCATTAATGTTCACTGCTATGCAGACGACACTCAGCTGAACTCATCAATGATCCACATGGAACAAACCAGCTGACTGAACTGGAGGCCTGTCTGAAGGACAGGAAACATGGAGGACCATCATTTCCTTTATTAAACTCTGATAAACTGAAGTTCTTGTGCTGGGCCCAAACACCTGAGGACCACCTGATCTGATGAGACAGGTACCCTGGATGGCACCACCCTGGTCCCCAGCACGACTGGGCTTCTCTCTCCTCCTCCTGTCCTCAGACGTGTTACTAACTCCTCTTCTTCTCCCCTCATCCCAGATCCTGGTGCTGCTGGAGGAGGCTCCAGACCTGAAGAGGCTCCAGCTGCCACCCGTAGCTCCACCTGCTCACGTCCCCGTCTGTCCATCAGTCTCTCCTCCTTTCTCTCCCTCTTTATCTCTGTCCCTCTCTTTCCTTCTGTCTATCTGTCTTCCTCCATTCTCTGTCTTTGTCTCTGTCCATCAGTCTCTCCTCCTTTCTCTCTCTCTTTATCTCTGTCCCTCTCTCTCCTTCTGTCTCTCTGTCTCCCTTCATTCTCTGTCTTTGTCTCTGTCCATCAGTCTCTCCTCCTTTCTCTCTCTTTATCTCTGTCCCTCTCTTTCCTTCTGTCTCTCTGTCTTCCTCCATTCTCTGTCTTTGTCTCTGTCCATCAGTCTCTCCTCCTTTCTCTCCCTCTTTATCTCTGTCCCTCTCTTTCCTTCTGTCTCTCTGTCTTCCTCCTTTCTCTGTCTTTGTCTCTGTCCTGCTCTCCTGCTCTCTCTCCGTCCCCACTGATCCTGGATCTGCTCCACCTTCCTGCTGGTAAAGGAAGGTTCTGGTGGCTGCTGTTGCAGGATGTGCTGCTGATGGAGAATTGTTGGGTGGAGGTTCATTGAAGGAGGGAGGTGCTGGACCTGCTCTACTTGGACAGAGTCAGGACAGAACTTTGGTTGGGGTTTGGTGATACACTAATAAACCTGACCTGACGAACTACACGGAGGTTGTGCTGCTGTTAAACTTTTTTTTCAAAAGATGGCGTGTTATGAAGAAGTAATGCAGGAGGGATTCTTTTTTCTGTTCAAGTATCACTTTAATTTGATAATTTTGCAACTAAATACCTCTACCACAGTTAACAAACACCACAAAGTTTTTTCAGTGTATCATTTTAATTTACTCTCACAAGTCAGTGAACAGGTACAACTTTGTCGCTCAAGGTACTAAATCACACGTCCATTGATAGTATAAATAGCCAACTAATAATAATAATACACATTTTCAAATACATAAAATCATCAAGTATCCAAGTCTTAAGTTACAGACATCAAATAAAAAGGCATACAAAACATTGCAGACATTGGAAGTCCAGTTTGAAACTGAAGAGAAACTGAAAAAAAAAAAAAAATCACATTTTTTGACATGGCAGTTAATTGGTAAACAAAGGAGTTTGATAGAGAGGACAAAGTTCCCAGACTTTCAATTGACAGATACTGCAACAATGAAGCATTTTATATTAAAAAATAGTTACTGAAAGGGCATACGGGTGTAAGACTTCCTGCACGAGACAAAGGCAACGATTTGTTTGTTCTGAGTAGAAAAATGAAACACCTTTTCTAAATGCCAGTGGGCGTGGCCTCCCACCTGGATTGCCTTTGTTCCACTTCTATTGTAAGGCATTTATGGAGGAACCATCTGATTTGAGGGAAGGCATGTACCTCTTCCTGGTCAGTTTTGAGACAACCTTTGAATTTAACAGGTCACAACATTTCTCACATGAAATCTAAAGTTTGAAGCACATTCACAGGCGATGTTTACGGGCCGGCCAATCAAAATCTTTGGGATATTTTTGGACAAAAAATAAATCACTCTGACATCTCAACACTTAAATGACAGAATTCAGCGCTGCCCTCCTCAGTTGTTTTTTGTAATTTCCATTTTTTCAAAACTGTTTATTATTCTGAATACATGATCTTTCAGCTGGAGAAGGAAGGGGACAGTAGATTTACCAAAGATATTTTCCAATGAAAAATACTTCAACACAACGACTAAGAAAACAACATGGCAGCAGGTCAAAACGCTCGCACGCTTCCTCCTGGGGCTGGGGTCGGGGTGGGGTGTTGGCTCTACTGGATGCAGCAGTTATTGCGATGGCCGTTGGAATCTTTGAAGCGCAGGCGCATCTTTGGACGATACTTCTCCAGGTAGAAGAGCTGCTTGCTGTTGAAGGCTCCTCGACGCTTCCTGCAACAAACACCAGCTCAGGTCAACAGTGACGGCTGCTTCCCCTTCAGCGCACTGATCGTACGCAGCGGTTCAGTCCTCACCTGACAGGAACCAGGGTTGATCATCGATTTCACTACAGAAATGTGGTGACGAGCATCTATACATGTGTGTATTATATATTATACACACATGTATAATAATATATATATATATATATATATATATATATATATATATATATATATATATATATATATATATATATATATATATATATATATATATATATATATATATATATGTGTATTATATATTATACACACATGTATAATATATATAAATATATATATATATATATTATACATGTGTGTATAATATATATGTATATATATATACACACACACACACACACACACATACACATATATATATATACACACACATATATATATACACATATACGTATATATACACACATATATATACACACATATACGTATATATACACACATATATACACATATATACACATATACACACATATATATACATATACACATATATATACATATATACATATACACATATATATACATATATACATATACACATATATATACATATATACATATACACATATATATATACATATATACATATATATATACATATACATATACACACATATACACATATATATATACATATATATACATATACATATATATACATATACACATATATACATATACATATTCACATATATATACATATTCACATATATATACATATTCACATATATATACATATATATACATATACACATATATATACATATTCACATATATATACATATACACATATATATATACATATACACATATATATACATATATACACACATATATACACATATACACACATATATATATACACACATATATACACATATATATACATATATACACATATACATATACATATACATATATACACATATATATATACACATATACATATACATATATACACATATATACACATACACATATATATACATATACATACATATACACATATATATGTATATATATATATACATACATACACACACACACACGTGTATATTATATATATATATATGTGTGTGTATATACACACATACATACATACACACACACACACGTGTATATTATATATATATATATGTGTGTGTATATACACACATACATACATACACACACACACACGTGTATATTATATATATATATATGTGTGTGTATATACACACATACATACATATATACACACATATATATACACATACACACACATATATATACACATATATACATTTACACACACACATATATATACACATATATACATTTACACACACACATATATATACACATATATACATTTACACACATATATACACATATATACATATACACACACACATATATACATACACACACACATATATACATACACACACACACATATATACATACACACACACACATATATACATACACACACACACACATACATACACACACGCAATATATATATACACACACACACACACACACACACACATAATACACACACACATACTACACACACACACACACACACAAAACCTTCATCTGAGCAGACGAGCCGACTCACTGTCGAATAAACTGCACAGCGTCTTCGTACTTCATCCCACATTCTATCAGGGCCAGTGCCACCAGAACCGGAGCCCTGCAGGAAACACCACATCAGCACATCACAGCTCCTTGACCCGGCGGGCGGCCGTGGTTCCGGCTGAGCGAACACGTGGAAACTGCTGTTCCACTCTCAAGCACAGCCATGCCTGTCATGGCCTCAGTTCCTCTCCAGTCTTCATAACTCTGAGGTACTGATGCAACAATTACCCTTCCATCCTCACTACACGCTTGTGTCACTGCTGAGCAAAATTAAATGGCAGTCCCAAACGCCGCAGCTGTCAATTGTAATGTTTTCTCCTTCTTCTCCCATCAATTAATAAAGCCATTAATACTAAATATCTCATTAAAGAGGAACAGCTGATATAAAAGAGAAACCTGAGCAAATGACTGGGTTCCATCTAATTGGGGCAGTTTGTTTTTGTTGGAGGAGCTTCACTGCCACTGAAGTCACCACTCTATGTTCCAGAGAACATTCATGTCCGTGTGGGCGGTGCCATGTCACTACTTGACCCCCGATAGTTCCTGACATCAACAGAGAGCCTGCTGGTGTTAATGAGAAGCTGCTTTTGATTCAGGGATCATGAGGCTGCAGGTGCGGCGACCGTTGAGCTGCTGGACGATGCTGCCGTCGTGACACAAGTTCCTGTCAGAAATTGTGACTAAGGACAATCCCCATTTGCCAGGGGAAATTAATACCATCACATATCATAATCCCATACTTCACATGAACTCGTTTAACCCCAAGGAGCTGCAAGCAGCTTGGAATGATGAATATTTCCGCCCGCCTGCTGCTGCAGGTGAGGTATAACAATGAAACGGGAGTCACCTGCCGAGCCCGGCCACACAGTGGACAGCCACGCAGCAGCCAGGCTCCTCCCTGAACTTCAGTTTCAGCAGGTTCAGCCAATCATCCACGATCTGGTTGGAGGGAGGAGCTCCATCATCAAACGGCCAATCCTGAAGGAAAAGAGGGAGGAAGAGGGAAATGACATCATTATTAGAGTTTCTTGGAATCCAAAACAACAGACATGTGAGTGCCGAAGAGACCGAAGGGTGCCGCCGAGACCGAAGGGTGCCGAAGAGACCGAAGGGTGCCGAAGAGACCAAAGGGTGCCGCCGAGACCGAAGGGTGCCGAAGAGACCGAAGGGTGCCGAAGAGACCGAAGGGTGCCGCCGAGACCGAAGGGTGCCGAAGAGACCAAAGGGTGCCGAAGAGACCAAAGGGTGCCGCCGGCCGCCTCCCAGGGAATGTTGAGGGTCACAGATGTACCAGGAGGAGTTTCCCTCCTCGGAGAAAAGCTTTTCTTCACGTGAGCAGAGGCAATGACACACAGGTACTCAGCTATTTCCCGGCCTCGGCACAAAGTAATATAGAGTGATTCTCATTTCATCCTAGAATCTGGCTCAATGCCATTTACACCCCAATACCAGTTCTTCCACTATTACATCCATGTGAGAGCAGAGGATGCACCGATGGCACAGCCAGGACCCAGAAACCACGGCGCCGCTTCACCAGTAATAGTAGCAAACTATTTTTCAGGGACTGTCCGTCAATCTGCACGGAACAGACCTTCACACGAACTGCAAAGAATATCTGGTCATTTTCCAATGAAAACCCCGAGAGCTGCAGCAGCTGGAGGTCGACGCCGTCACGCTGGAAGATTTGCTGGTTTGGACTCACCAGAACCTGGATTCCCTCCTTCACCACCAGGGTGGCATCATAGGTGGCCTCACACACCCTCACAACGGTGGTCACGCCGTACTTCTTCAGCTCCTGTAAGAGGACTTCACTGGTTACTCGTCAAAATAAGTAACAAGGAGTATTAGTATGAAAACAGCTTTGGGTAGAAACACTGCTCTAACAAGACTGGAAGTTCCTAGCGATGTTCTTCAGGTTCTAACTAAAATCAACTTTTCAGACCTGAGTTTTCTTCTTAGTTCCCACAAAACTACATAAGAACATGCAGTTCTAGTAACCAGCAACTACAACCAGTAGACAAGCACCAGACTACATGCTCTTTGCTCACCTCGATGAACTTGCTCAGGGTGGCGTTGGTGGGATTATGGGTAATGAGGAATCGCATGTTTTTGTAGGTGATCTCCACAGGGGCGGGTCTGTTCATACGAGCCATCGTGACAGTATAAAAAAATGAACCAAAATGTATTCAATGGAGCAAAAACGCAAATGTCAACAGCAAGTTAAACTCGGAGGGAATGTCAAACTTAAGCGTCCAACAAGCTTCCAGAAATCCTCCGGCCGTCCTCTGAGGCTGGCGGGGCTTCGAAATCAAGCAGAACAAAGACTGCGACAAGGGGGAAAGTTGTGAAGCTGATGGACGACGAGGGGCAGACAATCAAGGAAAAAGAACCCAGAACCCTCTCCTTGTAAGAAAACAAAAGAAAAAGAAGAAAAAAGAAGGCTGGTTCCACCTCGATTCTGGCCAGGCGGAAGCCGACGAGGGCAGTGTGCAGTGGGTGGAGTTACCCCATCCAGGCCGAGTTGTCGCTGGTTCTGGGAGGCGTCCCGGACCTGCCAACGTCGAAGGGTCCCTCCTGTGGCTCAAGTGCGTTGGATCGATGGTGCGCTGGGCAGTTCACTCGTCTGCATCGGCAGCGTGCTGAGCCTGGCAGTAGTCCCCACTGCCCTTCAGAAACTCCATAAATGTGTGACCCAGAACACCACAGAACTGCTGCAGGACACAAGAGGACAGGACCAGGCAGTGAGGACACAGAACCAGAGGAGCTCCATGGACACCTGTACTGGGAGGAGCCCACTGACTGATGGGAGCACGTCTGTGCCCAGTGCCCCCCGCATCACCGGCTGTAACCTGACTCTCCTCCTCACACGTCCACGAGCAGCGGCACTACTTATGCTAACGACACATGAATTCAAGACCACGAGAGGAAAACCGACTTCTTGAATGGACTCAGAGGTCGTAGAAGCTTCTCGATGGCGTGGATGAACCCTTTCAACGTGGGTGATTATATCCCGCGATACTGAGAGTACAGGGAACTACGCCTCATGTACTTTTCAAAGCATAATTACAAGGCTAGGGCTGGAGTCGATGCACGGGCGCTGGAACACACTTCACTCTGATGAATCCACGTTGCAATTGGCTCTTCAGTGTCGAGTGAACGCAGTACTGCAACGTTCCTGAGAGGTTATCAGTTAGAAGATACTGCATCGATGCCGCGCCTGCAACTACTTCTTCATTCTATTTACTTCTTACTTTTCACTGTTTTCAAGGCTAAACTACATAAATGGGGGTTCCTCTCAGGAACCTTCAGTACATGTACTTCTATCAACCTGTACTGCAGTACAGTCTGGTATCCTGCAAACTTCTATCAACCTGTACTGCAGTACAGTCTGGTATCCTGACGTACTTCTATCAACCTGTACTGCAGTACAGTCTGGTATCCTGCAAACTTCTATCAACCTGTACTGCAGTACAGTTTGGTATCCTGACGTACTTCTATCAACCTGTACCGCAGTACAGTCTGGTATCCTGACGTACTTCTATCAACCTGTACCGCAGTACAGTCTGGTATCCTGACGTACTTCTATCAACCTGTACTGCAGTACAGTCTGGTATCCTGACGTACTTCTATCAACCTGTACCGCAGTACAGTCTGGTATCCTGATGTACTTCTAGAAACCTGTACTGCAGTACAGTCTGGTATCCTGATGTACTTCTAGAAACCTGTACCGCAGTACAGTCTGGTATCCTGACGTACTTCTATCAACCTGTACTGCAGTACAGTCTGGTATCCTTACGTACTTCTATCAACCTGTACCGCAGTACAGTCTGGTATCCTGATGTACTTCTAGAAACCTGTACTGCAGTACAGTCTGGTATCCTGATGTACTTCTAGAAACCTGTACCGCAGTACAGTCTGGTATCCTGATGTACTTCTAGAAACCTGTACCGCAGTACAGTCTGGTATCCTGATGTACTTCTAGAAACCTGTACCGCAGTACAGTCTGGTATCCTGACGTACTTCTAGAAACCTGTACCGCAGTACAGTCTGGTATCCTGACGTACTTCTAGAAACCTGTACCGCAGTACAGTCTGGTATCCTGACGTACTTCTAGAAACCTGTACCGCAGTACAGTCTGGTATCCTGACGTACTTCTAGAAACCTGTACCGCAGTACAGTCTGGTATCCTGATGTACTTCTAGAAACCTGTACCGCAGTACAGTCTGGTATCCTGATGTACTTCTAGAAACCTGTACCGCAGTACAGTCTGGTATCCTGATGTACTTCTAGAAACCTGTACCGCAGTACAGTCTGGTATCCTGATGTACTTCTAGAAACCTGTACTGCAGTACAGTCTGGTATCCTGATGTACTTCTAGAAACCTGTACTGCAGTACAGTCTGGTATCCTGATGTACTTCTAGAAACCTGTACTGCAGTACAGTCTGGTATCCTGATGTACTTCTAGAAACCTGTACTGCAGTACAGTCTGGTATCCTGATGTACTCCTAGAAACCTGTACTGCAGTACAGTCTGGTATCCTGACGTACTTCTAGAAACCTGTACTGCAGTACAGTCTGGTATCCTGACGTACTTCTAGAAACCTGTACTGCAGTACAGTCTGGTATCCTGACGTACTTCTAGAAACCTGTACTGCAGTACAGTCTGGTATCCTGACGTACTTCTAGAAACCTGTACTGCAGTACAGTCTGGTATCCTGATGTACTTCTAGAAACCTGTACTGCAGTACAGTCTGGTATCCTGACGTACTTCTAGAAACCTGTACTGCAGTACAGTCTGGTATCCTGATGTACTTCTAGAAACCTGTACTGCAGTACAGTCTGGTATCCTCCTCCTTCGCTCCGAGCATCTCCGGGTTTTGCGCCAGACATCAGAGCGTCGATAAACTGTTCCGGTATTCTTGCCGCTCTGGTATTCCGGTATTCCGGTATTCCTGCCGTTCCGGTTTTCCTGCTGACGCCGCGTCTGAGGGCTCGCGGGACACGGAGAGAGGAGAGAGACCACCGGTGTCACCGGGACCGTCAGCGCGTTAACGTGTGCCGAGGCCGCGAGCCGTCTTTGTGAGAGGACCCCCACCACACCCCACCCCCACCGGCAGGCCGCTACCGGAAACATCCGGAGTTTTCAACCAGAGACACGACACGTTCTCTCGCGCGACCAGGCACCACCTGGCGAAAGGTCCCGGGAGGACTGCAGTAACGGAAATCTCCCGGTAACAGGCTTTTACATACGCGGCTGCTTCCTTAACAAAAATGCTCGCCTTTATGAAACCGAAACTTCCGACTGTCTCGCGGGAGGCTGCGGGCCGCCGGCGGCTCCTCCCCGGGTGTCGCGCCTCCAGACACCGATATACACCGATAACCGGCCGTGAGATTCGCGCTGGTGCTCGGAGAGCAACTGACGGTTGTCCGCCTGGCGACAACGGGTCCGTGTCGAGCAGGCCGTGGTGTACCGGGACCGGGAGGCCGCCTACCTCTGCCGGCCTCTACCGGGGGGGGGGGGGGGGGGGTTTAGGAGGTCGGTGCTCGGTACTTACCGGGAGATGCTTACTCATTGAAGACTGTGACTTGATCATACAGCCGGTCCCCGGAAAAAGGTCGAGCTATGAAACGTTTTCCACCATACAGGCCGGTGCGAGTCCCCGAACGGAGCGAAGCCTCTTGACTGCCGAGAGAAGACAGCGAGATGGAAGCCAGGCACATACGCCACTTCCTGTGAAAACCTTCAAAATAAAACCCTCCGTTCTGCAGCAGGCGCTCCTCACCTCCGTCTCCCCCAAGTTCCTAGGAACTTTGCTCCGTCACCACCACAAACACAGTAGGACATCACGCGAAAATGCGCTTCTACTTGTTCTCCTTCTGTTTAGTTCGTTTTTTACTGAGGACCTGAGGAACTTTGCTGGTGATAATTACGCCTGTGGTCGCCACAGTTCTCTGGATTCTCCTGTAATTCACCTGGTAAGTGGTCATTTCTCTAAATGCCAGAAAATGTCATGGAAATGTAAAAAAAAACCCAAGCCAGTTTCGCAGTGGTTGTTGGATTCGTCAGAACGCTGAATACCGTTGTCATGACGGTGCAACGTGTGTCGGACGCCGCTCCTGCCAGCGGCCGGTGGCCGGTGGCCGAGGGGAAGCCTTGGTATTGCTGGTTCGGCCAGGTGCTGAGCACCGGCGTACGAGCCTTTGCCCTGTAGACATTGCATGCACTTACTTTGAAGGGCACGCCGGAGAATGTGCGTCATTTCCTTTGTGGAAGCTTGACGCAGCTGTTTAACCCCGCCCTGAGGAGGCGAAGGCTCCTGCTCAGTCGTCTCTGGCCCCTGTGACCGGCGCCCTGAGGACCATTTCGACTCTAGACGTTACAAATCCTAACCCTGAAGCTGAAGTCCCGGATGACAGCGGAGGCTCTGGATGAAAGATCCACTACATGTCAGAAATACCTCAACCAATCAGTAATCGATCACATGCAGTGTTGTCATGGTTACTTCACCCTGAAACAGGCGTCCCGAGACGTTCCCCAGGTCTTAGAAGATGATGTGCCTGAATTCTATGAACAGGATTAAATTAAAGGATACCTTCAGGTACTTTTGAAAGTATAAGTATGAATATTTTCACTGTGGTATATTTTCTTTTCTGAGTCCTGTTTTGGATCGCTGGTATCACACATCCACCAATTTTAAATATTAAGTATATTAAATATTAAAATGGTCCATGTTTAAGCTGTGTTGGGGAGCAGGTAAATTATCTGAAATAAAATTCTGAAGGAGAACAAGTATGAACATGTGTTGGGGCTGAGGTTGGTGAGTTTGATAAAGAGTTGAATTCTCTGTACATCAGAGGGGAGGGAGCAGATTAAAAACCTGTGGCAGAACAAGTGAAGCATGAATTATGTCTTGCTGCCGGAATGTTGCTGCTGGTGTTTATGTGTTGTCAGACTAACCAGGAACCAAAGGTTGTAAACAGTTTCTCATCGACAGGTTGAACTCTGGTGTGCTTACATGTTGCTTCCCCTGCTTGGAGCTCGTCGCTGCGCTGAGTTGAGGATGTTTGGGGCCACTCGTCTGCCTGTCAGCAGGATCAACACATCACCCAACATTAGTGGTGTGGTTGATTTTCACCAAACTCAGTGAGGAGCGACGCAAAGGAGAAACCGGTTCAGTTTGGAGGGCAGGCCGTTTAAGATGGCGAAGTTGCCTGGAGGAGGCACTCGCTCTCCAAGAGTCCCACCTCTCATTAGTTTCCTCCTAACTACCTTTTAACTCTGACATTTTTAATGTCACAGCAATTTTATCTGGAGAGCCAAATCCCTGCTGCCTCCCTCCTAGTAGAGCAGGTGGAGAACCTCCCTCCTAGTAGAGCAGGTGGAGAACCTCCCTCCTAGTAGAGCAGGTCTAGAACCTCCCTCCTAGTAGAGCAGGTCTAGAACCTCCCTCCTAGTAGAGCAGGTCTAGAACCTCCCTCCTGGTAGAGCAGGTCGAGAACCTCCTTCCTGGTCTAGAACGTCCCTCCTGGTAGAGCAGGTGTAGAACCTCCCTCCTAGTTGAGCAGGTGGAGAACCTCCCTCCTAGTTGAGCAGGTGGAGAACCTCCCTCCTAGTAGAGCAGGTGTAGAACCACCCTCCTGGAAGAGCAGGTGGAGAACCTCCCTCCTAATAGAGCAGGAGTAGAACCTCCCTTCTAGTTGAGCAGGTGTAGAACCTCCCTCCTAGTTGAGCAGGTGGAGAACCTCCCTCCTAGTTGAGCAGGTGGAGAACCTCCCTCCTATTAGAGCAGGAGTAGAACCTCCCTCCTAGTTGAGCAGGTGGAGAACCTCTCTCCTGGTAGAGCAGGAGTAGAACCTCCCTCCTGGTAGAGCAGGTGGAGAACCTCCCTCCTGGTAGAGCAGGTGGAGAACCTCCCTCCTGGTAGAGCAGGTGGAGAACCTCCCTCCTGGTAGAGCAGGTGGAGAACCTCCCTCCTGGTTGAGCAGGTGGAGAACCTCCCTCCTAGTAGAGCAGGTGCAGAACCAACCTCCTGGTAGAGCAGGAGTGGAACCTCCCTTCTAGTTGAGCAGGTGGAGAACCTCCCTCCTAGTTGAGCAGGTGGAGAACCTCCCTCCTAGTTGAGCAGGTGGAGAACCTCCCTCCTAGTAGAGCAGGAGTAGAACCTCCCTCCTGGTTGAGCAGGTGGAGAACCTCCCTCCTAGTAGAGCAGGTGCAGAACCAACCTCCTGGTAGAGCAGGAGTGGAACCTCCCTTCTAGTTGAGCAGGTGGAGAACCTCCCTCCTAGTTGAGCAGGTGGAGAACCTCCCTCCTAGTTGAGCAGGTGGAGAACCTCCCTCCTAGTAGAGCAGGAGTAGAACCTCCCTCCTAGTTGAGCAGTTGGAGAACCTCTCTCCTGGTAGAGCAGGAGTAGAACCTCCCTCCTGGTTGAGCAGGTGGAGAACCTCTCTCCTGGTAGAGCAGGAATAGAACCTCCCTCCTGGTTGAGCAGGTGGAGCACCTCCCTCCTGGTAGAGCAGGTGGAGAACCTCCCCCCTGGTAGAGCAGGTGTAGAAACTCCCCCCTGGTAGAGCAGGTGTAGAACCTCCCTCCTGGTAGAGCAGGTGTAGAACCTCGCTCCTAATAGACCAGGTCTAGAACCTCCCTCCTGGAAGACCAGGTCGAGAACCTCCCTCCTAGTATACCAGGTCTAGAACCTCCCTTCTAGTAGACCAGGTCTAGAACCTCCCTCCTGGTCTAGAACCTCCCTCCTGGTAGAGCAGGTGGAGAACCTCCCTCCTAATAGAGCAGGAGTAGAACCTCCCTCCTAGTAGAGCAGGTGGAGAACATCCCTCCTAGTTGAGCAGGTGGAGAACCTCCCTCCTGGTAGAGCAGGTCTAGAAACTCCGTCCTGGTAGAGCAGGTGGAGAACCTCCCTCCTGGTAGAGCAGGTGTAGAACCTCCCTCCTAATAGACCAGGTCTACAACCTCCCTCCTACAAGACCAGGTCTACAACCTCCCTCCCAGTAGACCAGGACTAGAACCTCCCTCCTAGTAGAGCAGGTGGAAAACCTCCTTCCTAGTAGAGCAGGTGGAAAACCTCCTTCCTAGTAGAGCAGGTGTAGAACCTCCCCCCTAGTAGAGCAGGTGGAGAACCTCCCTCCTGGTAGAGCAGGTCTAGAAACTCCCTCCTGGAAGACCAGGTCGAGAACCTCCCTGCTAGTAGACCAGGTCTAGAACCTCCCTCCTGGTCTAGAACCTCCCTCCTGGTAGAGCAGGTGGAGAACCTCTCTCCTGGTAGAGCAGGAATAGAACCTCCCTCCTGGTAGAGCAGGTGGAGAACCACCCTCCTGGTAGAGCAGGAATAGAACCTCCCTCCTAATAGAGCAGGTGTAGAACCTCCCTCCTAGTTGAGCAGGTGGAGAACCTCCCTCCTAGTTGAGCAGGTGGAGAACCTCCCTCCTAGTGGAGCAGGAGTAGAACCTCCCTCCTAGTTGAGCAGGTGGAGAACCTCTCTCCTGGTAGAGCAGGAATAGAACCTCCCTCCTAGTTGAGCAGGTGGAGAACCTCCCTCCTAGTTGAGCAGGTGGAGAACCTCCCTCCTGGTAGAGCAGGTCTGGAAACTCCCTCCTGGAAGACCAGGTCGAGAACCTCCCTGCTAGTAGACCAGGTCTTGTACCTCCCTCCTAGTAGACCAGGTCTAGAACCTCCCTCCTGGTCTAGAACCTCCCTCCTGGTAGAAGAGGTGGAGAACCTCCCTCCTAATATAGCAGGAGTAGAACCTCCCTCCTAGTAGAGCAGGTGGAGAACATCCCTCCCAGTAGAGCAGGTGGAGAACCTCCCTCCTCGTAGAGCAGGTCAAGAAACTCTGTCCTAGTAGAGCAGGTGTAGAACCTCCCCCCTGGTAGAGCAGGTGTAGAACCTCCCCCCTAGTAGAGCAGGTGGAGAACCTCCCTCCTGGTAGAGCAGGTGGAGAACCTCCCTCCTGGTAGAGCAGGTCTAGAACCTCGCTCCTACAAGACCAGGTCTAGAACCTCCCTCCTAGTAGACCAGGTCGAGAACCTCCCTCCTAGTAGACCAGGTCTAGAACCTCCCTCCTAGTATAGTCAAGTCAAGTCAATTGTATTTCTATAGCGGCAAATCACAACAAAAGTTATCTCATGACACTTTACAAGTAGAGCAGGTCTAGAACCTCCCTCCTGGTAGAGCAGGTGGAGAACCTCCCTCCTAGTAGAGCAGGTGTAAAACCTCCCTCCTCGGAGAGCAGGTGTAGAACCTCCCTCCTGGTAGAGCAGGTGGAGAACCTCCCTCCTCGGAGAGCAGGTGTAGAACCTCCCTCCTGGTAGAGCAGGTGGAGAACCTCCCTCCTGGTAGAGCAGGTGGAGAACCTCCCTCCTAGTAGACCAGGTCTAGAACCTCCCTCCTAGTATAGTCAAGTCAAGTCAATTGTATTTCTATAGCGCCAAATCACAACAAAAGTTATCTCATGACACTTTACAAGTAGAGCAGGTCTAGAACCTCCCTCCTGGTAGAGCAGGTGGACAACCTCCCTCCTTCAATGAACCTCCACCCAACAATTCTCCATCAGCAGCACATCCTGCAACAGCAGCCACCAGAACCTTCCTTTACCAGCAGGAAGGTGGAGCAGATCCAGGATCGGTGGAGACGCATGTCTGCTTTGACCTGCTGGAGGGAGAGAGAGATGGAGGACAGGGACAGAGACAAAGATGGAGGAGAGAGAAGGGGAGAGATGTACAATGTGATTGTTTTATTTTCTTTTTAATTTGTTGCTCCGTTCTTCAGTTCCTTGACAGCTTTATTCTGCCAGCCATTTTACACTTCAAATAACTTAAATTCAAAAGAAAACGTCCACGGTCAAGTCGACAACAAGTTACGTAACTAAATATTATATAATTCATTATAATAAGAGTAAAAGTGTAACAGCACAACACTGAATTGCTCAGGGTTAAACTAAGACTGATTCAATAGTTTTCTGTCGTACGACAGTTTTGAAGAAACATTTAATCAAACAGAACTCAGACCCATTAAATAGAGTTTCAAATCGCTTCATCAAGTGATTTTCACTCTCCTGCAGAACAAAATGTGTTTTGATTCTTTTTAAATACAGAAGATCTCAGTTCTGATTGGTGATCGATGATTTAGGAATGTGGAACTTTAACTTGAGGCTTCCTCAGTAATAATAAATATTCTAAGGACGGAGTCAAGACGCTTTGGTTAAAAAGATGAATAGTTTGGAGACAAGAGTTTTTGTAGTAATCAGTAGTAAAGCGAATCATTTAAATACATTAAAATTAAAGTGTATTCCTGCGCTTGGAGGTTGTGGACATGGCAGCTCACCTCAGCCAATGAGCTTTCATGGATATCTCAGTTTGCTCGGTTTTCATGAATTTGAAAATGATTGTGTGATTGTTTCATGTGCTTGCGATAGATTCTGCCCTTTATATTTCTAGACCCTTCACATGTTCAGGCTTGTCCTTGAGGAAGTAGGCGTAGAACAGCAAGGCCTCGTTACACCATCAACAACAGCAGCTTTGTCCTGTTTTCTCTCTCTAGAATAAAAACTTTTGCTCCCATTTCTTTCTGGAAAGAGAAACGGCCGCTGAGCTCTGCAGTTTCATGTAGCAATGACACAAAGGCCGGTGTGAATGGTCCTCGCCGGCAGCCAATGAGCTCAGAGCAGCGGTGCTTCAGTGTCAAACTGCAGCCAGCCGGGGGCCAGTTTCCAGCCGGACGCCTGGGTGTGTGGGGGGGCAAAAGGAATTTTCTAATCCGTCACCATTGTACCAATTGTGTATAAAAATTAATGTGCGAGTGAAGCCCTGACTTCACATGAGCGCTATCAAATTCCAAATCAGAGTTCATGAAAGAGTAGAAAGACAGAAATGAATGACTCTGAAGATCTGAAGGTAACACCTCCACCCCCGACTCTGCTCAGAGGAGCAGCGCTGGCTGGAAAACGCATGTTAGATTTGCCTGTACTGAAGGACTCGTCTTCTCATGTGCCTCCGCTGCTGCTATCCCAGGCTGATTCCTTGCTCTCTGTGATAAACGTCCTGTGCACTCGTGATCAAACTCGTGATTCTTACCAGACACATTGTATATTTTCCAGGAGGATCCGAGTCGGAGCAAAGACCAGATAGACGGCACCGGGATGAGCCTAGGCAACAGGAAGGGAGTGAGGGTGACTGGGAAATATGTGCCTCCGCTGGACTGGGGCAGCAGGAGGGGTCCATCCATCGTCCACGCTCCCACCAGCACCCCCTTGCCTCCAGACACCCCTACGGTGATCTCCATCGGCCCCCTGCCTCACAGACCCCCAGAGCGTGTTGACATTCCCAGGATGGACGAGCCTGCTGGTAGGGAGGATTGGATCAGGGAGGCGTCGTCTCAACCAAGGGTCTCCTATGGCGAAATTGGGGTACCTAGGCAGACCATGGAGGAGCTAAAGACCATCCTGAGGGACAGTCCTGTGCTCAGCATCCGAGGAAGAGACGATGGGAAACCAGGAAGTCCTTACTCGTATCTCCACGGGGGCAGCGGCAGTGGTGGCCAGCCTGATGGACGGCAGGATGATGCAAACTCACACAGGGTGTTTAGCACCTTCAAACCCCAATCTGACGCTTCCAGAGGGGGGCCCAAGTCCAGAGATAGCACATCTATTCAGCAGTCCCCCAGCATGGATTCATCCAGCTCATTCAGGCCTGATGGCAACACAAATAGGCAGCCTGGATTTCGAGTGCGCACACATGCAAGCGGCAGCTCCTGGGGAGAGACTGGAGCTTCGAACACAGGTCAGTGGGGCCTTGGCTAAAAGACCATTTACCTCTGGTGGAAACCTACAATGTCTCACTATCATTTTACAATCAGTTTGACTTCAGTCAGAATTCAATCTCGTTCAGTTGCAGTTTGACTCAACAGCCAGGGGACAACAATGCTTCCTGCTTGTCATGACATTTCTCTTCATCACGATTCATAGACGTTGTTAGAATCTGTACTGGCAGTACTTTTATATTTTCAGATGGGACTTTGACTGCAGTATTGAACGATGTTGGTTCTGACTTGAGTAAAGTGGACTTGACACCAATGGATTTTAATTGATATTATTAGTATTTTGAAATGTTTTACACATATTTCAAACTCTTTTCCACAGATAACGGAAACGAGACTCTTGAGATTTCAGGGAATCAGAGGTTCATTTCAGCCATGGAGCAGATCAAGCAGCAGATCGCCCGAGAGAACATCAACTTTGTCCGCTTCGAGGCAACTGACCTCCACGGGGTGTCCAGGTCCAAGACAGTACCTGTCCGCTTCTTCCACGTAATCCTCCATCTACGTATTTCAAATGTGACAAGATGTTGTTATTTTTTGGGGGGAAATACAGTTATAAAACTTACAGTCAGTTCTCTGCAATAGCATGGAGCTGAAGGCCACCAGCCTCGCTTAGCACCAATGCTAAAACAGGAGAAAAACTCTGCCCCAAATTTACTGAGTCTGAAATCCAGGAAATAAGTTCTGACAGGAGAACGTCCGGTTCCCCTCGTCTCCGAATCGATGTAGTTAAAAGCAGCTGGAGGTATTTGAACATTTTGTTCTACCAAATCAAATCCATTTCTAAATAACTTCCTGTTGGATGACTAAAATACCTCATTGCTGTAGCACTTTACAGAATAGTGACTTAATGGGTCTTTTCTTGACAAAAAAGCAGTAATTTTACATCCTTTCAAAGTGTAGATTGTTTAATTCTTCATAGCTTTAAACATTTCCTAAAGATTTATTTATTCCTTAAATGGAAATGTTGTGCCCACAGGAGAAGGCAGTCTATGGGGTACCGATGCCAAGGAGCTATCTGGAGCTGACCTTGAGCCCAAAGAGCAATGAAGTAGACCACGCAAACACCGCCAACTTCAGCAGTGACGTACTTCTGATCCCTGACCTTTCAACCTTCAGGGTCCTGCCCTGGGCTGAGCAGACAGCACGGGTCATCTGTGACCCCTGCACGGTGACAGGAAGCCCTCTTCGCACTTCCCCTCGCCTCATTGCTAAGCAGCTACTAGGTCAGCTGCAAAGTCTTGGCTTCTCTCTGCACTCCTCCTTCACGTATGAATGCTGTGTCCTCGGAGCTCCGGACCGGATCGGACCCAAGACTCTTCTGTTCCCTGCCACCACTCTGCTGAGCAACCATGACCTACCATTTTTCCAGCAGCTGGTGGACAGTATGTACTGCATGGGTGCAGATGTAGACAGTATAGCCTCTGCCAGCGGCCCCGGCCAAATGGAGATCAACCTGAGACCAGAGTTTGGGATTGCAGCAGCAGATAGTGCCTTCACGTTCCGCACTGGCATCAAAGAGATGGCTCGTAAACACAGCTACATCGCTAGCTTCTTCACTGATGATGGCCTCTACAACGCTGGGGTGCTCTCTCACAGCCTGTGGGATGCTAACGGGCGGCGTAGCCTGTTCCACAGTGGGGAGAGAGTGGGTGAGTTGTCTGAGATTGGTAGGAAATGGGTGGCGGGGCTCCTCACCCATTCTGCTGCCCTGAGCTGCCTGATGTCGCCTGGCCTGGGCTGCCGAAGCCACATCGCCAAGACAATCAAGGACCCCAAACGCATGCTGTATGCCACCTGCGGCTGCAACGATAACAGTAGCTCCTTCAACATCAAGTGCCACGGTGGAAGGGAGACCCATATCGACAACAAGCTGGGCTCTGCCATGGCTAACCCTTACATCGTACTGGCGGCGACAGTGGCCGCAGGACTGGATGGGATCAGACGCAACCTGAGCATGGAGAGTGGCGTGAACAAAGCCCCCAGCCAACAGAAGGAGTTTGGCATTCCTGTGAAACTTGACGAGGCTCTGGAAGCACTGGGGGAGGATCACATCATCCGCAGTGCCCTTGGAGAGCCGTTTGTTCAGTATTTCATTGCCATGAAAAAGTTTGAGATTGAGACCCAAGAACTGGATGATGAGAGGAACAAGTGCCTGGAGTATTTCATCTAGAAAACGTCTGTTACACAGCACATGAAGAACTTTCTCCTGTCAAACAAAGGAAAGCACGAGAAACATCTGCTTTAATAAAACCTTTTCTTATTTTATATATTATGCTGATGCCTTTTAGTTTTATTAATATTATACAGATTTTTCAGAGGAAGTTCAAAATAAAGTTACAAGCTAACCCTAAAGGTGCAAAGCAGCGTTGTGTGATTTTCTGTTTCTGTGTGAATATTTCCTCTGATTTTATAACTGGATAGAAGACTGACTCTTGCTGGTTTGAATATTCTTCTACCTTCCTACACTTCTAATTTGCTGCTCAGAAATGCACCCATGTGATCTCAGTGACACGCTTAAAAATGCCTCTGACTAATTTTTCTGCCTGCCACGGTTGTGACAGTAGCATCCTTTCTCAAACAGTGGGAGCCAGTGATGCTGTTAGGTTCCTTTTCAGAGACCATGTCTGTCTGGGTGGGTTTTTGCCACACAACAAAAGGAGACAACAATGATGGTGAAGAGTCATGACACACCATCAAGTACCAGGGACGTCCTGGCCACTGGGAAGCGTGGGACAGTTCTCCAACGACCGGCTCAGCTCAAGTCGGCTGGGCCGCGGAGAAAAAAAGAAAAAAAGTTGTGTTTTTTTAACAGGCCTAAATAATTTCCAATATCCACAATTATCTTTTATCAAGGTAGCACAGTAGCAGCCTACACAATAATGTCACAAGGCAAGCCACATGGACAGCATGCTAGCCTGCCACACACACAGGACACGGCCGGGCCGAGGGAGACACGTCTGCACGGGTTTACAGTACCGGGGTGTCGCTGTGGCGCTGCCTGCCTGGTCCTGTCCGACCTGAGAATGACCTCATCTTGCTGGAATCTGATTGGCTATTTGGCTCAATTGGCGTGGTTTCCCTTTCATCCCAATCAGTATCAGCTTTTTTTGTCATGTGAACGTGATGGATAGCGAGGGGGAAAATGCCAAAAAGAAAGAAGACAGAAAGAAATGGGTAGTGCAGAAAAGATGAGATTAAAGAAAACAAAGCTGCGACAGCAAGATGCTGCCAAACTGACAGACCTCTTCCAGGGTGGGAGGGCTGGTGGGCAGGATGCTGAAGCTGCAGAAGCAGGACCCAGCACGGCGGACACGTCGACAGGTGGCCACTTACAGCAGGTTAAAAGTGGCTGAATATTAGACCCAGCAAGCCATGCAAGCATTTGTGATGCAAATTATTAGGTAACAAAGTAAGGGTTAATACTATAGCTGTAGTTGGCAATACAGTGTGAGTGCCACCAAGGCCAGGTCTTGTTCTGATTCAGTAGAATGGCAACATGCTTATGCTGATTGTTAAGGCCGGTGTAATTGACCGTGATTTTCACCTAAAGTTACCTAGAATGTGCTCCCCGGTTTGGCCGCACGCCAGCAAGGGCCTCTGCAGCTCTACTTCCTGGGCTGAATTAGGGGCCCAGCACGTCCCTATTGAACTGATAGAGGTGGGAGTGAACAAGGATTAGGTATGTTTGTAGTCCAACAGTACATAAGCATGGCATGTATGAGGTATTTTGTAGTCCAACAGTACATAAGCATGGCACGTATGAGGTATGTTTGTAGTCCAACAGTACATAAGCATGGCATGTATGAGGTATGTTTGTAGTCCAACAGTCCATAAGCATGGCAGGTATGAGGTATGTTTGTAGTCCAACAGTCCATAAGCATGGCAGGTATGAGGTATGTTTGTAGTCCAACAGTCCATAAGCATGGCAGGTATGAGGTATGTTTGTAGTCCAACAGTCCATAAGCATGGCAGGTATGAGGTATGTTTGTAGTCCAACAGTCCATAAGCATGGCAGGTATGAGGTATGTTCGTAGTCCAACAGGAAAGTTACACTGCTCCTTTAATGCGCAGCATCTAAACTGCTTTTTTTGCTTGCATAAGTATGAGCTCAAGGAGAAAGATGGGTGACAAGGGTTAAACTTCCATTGTAACTGTTAAATTGTAACTGTGGTTCTCTGAGTGCAGCGACCTCCTCTCCAACCAGCCATGTGCCTCACATGTATGAGGACTCACCGAACAGGTGGAATATGTTGCAGGGTGGAGAGGTGGTCTCAGTCCACCAGAGAACTCCCTTTTAGAGATTCATCCCTTTGCCTAGAAGTTTTGGCCTGCAGGACTGTTGGAACCAGTTTGTCTGTCTGAGAACTCTTTCTGTAGCTATCAAAACTTGAAAACACCTGCCCTGGAACTGATCATCCTGAGGTAAAAACACCTGCTGGTTTGGTCATGAGAATACAGAACATTTTCACTCGCTCCAGATAGTATTTGGATTAGGAAATGTCATATTCACAGCAGCATCTCTTCTGTCTGTAATGCAGTTCTGACCAGACAAACAGCTGCATTTTCATTGGATATTTCTTCAGTGTGATTGAACATCTGGAGTCAATATAAGTGAATAAGTCGCCTGTGCAGACTTGTGTGATTCTTCGTGCAGGAAGCTCTTTCTACTTGCTGTGGTTCTGCTCTTTTAAATGATTTACAGGCTTCACACAGGGACCTTACAGACGACGGCTGAGTGATGAATGCCAACATCTCAAAGACCTCAGCGAGCAAACGTAGGCTGCCCCTCAAATAGAAAACTCTGGTCCGCAAAATTATTCTGGATAAGAATTTAAGAAATCATTCCATGGAGAGACAGAGGATTTATGCCTTCCACTTCTGTGGCTTGAACTTCATCAGTGAGCAACACAGACACTTTATGTTGCCAGCCATTTCAGTGTAATAGACATATTCATATAGAAGCATATGTCTGACAGATCACATCATGAAGCACCCACGCCAGCACCAGGGACGGCGGCCCGCGGCCTCCATGGATTCTTTTAATTACATTCAGGAAAGTTCAGTGTTTTTATGTCATTCCAGAAACTTGGAGGTCAGAACTGGGAATGACGTCACAACTGAGTTGACTGTGTTGCAGAAGCAGAAGTCCAAACACGTAAATACCTTAATCTGGTATACAGGTAACAGCTGATGAGAACCCTTGTATTTTGTGCTTATAAACATCAAACAGCAACAAGTCTATAGGTAGAAGATGAACACACACGATTACACACCATTAAGACATGAAAACATATCATTAAAGCGCCCATGTGATTGGTAAACAGATGTCAGGTCAGTTTCCAACTGGGAGCAAAGAAATTTCAACTTCAGAATTCAACTGCAACTCAAAAAATATTAAACTGGAAAAACTCAGTCCCTTGTCACTGTTGTTTCCTACAGTCTTCCAATCACAGGAGAGGAGAGGCGGGACACGGATGAACCCTGATGTTTGAGCGCTAGAACCTGTCAATTGTCCGAATGTAAGTGAGTCGCCAATAAAAACCCTGAATCCTCACATGCCAGCAGGTTTTCTTCTGTCCCCCTGAGGTTCCATCATTCTTACACCCAGATCGTCCTAGCCTGACACCCCTTGAAGAGCCTGGAGTCTTCAGTTCATAAACCCTCTGTTGGACCCTGGAGGTCAGTCCTGGCTATGGAAGTCTTCACTTGTTCTTGCCAATCAGATTTCCAACTCGCTGCATAAATCGGCCCAGTTTGTTGTCGGTGCTGGTTTGCGTGTGGTATGCTGGGTAGCCTGGGTCGTGCCTGGTCAGGGAGGAGCGCTTGTCTTTGTCAGGTGGTTGCAGGCTGGCCGTCCTCCCGGACTTATCCAGGTGGAGGTGCTTCGTGCTGAGCAGGTACTCATAGCGGCTGTAGGCTTGCTCTCTCCGGGTTTGGAAGGCAGTTGTCCCGCCGTCATCCAGATTGCTCCTGGAGCTGTGGTCCGGCGCTGCCGCTGGGTTTGATTTTCTTTTGCTTGACCGTTGAGAAGATAACCTGTGTAAGGTGAATGGAGATTTGTGCTTCTCTGTCTCTGACGAACCACTGACAGAAACCTGTGACTTAGAGATGCTCTGGGTCCCCGTCTGCTCTGCCCGTGAGTTTGAGCCCGAGGCACTCTGAGATTTCACTGACGGTTTCCTCTGAAGGGACTTCTCCTCTTTTTTGCCAGCTTTCTTTTCGTCTGCTGTCAGACTTGAATGCACTCTCAGTCTCATGGAGTTCTTTCTCTGGAGAGCTGGCTCATCACGCTGTTTTTCTGTCAGAGAATTTTCAGCCTTCGATGACTCAGGTGTATTTAAAATCTTTGGAACCAATTCTGCCTCACTGCACAATGGTTTCTTAGCTTCCTTTGAAGGACCTGAGCCTGAACCTTTGGCCACTTTACTCGAGGAGCTGTGGCTTCCCCTGGCAACATTCGGATGCTGTGGTTCTGCAGGCATACTTGAGTTAACCTTTGGAAGAGATTTCTTATCTTTGTACTTTTCTTCATATCCCTCTTTGAGGGCAGTGGAATCTAAATTGTTGACACAAGTATTTGAACCTTCTTTCTCTTCAGGGATCTTAGTCAAAGACTCCATTGTTCTCGGGTGTTGGACAGTGAGGCTGCTGGATGCCAAGTTGAGTTTCACAGTCGTATCAGCAGACTCATGCCGGTCATACATCAACGCTGTCGTGTGGTGGGGACCTGTTTGGATGTCCGCGTAAGAAGCAGAGTGGTTGCCATCAGCAAGGTTTTGCTCTTTTTTTTGGCCTTCCTCGTTTGTCTCACTGTCCTGGTTGTTGGCCTCCAGGCAGTAGTCATCTTGTGTATCTGTCTCCACTTCTGCCACACTCAGTCTTATGTCCACACTTCTTAATGAAGACAACAACTTAGGTCTTTCTAGAGCAGGATATGTGGACCTCAAGGACTCCTGACTGTGCCTGAGACTGCTGTATTCCTGCAGACTGAGCCTCTTGAGCCTCAGTTCTTCCAACCTGGCCTTAATGTCCCTGGACCTGCTGTGGATCATCTGAGACTGGTGCTCATTTAGGCCTGTGTGACTGCTATATGGTGATATCACCGGGGATAAGGCATCACATGATGCATCTAGGGGCACGTCGCTGTCATTCAAATATGCATCAATTTTCCATCTATGCAGAGACGTCTCTGAGTTGAATGGGATCAGATTCTGGTCTGGGCCATAGCGAGTCCGGTGTCTAAAGTGCTGTTGAGACAACCTATTTGGTAGCGGCGTGTCTCCGCCCCCCCTCAGGTTAGTCCTCTCAGGAATGTCTTTGGTCCCCATCCTCAGCCGTGTCATTGAGTTTAAATTCTGCAACTCGCCGCCATAACTGTGCCCTCTCACCAGATTCCCCATGTCAGGACAGTGACACTGATGCAACTTTTCCTGCATGCTCAGGCCTTTGGTCATCATAGCGGCACTGGGAAACCTGTCCTCCGGGGCTCCTCTCATCCCGTGCAACCCTCTGGATCTCATGTGAATGTGATGGAGGCAAAGCTGGCTGGAGCTTGGGCTGTGCAGAGCCACTGAGTAGCGGAGAGATGATCTCTCTTTGGACAGGACCACAGGGACTGTGGAGCGAGCGTACAGTCGGCGAAACTCCTCATCGTAAGAGCAAACCAGCTGACCTGTGATTACCAGGACCATGCTAAGGTTGATCTTCTCGAACGACCATGCGTAGCTGAAATTGACAAAAGACACAAGTGCAATGATAGTTAAAAATTGATCATTCAGAGTCTGTGTATCATTCGTTCATTCGTTTTTCAAAATAAAACCAAAACTAGAAAAATGAAATAACGGCTCGTTTTTTCAATATTTGTTTCCAACCCAAATCGGAAAAACGGATAACGAATCGTTTTTCCGATTTCCGATTTTGTGCACAATTAAAAAATGGACAAAACGGATAACGGGCGATTGTCCAATTTGCATAGTTTGATTTTACGCAAGCCGTGTGACCCGGAAGTGAACTTTACTCGGAAACGAGAGAGAACAGCGGCAACCATTATCGCATCAGCTCTGGATATTTCGGCGTGTGTTTTTCCCTCCTCAAAAAGTTGAAAAAGTAAGTCCAGCCATTTCGCTCTTGTTTTTGTTCTTGTTCTTCAACTTCGTAATTTTTTTTGTAATTTTTTTTACTTCATCTTCACTTCCAGGTAAGCTACAAAACCTGGTGCAGGAACAAGCACCTGCTGCATGTTAGCTGCTCCTGACTTGAGGTCTCAGATTTCACAGAAATAAAGGAAAAGTGCAGATGCTTGGCAGGGGATTGGATGAACCGTCTGTCCATCACACCTAAACCACATCTTCTACTGGTCCCAACCACTGTTGGCTCAGAAACAAACACATAATTTGATCTCATGGCTCCGCCATCTTGTGAAACCAGCTGCCGCACAATGACATGTTGGCTATGATAGCTGTCACGCTAAAGCTATCGTGCATCAATCAGAATGTTGGTAGAAATGAACTAAGAGTGTTTACACTGGGAACAAAGGAGCAGATGTCATCGTCTAACTAATGTTCATGGATACAGATCACACGCGAACTGAAGAGTGAGGGACTCTGTCTTCCTTCTTTACTTCCTGTCGTCAGTATGAAAAAAGCCGGTTGATCAGATTCGTGTGAGGTGACGTCACTGTGAGAGACACTCACCTGTAAGTCCCATACAAAACTGTCCGGCAGTCCACCAGGAGGAATTTCTGCTCCAAACCGCCGTGGAACTTCACCCCGGACTGACACTGGTACTGCTGCCCCTGAACCGTCCGAACCCGAATGTTCTGACAGAGAATCAAAGAGGAGCGACTGAAACTGCTGCCTGGAGTAGACAGAACAAAACTACCCGACAGATGATGGCGTCTGTCTGCAGGTGGTGCTCAAACATGGCTGTGCATCCACACTCTAAACTGGTCTGACGTTCTGACAAAAATTGACTGAAAATGACTTCAACACTGTATGGATATTGAACAACCAAAGGAAAAATATAATAAAGTACGATTTCAAATAAAATATTTTGTGATTAAAAGACTCTTGTGAAACTGAAGAGTGAAAAGGTTTCAGTTTCTTCTGCTGCTGTGTTGCTGATTTGGGCAAATGTATTTATTTTAGCCTGAAAATCAAATAAAATTTGAAAATGCACACATAAAAGACGATGAACTACAAAATGTGAAACCTGAAAAATGAAGCGAGGCGGATGTAAGTGAACTTCTCTTCAGTTTTCATTCCTTGCAGCTTTGTGCTTTCGTGCTCGTCAACAAGATGAAACCTGTGAGCTCCTCGGGCTGACGCGCTGCCTGATGAGGCTACTGGCTAAGCTATTTGAGAGGATCACAAAGCTGTCGCTGCGTTCACAGCAATGACTTCTTGTTTGTTCTGCCCAAGAGTCACTGTGATGCTGATGAACAGGAAAATCCAGCCAGCAGGTCTGTGCTGTAGTTGTTAGTGGGAGGTAGCGCTGCAGCAGCAGCCAGGAAACAACGAGGGTGTGGAGCAAATGTCAGAATTAATCCACGAAACACTGCCAACACAAGAAAGGCCACAGGCGCAGCTTCCTCTCGCTACATGTCCACAAATAGAAGGCAGGGAATGTCCTCATCACTTCTCAGTTAACATTTTATTCATGTTTCAACAAGCAGTTTTACAATGTAAGAAGCTAAATTCAAACCTTAACAATCACCTGACCACCAGGATCCAGCAGAAATCTGCTACAGAAGCAACTTTAGGAGGTAAATCACCAGTGGAGGACAGTCCAACAGTCAGGGTTCCAGGATAAAGGTGGTTTCCGTCACTGTTAGTTTGAATGATGGAGGGACTCCAAGGATCAATGAGTCATGACAAGGAATTCAAGGAATTCAAGGAGGGAGATTACAGGATGTAAGCCAGCAGGGGTTGATATCGAGGTGTGTGGTGACAGATTCAGGGATTTTAAGGGTTAAGTGATTCAACAATGGGCCTGTGTTGATGTTTGTCACTGTGCAGCACCTGGTTTTGTCTTGAGTCGTCTGTTTTGTACGGAAACATTCACTTTTACCTTGAGCTCCTGGACGTTCACGCCAACCCGCAGAGACATGATGTGGAAGCTCCTGAACTGGGCCTCATCCAGGAGGATGTAGACTGCCACTCCCCTTAACGTCGCACTGATGATCTCTTTGAAAATGTCAACGTCGGTGAAGATGTCCATCGCCATGGCGATAACCTGAAGACAAATTCCATGACTGAACCAACCAGAACATAAGAACTAACAGATCAACTCCCAGAGATGAAAACCAGGAAGATTAAAAGTAAAACTTGTTGAAGGGAAATTATTGACAGATGGAGTTATTTTACACATAAGTCCAGGACAACATGTCTGCAACTACAGGCCCTCTTTTAGAGAAAATTTCTTATTTGCCGTTGTCCTCAGAGTCAGACTAGAGGACAGAGCCCCTCCTCCAGGGAGCTGAGACCCAGGCTAGTTAGCTTAGCACAATGACTGGTAGTGGGTGGGAAGTGTTAGCGTAGCTGCGTCTCTGCCTGCATTAATATCAGGAGGGTTGTGTGTAACCTTGGTGATGAATACCAGTTTAACATGAGGAGACGTTGTAGTGGTAGAATCAGACACGTAGCCGGAACTACTTTCCTGACTGGGAGCAGTGATTTGACGCAGCACCTCCAAAGCTCCACTTGAACTTGGGTCAACAGAACCAAAGGTTTGTTGAGGACTAGAAGAGCGACTGCTGCTACTGCTGATGAGGAGGAGGATTCCTGCTGGACACACCAGCATCCTGGACCTGAGCTAGCAGATGCTAACACTTCCACCCTCTACCAGCCATTGGGCCAAGCTAACTAGCCTGGACCTGAGCTAGCTGATGCTAACACTTCCCACCCACTACCAGCCATTGGGCTACACTAACTAGCCTGGACCTGAGCTAGCTGATGCTAACACTTCCCACCTACCACCAGCCATTGGGCCAAGCTAACTAGCCTGGACCTGAGCTAGCTGATGCTAACACTTCCCACCTACCACCAGCCATTGGGCCAAGCTAACTAGCCTGGACCTGAGCTAGCTGATGCTAACACTTCCCACCTACCACCAGCCATTGGGCCAAGCTAACTAGCCTGGACCTGAGCTAGCTGATGCTAACACTATATGGAAAATTTTGGAACCATGTGACTACCATGACTCATTGCAGCAGAAACACCTGCAGATCTCAAGTTCACACGTTTTAGAGAATGATGGATGAAGTTTCCATTGTAGCTGACCTCACAACACGTGTGTTAGTGCGTGTGTTCCTTGGGTTGTGTAGGGAGATGGATGGCTGGTTCTCACCTGCTTGGCCTCTTGGATCTGCTTGCGGACCACCTCTTTGATGGTGGGCGTGTTCTGCCTGGGTGGGTGGAACAGCAGGCTGATGCTTGTGTCCATCTCCTCCAGAGCCACCACGGGCCAGCCTAGGTCCAAGTCTGGTACCTCCTCATCAGACTCAGTGGGGAAGTAAGTGGAGGGGCTGTGGTCCTCTGTGACCCGCTGCCCCTCACAGCCATCTTCCACCACTGGCACCTCAGCATTGTCCAGGATGAAGAAGATCTCGTCCTCGGACAGGAGGTGGCTGATCTGCTCAGCCCGCAGAAACTCCTCATAGGCCTCTGTGCCCCCGCACAGCAGAGCGTAGATGGCCAGCCGGTAGGACTCTCGGTAATGCGGCTGAACATAAACAGGACTGTTGTCTTCCTTCAGTGAGGACAGGCAGGACAGACTGGACGCCATCATCTCTCCAACCTCTTCAGCTGACAAGAACCTGGAACAGGAAGTGGAAGGAAATATAGCCCTTATTAGCCGTTTGTTGGTGATAATGATGACGTCTATCAAGCAGCTCCTACACGTCTAGATTTCTTTCATTGACTCATTTGTCCTCTGTCTGGATGTAAGACTGAGGAATCGATCTAGAACCTGTCAGTCAGGTGGAGGTAAACAATAACAGGTATGAGAACTACTACTTTACCACTGTCAGGAGCTCGGTTCACCTCTGGGGAGAACACAGGAACTTAATCCACAGCAGGTGAGAGAACGTGTTTTCTGTGAGTCTGAGCTGAAGAACCTCCACTGGTCTGTCCGGCCACGTCTCCTGTTAGAACCAGCAGCTTTCATGTGTGGATTAGAACCAAGCAGCCTGTCATACCTGCCTGTTCCCTCCACTGCAGCACACCTAATGTAAGAAGCCCCGCCCACGTGAACACACCTGGGTGTCAGGCGAGGAGCAGGTTTGTCGATCCTGCAGCTCCTCACATACACTCGGTTTCATGTTACTCCTGCTCTTTCCAGAGCAGAGACGATTTTCTGCTTAATGACGCCGGAGACAAATACAACAGCAATGTTGGACTTGTGTCACCTGGTGACGTCACAAACTACGTCAATTCAGTAGCACCCGTAGAGCCACTCGCGAAAACTCCTCCCATTTGTTACTTTCTTTTACGATCAAATGATTTTTATTTAAACAATAACACCAATTACAGTCAGGGACATGACTCCTTGATAACAGGAGGACAGTATGGAGTTGACAAGGAACACCTACCAACACGAGAAGCAACAAGGGTCTTGTGCCTCAGTGAGGCAGAGCAAGACAAGACAAAAAGAAAAGAAAAGAAATGGAATAAAGGGCACCACCCCAGTGCAACACTCTCACCAGCGCGCTCTTACAGCTCTCATGCCATCTCCAAGCTATGGTTCTGATAAGTTCCTCCTTGTGCGCACACACACACACACACACACACACACACACACACACACACACACACACACACACACACACACACACACACACACACACACACACACACACGTATACAGACTCCATTCAGGGGATACGAGGAAATTACAGTCTGCTCAAGTCAAGCAAGGGAAATTATCTATCTAAGTTCTTTCAGCGAATCAGCCGCTCTGCGCCAACTGTTCATGGTAGCCTCACTAGCACCGTCAATTCTAGCTGCTGATCGTTCCACATAAATTACATCCAGGAAAGTAAGCGCCCGTTGCCTGATGGTGAGGGAATGGGGAGGTTTTCATTGCACCGCAACCAACTTCTTGGCGGCCGTTAGACCGGCTAGTACAGTGCGCTTTTTAAACATGGTGATATTCATCTCTGACCGATGGATGAGCAGAAGGACAGGTAGTGTCACTGGAACGGTCACTGATACCGAGTCAGAGAGCTTGGCTGCCACCTTAGACCAGATCTGTGAGGCAGGAGGGCGGTTCCACAGAGACTTTCAAAGAGCATAAGCTTCACGAGGGATCACTTATCAACTTCACCCAGTGGAGTTTGCGAGGGGTTAAGTATGTTCTGTGTATAAAGTTAAAAAGGATCTGCTGATGGTCTGGGTTATGGGAGGCCTCTCTAATGGGTCCCGACTTGTGACCAAGCCAAAGTCCAAATTGGGGCAATCATGCCTCCATATTCTGTCAAGTGGTGATTCAGTATAGGAGGCCTCCAGGAAAAAAATGACACAGAGCAGATACTCTACCTCTATTTTTACTTTGTGTGACAAGTACTTGGTGTAGTGGGTGAAGAGGAAATGCTTGTTGCACCATGCGCCTGTAAAGATGCTCTAAGTTGGAGATAGAAAATGATACCTGTCTCTAATGCCGTGAAAGCTGCACAGCCCAGGCCATTGTTACTTTTTGTTATAAACTCTGATTATATTGTAAAACCCAGAATTCAGCATCAGAACTGGGATTCATGAACCGTTAAAAATGAATAAAATATAAATCCATCGTTGTCTTCATCTTATTCCTTTCTAGTCAGGGTCGTGGGGGGGTGGAGCCTATCCCAGCACCTACGGGCGAGAGGCGGGGTTCACCCTGGACAGGTCGCCAGTCCATCGCAGGGCCAACATACAGAGATGAACAACCATTCACACCTCATTTTATTGGGCTGCACGGTGGTGCAGCCCAATAAAATATAAATGTCAAAAATAAATGAATTTATAACGGAGGGTTATTATCTATTATCGTTCTTTGTAAGTCATTTACTTTATGAAATTTATAATTGTTTGCAGTTATTTAATCCAGGTATTTTGTTTTCTATACTTTGTAATACTGTGTTGAACATGCTGTTGTACATTTAGACTGCTAGGGATCTCACATGGTGCCCTGGGCTTCTCTCTCCTCCTATCTGTCCTCCCGTATGTCCATCCCTCCATCCATCATCCATCCATCCATCATCCCTCCATCATCCATCCATCCCTCCATCTTCCCCCTCTTCTCCTGTTGAGGGTGGTAGGGGTGGAGCCTATCCCAGCAGCCTTCCCCCTGGACAGGTCACCAGTCCGTGGCAGGGCCAACACATAGAGACAGACAACCATTGGCTCTCCCAGCCACGCCTACGGTCAATTTAGAGTCTGGATTAACCTGGTCCCTCTTGATGTCTTTGGACTGTGGAGGAAGCTGGAGTACCAGAGAGAACCCAGCAGGAACAGGGAGAACATGGAGACTCACCCAGAAAGACCCCGTGCTGCAGCCGGGGCTCCACCCACAACCTTCTTGATGGGGGCCACAGGGAGGACCACTGCTCCACCGGGCAGCCTCCTCCTGTATGTGTTATACATTAATCACACTCATATGGGTTACTAACTTGTCTTCTTCTCCGAAGCCAAAACCTGGACTATATACACACACACACACACACATATAGACACACACACACACACACACACACACACACACATATATATACACACATGTATATATATAAACACACATACATATATACACACATGTATATATATGCACACACGTATGTATATATATATATATATATATATACACACACATATATACACACATGTACCTATATACACATATATACACGTACATATATACACATACACACGTACATATATACACACGTATATATACACACGTATATATATACATATATACACACATGTACATATATACACACGTGTATGAGTGAGTTTCACAGCAGATTCCTTGACGTGTTCATCAAGTATCCTGATGTAATCCTCCGTTTTCATGGTAACTTGGACCTTGACGAGATTCCCTGTGCACTGGAAGAGGAACATCTCCATAGCATCGTGCTTCCACCACCATACTTGACAGTGGGCAGTGGTCTTTGGTCTATAGCTTCTCCTTGCTTCCTCCAGACATACTGAGTATCCATGTGGACAAATAACTCCAGCTTTGTCTCATCAGACCACAGGATGGTGGACCAAAAGGCAAGGCAAGGCAATTTTATTTGTAGCCTGTTTTCCCCACCAGTTTGTCTCCAGGCTTCATGGCATCATAAAAACATCCTCTGCCCTCAGAGCCTCACATCGACTGAGGAGAAACTCCATGGAAAACCCTTTTAACAGGGAAAAATGGGAGAAACCTCAGAGTGAGGAGGGGAGGAGGATCCCTCACCAGGAGGGACAGACGTGCGGTAGATGTTGTTACAATGCAGTAGATGTTGCTCTTGCTTCAGATGACCTCTATAAAAGGCCAGGCAAGCTACCAGATGTTTTTTCCTGAGCAGCGGCGTCTTCCGAGGTTTACGTCCATGGAGACCTCCTCTGTGCAAAACTCGCTCAATGGTGGACCGTAACACCTTTGTCCCTGTCTGCTCAAGTCTTTGAATTAGGGCCTTGGTTGTGGTCCGGGGGTTGGTGTTGATCTCTCACCAGATTTTCCTGGCAAGTTTGGGGGACACCTTACACTTTTGGCAACGCCCACTGAGGTTTTTGACAGTGTTGAAGCTCTTGTGCTTGTTGATGCTCTGGACGGTTGAGACAGGGACACCATACTGCTTGGACATGGCCTTGTAACCCTTTCCTTCACTGTGGGTACGAACACAACGCTGACGTAGGTCCTCACTGAGCTCCTTCTTCTTACCACGATGACCACCTGGACAACGACCTGAACACTTCCCACTATTTAGACTCTTCTGGAAAGATGTCTTTTCTCACTTTAGCATTTGGCCAACAATGTTAAATAAAAGGTTTTATTCCATTGTGACATCTTGAAGGAATTATTGGACAAAAATGACCACAGTTGGCACGTTTGTTGAAATATTGTCAGGGGTATGAATAATTTTGGACTTGGCCTTTTTTGGAACTCCATCAATAAAAGAACCCAGAAATATATGTTTTTTTAAATTTTGTATTGTTGTCATTCTTTCAGTTGTTGGTCACATAAAGCTGATACACAAATTTGAAAACATGCATTTATTTCATCACTAAATGAAAAAATCACAAGAATTAGCAAGGGTATGAATAATTTTGAGGACGACTGTATGTGTGTATATATATATATTCATATACACACACACACGACTATTACAGTGATATCATATATGATGATATTCCTCTAATATAA
>NC_141327.1:30739673-30797173 GCF_037954235.1 Aulostomus chinensis
ACCAGAATGAGACGCGTCAGTCTCACAGTAACACAGAACAAGAACTAACACCACCAACAACTCCAGAAACAGAAGCACAAGTCTCTAAATATCCCCTTACTCAAAAGTGCAATAAAAATTTGAAGAAACCTACATTTGATCATTTAAAAAACACTGGAATTGTGGAAATAATTCTAAAATTAATGTGCCATGTTTGATTTGACATGTTCTCATGGATGTAACTGAATGTCGAGGATGTTCTAGGTGGTAACAATTTCAACTCAAAGGGGCTGAATCACTGGTGACCTCAGGCAAACGTGCATGAGGGGCGGGGTTTATGCGTGTACCTTGTTTCCTGATGTGCTCTTTCCTCTGAAACTCTGCCTCCTTCAGAGCAGCTTTGAAGACTGAAAGAAGAAAATCCAGAATGTTGATTCAGTTAGTATTTTTCTTCTTCTGGCAGGATCACAAAATGCCGCGTCAGCGTTCATGTGAATGGATTTAACAGCTACAGGAGTTCAGTTCCACCAGATTTGCACCTGGAGGTGAAATCTTCTATGAATGTAGGGTAACCGATGGAGATCCAGCTTCTATGTGATCCTGATCTGATCAACAGCTCACTCAACTCACCATCTCCGACCAGGACCAAGGAGCTCTGGGCTTTGGCCTTGCCATCATGGATCTGGGCAGTGTACGTGCCCTCGCTGGCCCTGGTGAAGTTGTCCACCGTCATCTGGATGATTCCAGTCGCCACATCGTGACTCATCTTGTGACCCTGACAAGACAACAAGGGAAACATGTCCAGTACTGACTCAGCTTTCACTGTAGAAGCTCAACTGACGAGACACAAACAGGACTTGTTGAATTATGGAGCCAATTGGCTTTCAGAGTGGAGGAGACTGAGGAGCGAAACATTGCAATGCCATGACAACCAGGTAACCACACCAGAGTCCAACAGCTTGAAGAAGGAAATCACACTTTAGGCATTACCTCGCCGGCCGTCACCTCCTTGTCGTTTATGATGAACCTGTAGGACACTGATGGGGAAATCTTGACAGCCTGCAGCCAGAAACGCACGTGACCCTTCTCCAGAATCTCATAGCTCAGCCCATGTTTGAGAGGGACGACTGCACAGAGACAGAGACACACAGAGAGAAACTAGAACATGAGGAGACTTGGTCAGAGTAGAGACTAGAGCCTTAGGAGACTCGGTACTCACCAGGGTTCCTGATGGCGTGGCTCAGCTCCAGCATGGTGTTCAGGGCTGAGGAACGTCACAGAGAACAAACATCAGTAAACAGTGAAATCTGGGTCGCCTTCAATGACTTTAACGGTCCTCCTACACTCAGTACTATCACAGTACTAGAGTGTTCATTTGAAGTACATTTCCATAATTCTAATCTTGAGGGGAACCATGATGGGCCTACGAGCAAGGAATAAGAACTCGCTCATCTGCTGTCATGCTGCCGTCTGACTCTAAAGTCAGGCTCTTATCTATCAAATTTGCATAAGAGATGAAAGGCTGAATGACGTGGAACCCTAAATATGAAGTTATCCAATCAGATTTCGTTGTTTGTTATGCTAAGCAGCGCCAGGGCCACGCCCTCAGCCAGCCGAGTGAGCATGATTAGTGGCAGTAGAGTGACATACCATCCTCAGTCAGAGTGTGGCTGCCAGAGACGCCGTCAGTGTCGGTGACCACCACCGAGTATTTGCCCAGATCGTCTTTATCAGGGCTGGTGAAGGTCAGTCTGGACCTGAAGGAGGAAGCTACCATCAACAACTGTTACAAACACACACACACATACACACGCACACACACAAAATGATGACAAAAGCTAGCCTACGTTCGGCCCTTGGCTGAGACTGCCACGCGGGGGCAGTCACCCATGGGCTTGTAGTTCTTCGACCACACAAACTTGGAGGTCTCACTGATCTCACAGGCCTCCAGAGACAGGAAGATGTCTCCCGTCTCCTCATCCACGCCAGCCACAATCTCCTTCGTTCCTGAAAACATCAACCAGCACTGGACTGAGGAACAACCAACACTGGAACTTCCGTCCATGTTACTGTTCTCTAACACAGACATGTGGATTCACTCCTCACTTGTTCTGCATCCTCCTGAAAGAAACATCAAGATCTAAACTTTTTGGAAGTTCGTGTTTCGGTGCGCAAACTGCCTGAACACGTTACAGTCAATATGCTTCTTTGGGAGACTTCCAGGTGAGCCCCCCTCCACCACCATTTTGAATGTTTAGACTAATATCCATGATGACATCAGTGTTGGTACCTGGCAGAGCTTTGGCACACACTGGCTCAGACACATGCGAAGGTTTGCCGACACCCTGCGCATTGACGGCACAAACTCTGAAGACGTAGGTTTCACCTTCCTCCAGGCCGGAAACCTGCAGGGACATGGAGGGACACACCTGTTGGTGTCCAGGAGTCTCAGCTGGTGTAAAGGAGTTGACAGATGTCATCACAGTGAATGGGATCATGTCAGGTACGCCACATCCAGCTCACTTCTGTGGCTGATGACAGCTAGGACCTCATGCAGCTGCAATTCTACGCTCAGATGATGTTCTTACAAACGTCTGCAACCTGTACAGGTGAAGTTCTATCAGTAGTCATGGCAACAATCTCAACAGCAGCTTCATGTGCCATGTCCCGCTCATGTGATGGGACACAGCTGCCATTGCCCCGCCCCCTCTGACGTATGTCAAGCCAGTGTGATCGTGGATTCTCACCAGCAGGTACCGCTGGCTCACAGCCTCCTGAGTCAGGGTGACAAACTCTGATGAGCCTTTTTTGGCCATGTCCACCAAGTAGCCAGTGACGGCACTCACTCCGGAGTAGACTGGCGCTTTCCACAGGATGACCAGGGAATGACCTCTGACCTCACTGAAGCTCAGGTCATAGGCAGGACCTGTTGAGGGACGAAGACATGAGCGCTTCAATAGAGAGCGAGAGACGTCTGTGGTTTGTCTGCTTGTTGTCAACAAGTTTGACCTCTTATTATCCTCAACTTCACAGGATCACATGACGAAGGTGTCTCCTATCTTCTTTATTCCCGTAAAGAATGTAGTTTTTTCCTCCCACCTTTGTAAATCTTATTTCTGACCATCCAGTGTCTCACCTGGTTCTTCAAAGGTCCAAGCTTCACATTTCATCGGGGCGCTGGGAGCAGAGGGCACACCCACACCAGCCATGTTAGCAGCCTTAACCTTGAACTCATAGAAGGCTCCTTCAGTCAGATGGTCCACCTGGAGGAGAAGAAGGTGGATGTGATTGGACACACCGATGATGTTTGGGTGTTTCTGTCTCAATTGTCTGATGCTCCTCACGGTGCAGATCCTCTCCGTTGTACCGGTCAGGTTGACCTCCTTCCAGACCAAAGAGTCGGCGTCACGCTTGTCCACGTAGTAGGCGTTGACCTGGGAGCCGCCGCAGTATTTGGGACTCTTCCAGGCCACCGTCATGGAGGCACCATCGCAGCTCAGGAGGGTGATGGCGTAGGGTGCGCTGGGAGTAGCTGAACCACGGTTAAAACAGGCATCATTACCAGCATGTGACAGGTATTAACAAGGAGAAGATTGTCTGTGAGGAACATGTAGTGAACACGCGTGACACACCAACACACCACAGGGACCTTTACAACCACCACACTCCAGGTTTGAGGGTCTGAGACAGTCTGCACCAACTGGCCTCAACCACTACCACCTTTCCACCCATCATCTATCCATCATTCCCACTCCCACCCACCCATGCTTCCATCAAAGATACTCAGGCCACAAATTCTTTGATTTATACTAAAAAGTACAGAACTAAATCAGTTTGGTTCAATCACTGGCCAGGACCAGAGTCCACGACTGGAATCCAGGACCAGAATCCAGGGCCAGAGTCCAGGACCACAGATCAGGCCGATGACCAAGCTGGGAGGGAGCCAGGTGTATCCCAGTCGATGGTCATGCTGACACCATAGAGTGAAGAGGTAAAGAAGTGGAGGTATTCTACTTCAGTTTTAAATCAAAGTGTGCTGGTCACTGATCCACATCTGGATCAAGGAGGCGTGGATTACAGGGACACTGATGAGGGACCCATGTGACCAACAATGATATATGGGAGACGTGTCACATTAGTCAAGCCTGAACAGCCCCCGGTTACATAGCCATTTCCTGTGTGTTGCTAGGACACCATGACAACAATCTCTCGCTGCCATGGTAGTTTGCAGCTAATCATTTGTAATTTGCAAAGTACGAAAAGTCACTGGTGCGACAAAGGTGAAGCGGTTGAATTGGACGTGAATGATCTTCATACTCAGAAAAGGATGGAGGGAAGACCTGGGTGTAACAAAGTAAAGGAGCAGTCCTTCCTTCACAGTGGGCGTGGTTTTCTGCCTCAGTGTTGATGTGTCTGGGGGGATTCCAGCGTCCTGACCGGTTTGGTCAGTCTGGACAATGATGAATCAGCCAACCAGCAGCAGGCCTGGCCCCTGATGGAGCACAGCAGCGGATCCCCACAGTCCCAGTGAGTCCAGTTGGTGCAGCAGCCCTGAACCCTCAAGTTTAACGTGGTGGAAATATCAGTGACAGTGAACACGGTCAGGCGTGTGTGTGAGTCAGCAGTCTCCAGGGAAGAGGAGGGAAGTGACGCCCAGAGACTCATTTCATACGTACCAACCTGACACCCCCCACCTGGACACAGCAGTGGAGCAACAGGACACGTCAATCATTGAAGCACCTTTTCCCTTTGTAGTGTTTTTCCTCCTCTACTCTCATCTTTCTTGAGAAGCGACTAAGTATGTGACAGGTGTGAGTTGCATGTTGATGTGAAGCGTCGCTCACCGAGGGCCGGCTCCACGACGATGGGAGACGACTCCTGAGACTCGTCGCTGAGCCCGAAGACGTTGACAGCCTGGACACGGAAGACGTAGGTCTCTCCGGGGGTCAGGCCGTGGACCACAAACCTGATGCACATTCAGCTTTCAGTGGAAATTAACTTGAGCAGTCTTCCCACGGATTACTTTAAAAATGATCACATGACACGTCTGTCTCACTCCATCATGGCCTCCCACCGCAGAATTTGACACTTTTTACAGGTTCTAGTTTGTGGAAACTGTCTATTTTTGGTTTTACACACACAAAATAAAGCTGTTTTGATGTCATATGTAATAATATTCCAAGCTTAGATTTGGTTATTTTTCCAATGCTTAAGTCATGCCGTTGGTCCAAGGACTGTCAGAAAAATCCTGCGTTAAAATCTTACAGCTTCCTCTAATGATAATGAACGTTGCCATTTTTTCAGTACCGGAACAACCGCTTCTCCACCGCGAGCACTCACCGGTTGTGTTTGAAGGGTTTGTGGTTACATGCGAACCACTCCTTAGATCCGACCACTCTGCCGTCGATGTAGTATCCCATCAGGTTCTTCAGGTGTTTGGGCGCCTCCCACTGGACAAATACTGATGACTTGGTGTTCCTGGTGGCGATGACCTTGCCCGGAGCTGAGGGGACGCCTGTCCACCGCACAAACACACACATCAATAAGCATTTATATTAACACTAATAACTCCACTCAGGTGCATGAGACTACATTACTGCAGTTCTGTTTTAGGTGCAGCTGCAGTTTTTTGATAGATTCCTAATTTTCTACTGAAAACCTTTAATTCACCTTTAATAAAAAAACAGTATTCCTGCAAATATCTCCACTGAATCCCAAAAGTAACCAACTTTGCAAAGGAGTAAAACTGTGAAATGCACTAGTTTGAGACAGTAGTACTGAAGTAAAAAGTACACTGCCAAGTAATGAAACAATAATAATAATTATTATGGTAGTAATAATACATTACATTTATATAGTACCTTTGAAAGAACCCAAAGAGCCTTTACAAAATAAACAAGGAGAGACAGAAACAGACACCTAACTGACTGCCCTGCTAATCAGGATGACCAACGACAGGCGAAGATGATCAGGTGGGTTTGATGACAGCTTTGAAGAAGTTCAGGGCCAGAGAATCAACTACAGAAATAAATACTTCTATTCAAATTCTGTACACTAGGGGTTGGGTACCAAAACCAAGGGACACGAGCGGAACATGTTGGCGCTAGTGAGTACTGATCGACATGAGGGCACCTCAGCGTGAGAGGGTGATGGCGGGTGAGTGAGGCCATGTGAAGGCTGCAAAGAGTTCCAGCTACCAGCATGAGAAGGAGCTGTGTACTTGTGTTCTCACTGCATGTTCCATCTGTGTCATGAGTAGAACACACACTAGAACAGTGACCAGTGATAAAGGGGGTGAAAATAAACATAATACTTACCGACTGATTGCTGAGTTCCTACAACACACAGCCACTAGTGAACGACAGCTGCATACACAGGAGCTCACGTTACATGTGTGCCTGCTATACAGTTCCACTCAAGGAACAAGTCCCAAAACCTGGATCCTGGATTTTCTTATTCAATCATCCCCTATCCCCATGGAACAAACCCACTGGCTGTTGATTGAGGAACCAGCAGATGACCACTTCCTGATGGACTACAGAAATACCCCATCCCTGACATGACCGCTTCCTGATGGACTACAGAAATACCCCATCCCTGACATGACCGCTTCCTGATGGACTACAGAAATACCCCATCCCTGATGGACTACAGAAATACCCCATCCCTGATGGACTACAGAAATACCCCATCCCTGATGGACTACAGAAATACCCCATCCCTGATGGACTACAGAAATACCCCATCCCTGATGGACTACAGAAATACCCCATCCCTGATGGACTACAGAAATACCCCATCCCTGATGGACTACAGAAATACCCCATCCCTTCGGTGCTCTCTGAGGGAACTGTCAGGTGTATAATGAATATGATGCAAAAAAATGGCTTGGTGGTATTTTAATGCTGAAGAGTTAGAGTACCTAAGATGGAGATTATCTGTCCAGGTGTGTCTGGGTGCTCTTACCGTCCTCATCAACCTTGCCGACGGTCTCAGAGGGCTCAGACGCCTCACTGGAGCCGTACACGTTGACTGAGTACACTCGGAACTGGTACTTTTGTCCATCTTGTAAATCAAAAACCGGGTAACGAGGAGAGTGTAGTTTAACTGCTGTGTTGAGCCGCTGCCACACTCCAGTGCCTGCTACGCACTGTGGGGGGGGGGGGGGGGGGGGGCATGAGAGGGTTCAGCCATCTTGAACTAATCATCAATGTAGCATGAACACAGAGGAGCTCTCAGCCTGCATTTCAACCAGATTTTGAAAAGTAAATTGAGGTGGAGAAAAATGATCAGATAATTTAACTTTAAACTTATTAAACTAAAAGTGTTCATATTTAGTGCAGAAAAAGCACCTCATACAATGTTTTTCCTTTGTGTTTTTGTTCTGAATATCAGGCAAATGAATGACAGTTCTAAATATTTTGCTGGTAAACAAATGTACACCGAGTCATTTGAGACTACAGAAATACCCCTAAAATCTTTTAGCCTGTCAAGATATAAGATTCACCTTAAAAGATTTTCAGTCAGCTCTTATGGTATTTTGAATATTCAGTTTTACTTTGACAAAAAACACGTGAGCTTTAGTTCCTTTGTGTTCACACGTATTTAATAGTACATTTATATAAAAACACGCGCAACTTCTTATTTACAAATTTAGGGCATTTTAACACCAGAAGGAGGTTTGTATCTAATTCGTGTTATTATGCAACTTGGCGATTGCGGTAAGACGTGTGTCTGTCCCACCACCATCAGCGTCTCCTGACTGATTCAGAAAACTTTCTCGCTGCCTCTGTTCAGGTTTGCTGGACCTTCTTTTGACTTATTATCTGGATGTTTTCTCCTTCTGTTGTTTAACGGGCGACTATAATTTGCCTTCCTGTAAATGGTCCAAATATTCTGAACAACCAAAAAAGGGTTTTCACATTACAAACCCAAAACAGAGGCTCAATTTTAGCAATAAATTCTGATCTTTTGGTGCACATTGTGATCTGAGTCACCTGTCACACCTGCTCTTAAAGAACACGCTAAAATCTTGGTAAAGAAGTTTATTGTTCATCGTTGACAGAACCAGACAAGAAGACAGAGACCTTCTCTAGGGTGCTGAGACCCAGGCTAGGTAGCTTAGCCCAATGGCTGGTAGTCGGTGGGAAGTGTTAGCATCAGCTAGTTCAGGTCCAGGATGCTAGTTAGCTTAGCCCAATGGTTGATAGTGGGTAGGAAGTCTTAGCATCAGCTAGCTCAAATCCAGGACGCTAGTTAGCTAAGCCCAGTGGCTGGTAGTGAGTGGGAAGTGCTAGCATCAGCTAGCTCAGGTCCAGGCTAGTTAGCTTAGCCCAATGGCTGGTAGTGGGTGGGAAGTGTTAGCATCAGCTAGCTCAGGTCCAGGATCCTAGTTAGTTTAGCCCAATGTTTGATTGTGGGTGGGAAGTCTTAGCATCAGCTAGCTCAGATCCAGGATGCTAGTTAGCTAAGCCCAGTGGCTTGTAGTGAGTGGGAAGTGTTAGCATCAGCTAGTTCAGGTCCAGGCTAGTTAGCTTAGCCCAATGGCTGGTAGTGGGTGGGAAGTGTTAGCATCAGCTAGCTCAGGTCCAGGATGCTGGTGTGTCCAGCAGGAATCCTCCTCCTCCTCATCATCAGTAGCAGCAGTCGCTCTTCTAGTCCTCAACAAACCTTTGGTTCTGTTGACCCAAGTTCCAGTGGAGCTTTGGAGGTGCTGCGTCAAATCACTGCGCCCAGTCAGGAAAGTAGTTCCGGCTATGTGTCTGATTCTACCACTACAACGTCTCCTCATGTTAAACTGGTATTCAACACCAAGGTTACACACAACCCTCCCAATATTAATGCAGGCAGAGACGGAGCTATGCTAACACTTCCCACCCACTACCAGTCATCGTGCTAAGCTAACTAGCATCTCTGTCTTCTTTTCTGGCTCTGGGGACAATAACAGACATGATATGTTCCTTTAAAGGTGAAACCACACTAAGAGTCTGAAGGTCCAGATGGTGTTAAAATGCCATTAAAGTCAGAGAAACTTCCCTTTAACAGGCAGGGATTGTGTCTCTATGAACCAACCACCAAGGGAGGAACTTAATTAGCTTTTAAAGAAGAAATCTCCAGTTGAAAAGGTTCATGTGTTGTTCATCGTCCCACATCGGTGAGATGTGGAACTGGATGGCTGAAGCTGAAACACACCTTCTCAATGATGTACCACAGCGGTGCTCGTCCGCGAGGGCTGGGAGGCTTCCAGCTCAGCACTACGTAGGATTTGAATACCTCAGATGCATGCACATCAGTGGGCACCCCCGGAATAGTTACATAGCCTAGATTGGGAGTGAATGGTGGTGAGGCATAAAGTTCATATAGCGGCAGATACTGCAGGAGTCCCACATAATGCATATGCTTGAATTCCTTTCAGGGGAAATTAAATGTACAACTGAAAAATGCAAGTTCTCTCATTTATTTGAATGGAGCTACTGTATTTTAGTTGTGGTGGCAGTCAAGAAAATTTAAACTCAAGTCAAATTTCTGAGAAATGCAACTTGATGTTACGGTGGATCATATAAGCCAGAGTTCAGATGAAGATGGCCACGAGCAGCAGCACGCTTTACCATGTTGTGTCTTAGCATTCTGATGTTTAGTGAGCAACAGAGCGTTGCTCTTTCCTCGGTTGTACAACCCTGCAGTCAATATCACAGCAGCAGATCTGACCATGTTTGTCAGGTGAGACAACGTGTCACCACGTGATGCACCTATACTCTGAGTGCTTCTGTTGTCCTCACAAATAAACCCTTTAACAGAATCAAATGTGAGACTTCTACAACATCTGTAAATGACACCAATGTCACATATTGTATGTAGTACATTTTAAATATTAGTGTTGAAGTTTAGCACTTGGAATAAAACAGATTATGCGCACATTTTTGGGAGGGTAGGACAAAACGAAGTGGTTTAAGTGGGAAAATGAAATTAACATGAAAAGTAATGCATGAATGGAGTCAGTTAGATGGGAGACGACAGGAGGAAGGAGCTTAAAAACTTGAAGGACTACAGAAATACATGAAATATTAGGCCTTTTATTGCAATTTTGAGTCACCTATGTGTTTTAAACTGTAGTTTTTGTTCTATTGTGTCATTCTCATGTTTTCAGTTACACATTTGGGAAGACATACTGACAGGCACGTTCTCCTGACTGGGCCCCTCGCCATACTAGCACACAGAGTACAAGAGTAATACTTTCCATAATATAAAGACAAGAATTAAATTGTATTTCAGGTTTTAAACTCTGTGAAACTGAAGCTCAGTTCATGTGGTTCTTTTTTAATTTGTAGACTTCAGTTAGAAAACTGAGACCAGTGTAGAAGAGTAAACTCCACCAGTGTGACGGACTTTGATTGGTTACGAGGGATGGAAATGACGATGAGAATATCAAGTTTTTCCACTTTCAACTCCATTTAGTTAATAAAGGAGTGCTATGATGGGGGGGGGGGGGGCTTAGTCAGGGTTGTGAGTATTTGGTGTGAGATGAAGATGCAGTGGTCAAAAACATCTGATCCCAGATCAGCTCTCATACTCTACTGTACCTTCCAGATCATCAGCCGTGATCACAATGTCCTGTTTTCCTGCCACTCTAACGACTGTTCCAGGAGAAGACAACGGAACCGTGAGGAAACATTTGTGTTCTGCTCTGCTGTTCTTCACATTTACCTTCATCAGTACCTTGTAGCCGCTCACTCTCAGTGGCGTCCAGGGCTGTCACCTTGTCAGATTTGCGAGATGGCCTGCTGATGCCGGCGCTGTTCACGGCTCTGACCCGGAAATGGTATGAGTGTCCCACACTCAGGCCGTGGACCGGGTATTTACAGATTTTCACCGGGGCATCGTTGCATTGGACCCAGGCGTCACCTCCTGCTTCACACCTGCACACCAAGATATGACATCATCCATGTCTTCAAGTCAGTTTTATTTGTACACATGTTCTTGAGGCCTAGCAGACAGCCGAAGCATTGACTTGCACTGCCGTCACGAGTGTTTCTGCTCGGACCAGCCAGCACCGGTACCTCAAACTGGTCCCTTGCTGTTCTGCAATCAGTCATTAGAGGGAGCTGTTCTACACTATGTTTTCCCTGCAGGGGGCGTGTCCTCTGTTAGCAAGCTCATCACGGTTTAGATCTCCAGCTTAGATCCATTAGAACCTCACATGAAGACGTCCACTTTCAGTCACACCTTCACATTCAAACACAAGCGATTCATTGCTGATAGGAAAATAGGTGGTAGGAAAATACGAATTAATGCAGCTTCATAGAATTATGCCATTGTACCGCATCTCCTTGCCACCGGGGGCAGCTGGATTCTCTGTGACTGAGTCACATCTGGTCTATATCAGAGAGACAGACCTGTCTACAAAGTATCCAGTGATTGGCGCCTCGTTGACAGTGTTGGGGGGTTTCCAGGCAACCAGGACATAGTCTGAGTTGATGTCATAGGCCTTGACACTCATTGGTGCCCCGGGGGCCCCAGCTACAGGGGGGGCCGCATCTAGGAGCACAGAGGCAGAAAGATTAAGTGGGAGAAAGACAAAAGACAGACAGATGGTTTGATGGAATTCTACCTTTGATGAACAGGTAGGCGCTATGCTCAGCAGTGCCGTCCTTGGTAAAGATGCGGACTGTATAGAGACCCTCGTCGTCCTTGGCCAGGTGGGGCAGCATCAGGTGGGCTGCACCTCCACCCACTGACATCTCCGCCAGCTTACCTGGCTGCAGCAGTTTATCTGTCAGCAGACAACATGGAGGAGAGTGAGGACCAGCTGGAGAGGTGGTGATGAAGACACCACCACACAGATGTGCAGTCAAAGTAGTATCAGTGCCAGTGACTCACCATCTCTGTACCACTGCACATGTGGGGGGACGTTGGGGAGGTCAGGGACCACCACCATGGAACACACCAGACTCACGGACCCGGCCTCTTCACCAAAGGTCACAGAGAAGCGGTCCAGCAGGGTCACCTCCAGTTTACTGGCATGGATCTCCGTCAGGTGGGGCACTAGGTACAGGAGAACAGCAGTTTCTGGTTTTGGTTTGATCTCTAATCCTTTCACAGCTCAAATTAGAGAGGAGATGAAGGAAGAAACAAAAAAAGGCCTGATTCTGAGCTTCTGTGGCAGTGGTGCAGTGTCTCCTCAAGATGATTCAGTAGCATTTTCACAATTCAAAGAGTTTTCTGAGTCAGTTCAGGGGCTGGCTATCGACCACCAGCTTATCACACCTCTCACATGCTGTACAGTTATTTGCAGCCACATGACTTCAAGTGCTTCTGGGCTTGATTCCAGACAGACAGAAACTAAATCCCGTCCCCCTTAGCTGGACCCTCAGCTATGGCTTCTTCTGTCCTCTCACCTAATCCAAGATGGCAGAGCTCGCCGGCTCCTGCTGCCCCTGGTGAAAGACGAGAACCAGATGTGATTACCACATCTGTCTGAGAGTTTGTCACAGGAAGGTGAGGAAGAGGAAGCAGCTCTTACTCTTCACAGTGACCGCAGCCCTGCTGGTGGCGGTTCCGTGGGAGTTGGTGGCCACGGCGCTGTACTCGGCGGTATCACTCACAACACACCTGCAACAGCAAACACACCGAGGGGAGAGGCTTGTCACTGTGTTGCGCCACACGGGGCTGTTGGAGGTTCACACCTCCACGCCAGCGACAGAGCAGGGTTGAGGTTTGTTCGCCCTGTCAGGCTCTTTCCACTAATAAGGAGGAAACGCCACTGATGCTCGCAGATGAGCTGAAAAGATTTTGGTGGTCCAGATTAATGCCTTAAGGGTAAACAACAACAACACAAAAACAAACAAACAAGTGAATCGCTTCAGACGCTCAGAAACCTGCATCAACCCTCCTGTGAAAGTGCTGGCATTCACTGGCCGTTGGTTTGATGTGTAGCTGTGTGGAGATGTTGTGAAATTGCTGTTTCCTCATGATGCCACAAACAGCGGCAGACGTCAAGTGTGTGTGTAAATAGAAAAGAAGGCAGCTGAGGAGTGACCCCAAGGGTGGGGGGGGTAGGGGGAGGAAATGTGACCTCCACCCACTGGAGAACTATTTTAGAGGAGTCCTTCATCTCTGCTGCAGGACATAAAAGAAGCTGTTGTACAGTCACCACTTCTTTGTACTTCAGATTGAAAATAGTCAAGGGCATAAAGGAGAGTCTATCCAATGGTCATCCAGTTCAATGACGGAGGACAGGAGGTATTCGATGTCTCAGAGAGAAGGGGTGGGGTAGGGGAGGGGGTTTAGGGCTCGAATGACGCTGAAGTCAGCACTCGACACCAACAGCTGAGGAGCCCTGAAGAGGACGAGGAGGGCAGCCCAGACTCACTCCTGCACTTCCTCCATTGGAGACACGCTGATCCAGAACATCAAATCAGAACCTGAACCAGCAACACTGAGCCTGAACCTGGAACACGTGGCTCTGCTCTGGTGAACTACGAAGTGTGAACATGCCCCCTTTACATCGGCATTCAGGGTTTTTCACTCCACCGGTTTGGTTCAATGAATCGCCAGTGTTCTGACAGGAAACAGGTACACTTGTGTGTCATTGACACAGAGAAGATGGCGATATTTCCTTCTACCAGGAATCCTTAAATGACAGCTAACACGCGAGCAGAGGACAGAGAACCTACCTGCTGATGATCAAGCTGTGGACGCCATACTTGCTTTCAATCTTGTACTTTCCTGGAGCGCTGAGTGGGTCAACTGGCACGCCTCCTTTATACCTGCAGGAGTTCAGGAGGAATATCAACAGGATGATGATGATGATGATTATAATCTTCATGTCAATAGCTGTTAAAGGAGCAGTTATGAAGTTTTTACAATACTCAAGGGAACTAACATCAGCCAAGACACAGGACTAAAGCTTCAGCAGGTGTCAAACTGGTCCAGGACAGCGCCGTGTGGCTGCAGGTTCTCATGCCAACCCAGCAAAAGCAACACCTGATCCAACCAATGAGCTGTGTGGACGCAGCCTGATTGATTTCAGTAGAATCAGGTGTTGCTTTTGCTGGGTTGGCATGAGAACCTGCAGCCACACGGCGCTGTCCTGGACCAGTTTGACACCTGTGCTTTAGAGGGAGTTCTAAGATACAAATACTACACAGTTGCCTTGACTATATATGCTGTGTGTGTGTGTGTGTGTGTGTGTGTGTGTGTGTGTGTGTGTGTGTGTGTGTGTGTGTGTGTGTGTGTGTGTGTGTGTGTGTGTGTGCTTTTTGCTGAGGGTGAGGAAATTAAAGGACCCCTGGTGTCTCTAGATCCCATGTTGAGAACCTTGGGACTACAGGAATGCCAACAAGACAAGAAGCACTTTCACATGTCTTTTACATTCTGAGGTGATACCTCAAACCTCCCCAAGGGGGAGTGAGTGTTCTCACCATTTGACGATGGGCCTCGGGTTTCCCTGCACGGTGCAGAAGAGTTTGACCGGAGTCTTCTCCCACACGGTGTGAGGCCGCAGGGCCACCAGGAAGTCAGGCATCCTGGGGAAGTCCTCCAACAAATCCACCCTCCTGGTCATCATGTCCCGAACCTGGAGACAGCAAACAGACGGATAGACCCAGGACCTTGAAAGACCATGTTTAGTTTGGACAGATGAGCACGAGCAGAGCATGGTGAGGTTAGGTGCGAAGTAAGTCAGCTCAGGTGTGAGCTCAGGTGTTAGCTCAGGTGAGGCCAGGTGTGAGGCCATTTGTGGTGGGTCACCTTCAGCCAACTTTGATCTTAAAGCAGCAGAGCAGCAAACATTCTGATCTCATTAATAGAATTTACTTCTTATTTTGCAGCTTAATCTACATCCTTGGAAATAAGTCCCAGATGACCTCAGAGGTCAAGAGGACCAAAATCATCTGGCAGTAATGAAAACTGAGTTTAGCTTCTGATCAATTTCTAATTGGCTGATAGATTTACACGCGGGAAGAGAAGCCTCGTAACGGCGGTTGATCCTGCAGCAGTACTGCAGGCTCCTGTGACCTGTAGATGTTTGGACCTGGTCTGCGTGGCCAGTGTGAACCTTCTCACCTCTCTCTGGATGACCAGGGTCTCCACCTGGGTCTTGGTGGCGACCCTCATCCTGTGGAGCTCCTCTTGGATCACCGCCAACCCTTTTTCAACATTTGAACTCACTCGCTGGTACTCCTCTGTCTCCTCAGCACTTCTACAAGTGAAACTCTTATCAGAACACGAGACAGAACCGATCACAACATCATCTTTGCTAGGAACATTCTGAGCCGCTCTGAAGTCAGCTGACGCATCAGCAGGACGGTTCTGGGCTCACAGGTTCTGCACCTTTGACAAGAAAGGCACCTGAACTTGGTCGACAGCTTGTCTTCACAACTGCTTTCTAAACAGAAACTTTGTGATTTCTCATGAGAAACAGACGGAATGTTTCACTTTGACGACTGACACAAATTTCTTCACGCTGCAGCTCCTGTTTGCTGCTTTGTTGTGTTTTTCCCTTTCAAAATGCTTTGTTACTTACTATTTTTTCCATTTTTTTCCATTTAAATGTCTAAATTTGCGGGGTTCTTAACTCATCTGCGTGGCCTCTTCATTGAAGAAGCGCATGTGTAAAACTTTGTGCGGGAATTTAAAGAACTGACCGCTGGACTTGTGAGACCAGACAACAGCGAGCATCCGTGTTCTTCTTCAGATGAGAAGCAGTGACGAACCCGTTTGTTCATCTAGACGCTTTTATTTGATTGTGATGTGAAGGATTTATCAAGCAATATCCCTCTTTTTTTAAACAGCTGATTTACATATTTAAGGTGATAAACAAAAATTGGTTTCTGTAAATATGAAACTTGAACAGCTGCAGGTGTACAGAACTTTCTCTCCTGGGTCGGACTCCCATCAGAATTGTTGGTTCCTTATAAATGTCAGTTGAGAGCTGCTTTATAATTATCATCAGGATGTTTTCATCAGCAGCTCACCTCCGGATATGATCATCTTCAATCTAGTCTCTGGAGAAAGTTCAATTTGTTGCACCTTGCACCAGAATGCTGATGGGGGTTTGTTGGACTGGACCTGTCCGGCGGCTCTCATGGACCAGCAGACTAAGACAGGGGCTGCTGCAGCTACTTCAGTATTACCTTACACCTAAAATAGGCCGGCATGTGTCAGCCGACGGGAACTGACCTCCTCCGGAACACCGGGATGGTGTAGCTGGTATAGGCTGGTTCCGCCATTGCCTCCGTGGCCTGGGCCTGCACCTGGTTCACTGATTTAGAGCTGGATCTCCTGGTGAGGGACAGTTAGTCACTACAGGCACCTGAAGATGGGAGTAGCACTTAAACAGTCAGCCAGTGCAGAGAAGAAGTGAGGAGTGCAGTGGAGGAGGGGGCGGAGCCAGGCCAGGCAGGAAGAGGGCGGGGCCAGGCCAGGCAGGAAGAGGGTGGAGCCAGGCCAGAGAGCATAGCGCAAATCCACATTCTACTCTACACAAAACTTCTTTGGCCACTGTAATACAATATCAATCCATTTTCAATATGGTGACTCAATTTTACCACAGATTGAAATTAAAATTGGAAAATGAATCATCTTTTGCTTTAACAGCTTCAAAGTTACACGTTGGAGAATTCTCTGCATGACCACGATCTCGTCATGTGACTAGCGTCAACATCCAGAGGGAGATCTCATTCAAAAGTACTAAATTATGCTTAAGAAAACCAACAAAAGAACAAAACTTAAATATAAAGGATTTAGCTTCTTCTCCTGGTCCATCCTGGTGGGAGGAGCTAAAGTTAAGTGAATGGCCTGATCCTGTGACATCACACAGCAGCTACACGGCATCACGGTGGCCTGCTTCAGGATGACCTGCTGAGCAGAACCCGGACGTGGCACTTCAACCTTCGCTGATCTTCAGTGTCTACCAACTAGGTAGTGAGCTGTATCACGCTTGGACCAGCAGCACAGCGCCATCCGCGGCCTGATGGCATGCAAGCCCCTCCCAGGTGCTTCAGGTGTCACCTTTAATCTGTAACTGGTCATAGTCAGACCAACATGCTGATAATCAACCTACATGAATTGACAAATACTTCAAATAGAAGTACATCTGAAGTCAAAATTAAAATCAAAATTCAGAAAATCACAAAATTCATCAACATGTTGATAGGCCAGTACTTGTGATAGCCAATCAGATGGTGCTGTGGGCGGGGCCACAGAGAGGCAGCTGCAGCAGAGCCAGAGAATTTCCAGCGTTTTTCTTTCATCAACAGACAAATGAAAGAAAAATGGTTTCCATCAGCCTGGAAGATGTTGAAGAGCATGCATGACGATCAGCTGTTGACCGTCTCACGTGACCATGGCGTGTTAGCCAAGGGTCTGTGGTTCCCGCTGTGGTTCATTTGTCATAATCAACATTTTCAACTTAGATTAGTTATAAAAGGTTTAACAGGTCAGCAGGTCAGGAGCAGCCACCCAGTAATCCAAGGGTCACTGGTTCAATCCCTGCTGAGCCTGCCACCATCAGACAGTGAGGAGAATTGAGGGTAACACTGGTCAGCTGATCGCATGAGTCTGACCGAAGATGGAGACACATAAGTAGAACAGGTGGAACCGATAGAACAGACGGAACAGGCGAACCGGAGCTTTCAATGTCCGTCCTCCCTTTGCGATGACTTGCTGGTTAATATCAGACAGGTGGCCGAGAAGCCCAAACCGCTGCAGGTAGCCCCACCCCTGAGCTTAAGCTCTGCTGGCGAAGCAGTGCGAGCTGATAGAGCCGACAGGTGAATTTCCCCCTCATACCTGTGCGTGTGCTGCTTGACAACACCAACACGTCTAGTGTGATGAATTGCAAAATCAGTTTTGACCTGGCTGACATGCTTCTTCTTATACCACGGAACGACTTTGGAAGCCATGACAGGAACACTTCAAGGGGACCTTGCCGGGGGGGGACATGTGTTAGCAATGCAAATACATTTACTGACATGAAGGTTCTGAGATCCCGATGGATACTTATTGTCAGAACAGGCACTGCTGCTGCTCAGAAATACACAAACATTGAAAGGACAGCTGATTAATGTCATATTTCAGAGGAACGTGCCACCGTATCACCAGAGATCAGCACTTTCACTGTCCAAGCTCATAGCTCAGCTATGAATAGCTCGCCGCCGCCGCCACCGCTGCTGCCTCGTCCAGGAGAAATGAACCTGACAAAAACTCAGGCTGGTTACTTCTGCTCCGTCTGGACAAACCCTCTTCACAGTAAAACTAGCTGTCAGATCCAAACTCCACTTTCGGATAAAAATGTTTCCTTTTAGTCAAATCAGTGATTTGTACCATAGAACAGAGTAGCTGAATCAGTAATGAGTACACACAACTACTACGACCACTACTACCACTACTGTTCTGGAGAGAGATTAGCAGGCTTTTACCACAGCAACAGTCACCTTTCCTCTCCTGACAGCGGACGACTGCTCCTACTCACTTCTACCTCCAATCAAATCCGCCTTCTTGCAAGGGAACGTGAGGAAGAGCGACTTACCCCGAGAGACGAAGGAGAGCAGAGCGATGGCAGACCAGCCTGATGGCACTTGGGAAGCACTAAAATATTACCCTCCGACCGGAGGAATGCTGGTCCCCTTCCACCCCATGTATGGATGCACGTCAGACTATATATAGCATTTACCTACAAATTCTGCTCTCATTCTGCAGCTCACAGACAGAGGGAGAGCATCTCCTCTCCACCGGACACCGCAGGTCTGCTGCTTTCATCGTTTTTATTGGATGTAGAAAAGTGATCATTTAAAAGCGTGTTAACACTCAAATCTCTACAATGTAATATTGCTCCCACATTCTAAGTGGAGAGGAGTCAGACTTGAACTGGTGTGACCTGAGGTGACTGGGTGCAGCAATAACTCTACCAGGTCCCTCTTACTTTTAGATATCGCAGCTTTTTCCTCAGTGACCTGTCACCAAGAGCCTTGAGACCTTTTTAGGGTTCTGGAGACGGCGTGTCCTTCTCGGCTCAACACTTGTGGACAGCAGTCAGGCTATTTATAACTGAGTCCTCCCAGACAGTCATACCCACAATTCTTACAGTCCTCGAGTCCCTGCAGCTATTTTTACTCACAAAGAAACATCAAAATGACATAAGACTGATGAGGAAATGTTGGTGCGACTCAGCCATGATGGGACAAATGTGAGGGAAGAAGAGAGGAGTTCTGTGTAGACGACTCACTCAGCCTTCTGGGCCCTGCCTGGTAAATATAAAGCACCTCCAGGTCCAGCTCTTCCTCAGTGTAAGATTCTGGGGCCCCCAGTGGTGGTGGATGTAAGACGAGTGGGAGGAGTCCTCAGGGGGTTGAGGCTAAACACAGGTGCATCTACCTGTCACCACGACAGCAGCAGCTGGAGCTCAACTTTAGCTGGAAACTCATCAAATATTCAGACAAAAAAAATGTTGCTTCACTGATACTGCAACTCCTTATTTTCGTTCTGTGTCAAAAAATTAGCAGCTAAAGTTCGTCCTCAGAGCGAGCGTGCATGCTCAGGTGCAAGAGAACTGAGGCTCTTCCCCACATTCTGTGTAATAAACTGTTGTCTGTCTGTACCAACATCTCCTGCACGTCTGTCCGTCCTGGTGAGCGATCCTCCTCTGCTCCGAGGGTGTTGTTATGACAAACTGCTGGTGAAAACAGGCTACACATAAAGCTGCCTTGCCTCTCTCAGGTCAGGAATGAGAGTTTCTGGTCGAATCACACGGATGAAAGTTAACTAAACTTGCGCCAGTCCACAACCTTCTTGCTGGGGGGCCACAGTCATGACCACTGCTCCACCGTGCCGCCTTCATTTAAATCTGTATTTGACATTTTTGACCAGTGTGAAGAGTCTTCACTGGACTCAGAGGAGCGCAGAGGCTCAGTCCGGTCTTCTCTCAAGTCTACTCTGCTGACTCTTTTAATTCTGTTTCACAACTGACATTTTACTTTGAGTTTTTATGCTTGTGAACCCTCCACATTTCACCTTCAATAATTCGATATTGCATGAAACAAAAGGTGGATGACAGCAGAGCGACGCACATGTACATATAGCTGTCTGTCTCAAGGGGGTGAAACTCGAGAACCGTCACCACCCGTCATGTGACATGCAGGATACAGTGACAAAACAAACATAATCTTTGCACAATGAAGAAGAATGAAACAATTTTAACTACCCTGAACATGGTTCATGGTGCAGTGCTGCCTCCTACTGATGAATATGTTGAATCACAGCAGATATTAAGTTGTTAAAATCTCTGCAGTAAACACAAGTTTACAGTCTCAAAGTCAAAAATTGCAAAATGTCAAAACACAAATTCTTCAAAAATGGTGATTGAAGTCCTGAGTGAGTAAAAATAAAGGTTCATGTAGCGGAGCAAGAGATGATTGACACAATTTTAAGCTTGTGCATTTAAACCATCCATCCATCCATCCATCATCCATCCATCATCCATCCATCCATTATCCATCCATCCATCATCCATCCATCCATCAATCATCCATCCATTATCCATCCATCCATCATCCATCCATCCATCATCCATCCATCCATCATCCATCCATCCATCAATCATCCATCCATTATCCATCCATCCATCATCCATCCATCCATCATCCATCCATTATCCATCCATCCATCATCCATCCATCCATCCATCATCCATCCATTATCCATCCATCCATCATCCATCCATCCATCATCCATCCATCCATCATCCATCCATCATCCATCCATCCATCCACCCATCATCCATCCATCATCCATCCATCATCCATCCATTATCCATCCATCCATCATCCATCCATCCATCATCCATCCATCCATCATCCATCCATCATCCATCCATCCATCATCCATCCATCCATTATCCATCCATCCATCATCCATCCATCCATCCATCATCCATCCATCCATCATCCATCCATCATCCATCCATTATCCATCCATCCATCATCCATCCATCCATCCATCATCCATCCATCATCCATCCATTATCCATCCATCCATCATCCATCCATCATCCAACCATCATCCAGCCATCATCCATCCATCATCCATCATCCATCCATCATCCATCCATCCATCATCCATCCATCATCCATCCATCCATCATCCATCCATCATCAATCCGTCCATCATCCATCCATCATCCATCCATCCATCATCCATCATCATAAATCCATCATCCATCCATCCATCATCCATCCATCATCCATCCATTATCCATCCATCCATCATCCATCCATCATCCATCCATTATCCATCCATCCATCATCCATCCATCATCCATCCATTATCCACCCATCATGAATCCATCATCCAACCATCATCCAACCATCATCCAGCCATCATCCATCCATCATCCATCATCCATCCATCATCCATCCATCCATCATCCATCCATCATCCATCCATCCATCATCCATCCATCATCCATCCATCATCCATCCATCATCCATCCGTCCATCATCCATCCATCATCCATCCATCATGAATCCATCATGAATCCATCCATCATCCATCCATCATCCATCCATCCATCATCCATCCATCCATCATCCATCCATCGATCAATCATGAATCCATCATCCATCCATCATGAATCCATCATCCATCCATCCATCCATCCATCCATCCATCCATCATGAATCCATCATCCATCCATCCATCCATAATGAATCCATCATCATCCACCCATCATCCATCATCCACCCGTCCATCCATCATCCATCCATCCATCCACAATCCATCAATCATCCATCCATCCACCCATCCATCCATCATCCATCCACCCATCCATCCATCATCCATCCATCATCCATCCATCCTTCCATCATGCATCCATCCATCATCCACCATCATCCATCATCCACTCATCCATCCATCATCCTTCCACCCATCCATCCATCATCCATCCATCCTTCCATCATGCATCCATCATCCATCCATCATCCATTCATTATCCATCCATCCATCATCCATCCATCCATCATCCATCCATCCATCATCCATCCATTATCCATCCATCCATCATCCATCCATCATCCATCCATCCATCATCCATCCATCCATCATCCATCCATCATCCATCCATTATCCATCCATCCATCATCCATCCATCATCCATCCATCCATCATCCATCATCATAAATCCATCATCCATCCATCCATCATCCATCCATCATCCATCCATTATCCATCCATCCATCATCGATCCATTATCCATCCATCCATCATCCATCCATCATCCATCCATTATCAATCCATCATCCATCCATCATCATCCAACCATCATCCAACCATCATCCAGCCATCATCCATCCATCGTCCATCATCCATCCGTCCATCATCCATCCATCCATCATCCATCCATCATCCATCCATCCATCATCCATCCATCATCCATCCACCCATCCATCCATCATCCATCCATCCATCATCCATCCATCCATCATCCATCCATCCATCATCCATCCATCATGAATCCATCCCCTATCCATCCATCATCAATCCATCATCCACCCATCCATCCATCATCCATCCATCCTTCCATCATGCATCCATCCATCATCCACCACCATCCATCATCCACCCATCCATCCATCATTCATCCACCCATCCATCCATCATCCATCCATCCTTCCATCATGCATCCATCATCCATCCATCCATCCATCCATCCATCCATCCATCATCCATCATCCATCATCCACCCATCATGAATCCATCATCCATCCATCCATCAATCATCCATTAATCCATCATCCATCCATCCATCCATCCATCATCCATCAATCATCCATCATCTACACATCCATCATCCATCCATCATCCATCCATCATCCATCCATCCTTCCATCATCCACCCATCCATCCATCATCCACCCATCCATCCATCATCCATCCACCCATCCATCCATCATCCATCCATCCTTCCATCATGCATCCATCCATCATCCATCATCCATCCATCCATCATCCATCCATCATGAATCCATCATCTATCCATCCATCATCCATCCATCATCCATCATCCATCCATCCATCATCCAACCATCATCCATCCATCATCCATCATTCATCCATCATCCATCCATCCATCATCCACGCATCATCCATCCATCCATCCTTCCATCCATCCATCATTCATCCCTCCATCATCCATCCATCCATCCATCCATCCATCATCCATCCATCCATCATCCACCCATCATCCATCATCCACCCATCCATCCATCCATCATCCATCCACCCATCCATCCATCCATCCTTCCATCATGCATCCATCCATCATCCACCATCATCCATCATCCACCCATCCATCCATCCATCATCCATCCACCCATCCATCCATCATCCATCCATCCTTCCATCATGCATCCATCAATCCATCATCCTATCAATCCATCCATCAATCATCCATCCATCCATCCATCATCCATCATCCATCATCCATCCATCCATCCATCATGAATCCATCATCTATCCATCCATCATCCATCCATCATCCATCCATCATCCATCCATCATCCATCATCATTCATCCCTCCATCATCCATCCATCCATCCATCATCCATCCATCATCCATCCATCATCCATCCATCCATCATCCACCCATCATCCATCATCCACCCATCCATCCATCATCCATCCACCCATCCATCCATCATCCATCCACCCATCCATCCATCATCCATCCATCCTTCCATCATGCATCCATCAATCCATCCATCAATCATCCATCCATCCATCCATCATCCATCCATCCATCCATCATGAATCCATCATCTATCCATCCATCATCCATCCATCATCCATCCATCATCCATCCATCCATCCATCCATCCATCCACCATCCATCATCCATCATCCATCATGCATCCATCCATCAATCATGAATCCATCATCCATCCATCATCCATCCATCATCCATCCGTCCATCATCCATCCATCATCCATCATCCATCCATCATCCATCCATCCATCCATCATCCATCATCCATCATGCATCCATCGATCCATCATGAATCCATCATCTATCCATCCATCATCCATCCATCCATCATCCATCCATCATCCATCCATCCATCATCCATCCATCATCCATCCATCCATCATGAATCCATCATCCACCCATCCATCCATCATCCATCCATCCATCAATCATCCATCCATCCATCCATCCATCATCCATCCATCCATCCATCATCCATCCATTATCCATCCATCATCCATCATCCAACCTTCATCTAACCATCATCCATCTATCATCCATCCATCATCCATCATCCATACATCATCCATCATCCATCATGAATCCATCATACATCCATCCATCATGAATCCATCATCCATCCATCATGAATCCATCATCCATCCATCATGAATCCATCATTCATCCATCCATCATGAATCCATCATCCATCCATCCATCCATCCATCCATCATCCATCCATCATCCATCCATCCATCCATCATCATCCACCCATCATCCATCATCCACCCATCCATCCATCATCCATCCATCATCCATCCATCCATCAATCATCCATCAATCCATCATCCATCATCCAAACCATCAATCATCCATCCATCCATCATCCATCATCCATCATGCATCCATCGATCCATCATGAATCCATCATCTATCCATCCATCATCCATCTATCATCCATCCATCCATCATGAATCCATCATCCACCCATCATCCATCATCCACCCATCCATCCATCATCCATCCATCCATCAATCATCCATCAATCCATCATCCATCATCCATCCATCAATCATCCATCCATCCATCCATCATCCATCCATCCATCATCCATCCATCATCCATCATCCAACCTTCATCCAACCATCATCCATCTATCATCCATCCATCATCCATCATCCATACATCATCCATCATCCATCATGAATCCATCATCCATCCATCCATCATGAATCCATCATCCATCCATCATGAATCCATCATTCATCCATCCATCATGAAGCCATCATCCATCCATTCATCCATCATCCATCCATCATCCATCCATCCATCCATCATCATCCACCCATCATCCATCATCCACCCATCCATCCATCATCCATCCATCATCCATCCATCCATCAATCATCATCAATCCATCATCCATCCATCCATCATCCATCCATCCATCCATCCATCCACCCATCCATCCCTCGTCCATCCATCCATCATCAATCATCCATCATGAATCCATCATTCATCCCTCCATCCATCCATCCATCATCCACCCATCATCCATCATCCACCTATCCATCCATCATCCATCCACCCATCCATCCATCATCCATCCATCCTTCCATCATGCATCCATCCATCATCCACCATCATCCATCATCCACCCATCCATCCATCATCCATCCACCCATCCATCCATCCATCCATCCTTCCATCATGCATCCATCAATCCATCATCCTATCAATCCATCCATCAATCATCCATCCATCCATCCATCATCTATCCATCCATCCATCATCCATCATCCATCCATCCATCATCCCTCCATCATGAATCCATCATCTATCCATCCATCACCCATCCATCCATGCTTCCATCCATCCATCCATCCATCAATCAATCATCCATCAATCCGTCATCCATCCGTCCTTCCATCATCCATCCATCCATCAATCAGTCATCCATCAATCCATCATCTATCCATCCACTCATCCATCCATCCATCCATCTATCCACTCATCCATCCATCCATCCAGCCATCATTCATCCATCCACTCATCCATCCATCCATCCATCATCCATCCACCCATCATCTATCCATCTATCCATCCATCATCCATCCATCACTCATCCATCCATCCATCCATCATCCCTCCCTCCATGTTCTCCCTGTTCTCCTGTTGAGGGTCGTGGGGGTGGAGCCTATCCCAGCAGCCTTCCCCCTGGACAGGTCACCAGTCCATGGCAGGGCCAACACATAGAGACAGACAACCATTGGCTCTCCCAGCCACGCCTACGGTCAATTTAGAGTCTGGATTAACCTGGTCCCTCTTGATGTCTTTGGACTGTGGAGGAAGCTGGAGTACCAGAGAGAACCCAGCAGGAACAGGGAGAACATGGAGACTCACCCAGAAAGACCCCGTGCTGCAGCAGGGGCTCCACCCACAACCTTCTTGCTGGGGGGCCACAGAGAGGACCACTGCTCCACCGGGCAGCCCTGCTTTTAAACCTTCTGATCTTAAAGGAATAAGAATAAAAAGTACATCTGCTGCCAACAATTCAAGACAGATGCTGAAATACCTGAGTAAAGCAAGTATTTCTCCTCAATTTCTGTCCACCGGCTGTGCAGATGATTATATTTTCATAAATGATTAATAAATCATAATTTAAACGCATTTAAATGGAAATTGTGATGAAGAAATTAACTGAAATATTGAACTCAAATTAGGTGAAAACACAAATATTGAAACAAGAAGATTTCAAAGTGAAAGCCCTGCACTGAACGTTCTGGTCCTTTATTTAAATCATTTTCATGTGATGTATTGTCATATTATTCTATATTTGTCATGCATTTATTTGTGTGGTGGAGAAAATCTCAAAACCTCAACCAATAGCAACAAACCCTGTTAAACTGCCGGACTGAGTTTGTTTTTTCAACTGGTGTTCAGGAGTTTGCTGCGACAGACAGAGTGAAACATCCCAGTGAGCAGAAGATTTGCTCCCCAGATAAACGCCACTGCAGTTCCACCACTGCAGGGTCTCGCTCCTCTCGCGGGCCCCGAGTGTTTGTGGAGGGAATAAAAGAGATTATTGGAGCATGATAATATGATGACCAGGAACGTCATAAGTCTGAGGGCCTCTCGCCTGCCGGGCCCCATTCACGGTGTGGCTCTGACATTCCTGATTCTTTATCATGTATTGACGAGAAACAGAAAAGTGGAAGATTCCTGGTCTCAGAGCTACTGACTGGAGGAGGGTTAGGGTTACAGGCGTGGCACAACTTCTGGGACCCCCAGAACAATCAAGCTGGTGTTGGCGACCGCCACCGTATAATATAATCTTAACATGAATACAATCTTAGACAAAGAAAAATGGAAGAGTACAGTAGGAGAGGGCTACAGTGTTTCAACAGGTTAACAGTTCAAGGTTCATTTCAAAAAACAAGAAGGTGCTCTTCCGACCACTTATGGGGAGATAAATCCAGAGCAAGAAATAAGGTGACCTCTTCCTGATGAAGGCCATGTTGGGCTGACACATGTTGGAGTTCTTTTTACGATGTAAGCCAATACTAATAAAGGCTTCTAATAAAAAAAAAGAGGTGCCTTGGACTTTTTAACCTTTTTCTTGCTATAATCTTAAACAAACTTTCCCTCATATTCTCAGTAAACCAGCTGCTAAGGGTTGGGACGCACCCAGAATGGCTAACCCAGGGCAGGACAGTCCTGATCATGAAGGACCCCCAGAGGGGAGCCATCCCAATATCCTGCCTCTCCACAACATGGAAGCTCCAGTCAGGTATCATAGCGGCTAAGATGGGTTAGCACGTGGGTCAATACATGAACGGGGCTCAGAAAGGAATTGGCACTGACACCCGAGGAGCCATGCAACCAGCTGAGACTGTAAGAGCAGACAGACCAACCTGTGCAGCGCCTGGATTGATTACAAGAAAGCCTACGACTCAGTGCCACACACACGGATACTAGAACGTCTGGAACTGTACAACATCAACAGTAAACTGAACTAAACTAAACATGAATTGTATTGCTGTATTTTGATATGGACTTCACTCTGAGTTCACTACAGGACTGAGACGCGTTCAGCAGCACAGCTACGAACTACAATCACGGGAGAAAAGCTCCTCAGGGTTCTGCACCAGTCTGACATCGCTGCTTCCAGCATGTCACAATAACATGAGTTCATCCTCAAAGCCCACAATTCAGATACAAAACCTGTGAAACAACATGTTGATTATGTAATAAATCATTATTTAAAGGTTGTGTTGCTTTAAGTGTCACAGTGTCAGCTGCACAAATGAAGGTCAGTAGAGAAGGTCATTATGCTGAAGCAGCCATGACAACCAGGGGGGAGGGGGGTGCCATTCACTGAGAATTTGAGGTGTGTGTGTGCGTGTGTGTTGGGGGAATGTTATTTTGTCAGCAGATGGATAATTTTTAGATAGAGTGTTGTGACGTCACTAAGCTGTTCTCTCTGCTGCTCTTTCACTTCATCTCAGTCTTGATATCGTGCTATTAGTCTGAAATATAACATTACGTGAATGCAGTTCATTAAAAAACAAACCAAATTAACTTTACAAAACTTTTTTTTCTAATGAGCAAGCCCTCATGTTCTCAGGCCACTAGTAGTTTATACTAAACTAGGGGGCCCCAGAGAGCACGTTCCTCCTCCTAGGTCAACTGGGTCAAACCCAGCAGGGGGACAGAACCATCCCTCCTCCAAATGTAGTGAGTTCCCCCACAGCACCCCAGGCTCCACCCCTCTGCCAATGGGCTTCATCATAATTGAGTCACCCTCCAGAAACAGGAAACCTCTTAGCAAAAAGATAATAATGTTTACATGAGTTACTTCAAGGGAGGCCTGGTGGAGCAGTGGTCCTCACTGTGGCCCCCATCAAGAAGGTTGAGGGTGGAGCCCCGGCTGCAGCACGGGGTCTTTCTGGGTGAGTCTCCATGTTCTCCCTGTTCCTGCTGGGTTCTCTCTGGTACTCCAGCTTCCTCCACAGTCCAAAGACATCAAGAGGGACCAGGTTAATCCAGACTCTAAATTGACCGTAGGCGTGGCTGGGAGAGCCAATGGTTGTCTGTCTCTATGTGTTGGTCCTGCCATGGACTGGTGACCTGTCCAAGGGAAAGGCTGCTGGGATAGGCTCCACCCCCACCACCCTCAACAGGAGAAGAGGGGGAAGATGGAGGGATGGATGAAGGATGGATGGAGGGAGGGATGGATGGAGGGATGAATGGAAGGATGGATGGAGGGATGATGGATGGAGGGATGGATGGATGGATGGATAGATGATGGAGGGAGGGATGGATGGATGGATGAATGGAGGGATGGATGATGGATGGATGATGGATGGATGGAGGGATGGATGATGGATGATGGATGGATGGAGGGATGGATGATGGATGATGGATGGATGATGGATGGATGGGTGGATGCAGTCACTTCAAGAAAATGCAGTTAATTCATGTTCCTGTTTTCATGCTACAAAGGTCTCTGTTCTCCATCTTATGTTGGGAGTTCTCTTTGTTTCCAATCATGTTCTCCCTCTGGTACGATGAGTTTTAACACCTGCTGAAAGATGGTATTGCTTTTATTGTACCTCACATTTTGTGCACACAAATATGGCAACAACATGTCACTGATTTAACCGGACAATTAACACATAAAAGTGCCAACATTGTTGGTACAGGAAGTCTACATTTTGAATTGTGATGTTTGTGGGTTTCCAAGAAGGACGTCTAACCTCAAGGGACGTTCCTGTTGAAAGTTCCACATGGAAACTTAGAAGTTTAATTGGATGCACCATAAAACTGGAGGGTCAAGGAGTTTTACTGCAGTACCTTTCAGAAACACTTCAAAAACCCCAGAAGGACTTAACAGTGTGATTCAGGTGTACAACACACCCCCATGGTGCCACTAAAATGAAACTCCACTGCTGCCTTGTGTGACCCGGCCCTGGCGAAGGTCCTCACATGGCTGCTGACATCAACACTGTTGTCCATGGAAACTCTTTTCCTGCTTGGTGAGCTGTTGGATGTTTGCCAGCTTGTGTGTCTCTGCTGCGAGGGACAACAGGAAGCAGTCGAGTGTTTCTGTATTACAGACTTTTTGTATTTGATCTCCCATCAGTCAGTTCAGCAGAATCTCACAGAGTCGGAACTGGTGGGTTTTTGGTTTCCATCCTCACTCACCGGGATAAAATGAGGTGTGAACATCGGTCTGGTACTGGTGCGAGTACTGCATGAACAATTGAGGTTGAGCTGAGGCAATTTCCTGCTACTCCACTCTCATGTCAGTTCTGATATACGTGTGTGGGGGTGAGATTCCTGACTGTAGCTGATGCCGAGTATGATGCTGCAGGAGGAAGGATGATGACATCATCCTGTGATCGCCCTGCCCCTCTGCACGTCCAAGCCTGGGTGTCGTGGCAACGTGCGTGACGTGCCGACAGGGGAAGTCTGTAGTTCACCGCTGCTGCTGCTGCTGCTGTTGAGAGGAGAAGGCAGTTTATAGTGCAAATGCAGCTTCCTCCCTCTTTCCTCCAGTCCTGGACTGCTGTAGGAATACCCCCCCCCCCCCCCCCCCCGCAGTCTGACCTCAGCCAATCGGAGAGCCCGGTGGGGGCAGGGCGTAGCAGAGCCACCATTCCAGTGCGTAGCTGTTGCATCTCCCCAGAGCTAACAGGGATCTAGCAGCTCAGAGGGAGGAGACACAGTCAGACCCGGCCTCTGCGTGTGTTTGCGTGTTCAAGTGTGTGTGTGTGTGTGTGTGTGTGTGTGAGAGAGAGAGTGTGTCTGTCTGTCTGTCTGTCTGTCTGCCAGGCGAGCAGGCACAACCACTACAGCTGCACTCCCGCTTCATTTCCCTTCTAGCCTTGCTGTGGTGCTCAGGCCAGGCCGGCTTCATCCTCTCCAGCAGGATAGAGAGGGATCAGTGTGGGGACACGGGAGAGACCTGAGGAGACGGCAGCCTGCCTACCTTCCTTCCTTCCTTCCTTCCTTCCTTCCTTCCTTCAATCCAACCACCTCCCCGTCGCTGACAGCTCCTGGCGGACGTGCAGGCAGGATGATAGCGGCTCAGCTTCTGGCCTACTACTTCACTGAGCTGAAGGATGATCAACTCAAAAAGGTGAGTGAAAGCAGAGATGCTTGTGTGTTCGTGGAGAGTTGTGTTACACTACCGGTCTTGTTAGCTCAGGAGGAGGAGGACGAGGAGGAGGAGGGAGAGCAGGAGGGTGTAGCATTGAGGGAGCAGAGGAGTGGGATTATGTGAAAGTTCAGCAGTGTAGAACGTAGATGTCCTTGAAAGGGGCTGTGGTCAGCCATGGTGGCTTGATCATGGTGGCAGACACACCTACTTCAGCAGTGTTACTGGGGTGTCTGAATCAGACAGGTGGTCTGGGAGGTGGGAAGGGGGGGTTAGGTTAGGGGAGCAGGTGGTGTTAGAGATGAGGGGAGGAGGTGGTCCAGAAGGTAGGGGTAAAGGGGGAGGGGTTGTTTGAGGGATTTAGAAGGTGGTGCAGGAGGGGTATGAGGGGTCTAGGAGGTGGTGAAGAAGGTATATGAGGGCTCTACTTGGGGGTCAACGAGGGGTCTAAGAGGTTTCTAGTAGGGGTCTTGGAGGTGTCTAGGAGGGGGTCTAGTTAGGGATCTAGGAGAAATTCTAAGAAGGGTCAAGTAAGGGGATCTTGAAGGGATCTAGCAGGGGTCTAGAAGGGGTGTAGGAATGATCTATTAGGGGGTGTAGTAGTAATCTAGCAGGGATCTAGTTGAGGTCTAGCAGGAGTGTAGGAAAGATCTACTAAGGCTGTAGGAGGGATCTGATAGGGGTGTAAAAGGGATCTGGTAGGGGTCTAGTATGGGTGTACGGGGGATCCTTTCAAGTCTAGTAGGGATCTATTATGGATCTGGTAAGGATCTAGTGGGGCGTAGGAAGGATCTACAAGAGATCTACTAGGGGTCTAGTAGGGGCATAGGAGGGATCTAGTAGGGGTGTAGGAGGGATCTACTAGGGTTCTAGTAGGGGCATAGGAGGGATCTAGTAGGGTGTAGGAGGGATCTAGTAGTGGTGTAGGAGGGATCTAGTAGGGGTGTAGGAGGGATCTAGTAGGGGCATAGGAGGGATCTAGTAGGGGTGTAGAAGGGGTTTAGGAGTGGCTGCTAGGGAGTCTCATCAGTTCTCTGAACTCAGGTTCTCTCTTGTTCTCTATCACCTCTGGCAAAGTTGATTAATCATGAACAGAACACAAAAGAAAAGGGTTGGGGGTTCATGATATCATAGCACAGTGGGGGGTCAACTGTGACATCATGTCATTGATGTCACAGAGTAGCTCATGTAGCGCAGCACAGATGAGAACATATCAGTGCACGCAAACACACACACACACAAACACACGATTGCTGGGATATCTTCAACTCAGTGGGGTAATAGTATTTTAGTATTTTCACCCTGGAGGGGCAATAATAAGCCACTACTCTTAGACACAGTTAATAAATACTGTGTTTGTGTCCATGTCCTTCTCCCACAGATTGATAAGTACTTGTACTCCATGCGCTTCTCGGATGAGACGCTTAAGGACATCATGAACCGGTTCCGCAGGGAGATGGAGAACGGGCTGGGCCATGACACCAACCCCACCGCCACGGTCAAGATGCTGCCCACCTTCGTCAGGTCCATCCCGGACGGATCCGGTACTCTTCTCATTCTACTGTCTCGTTGTTTTAATTCACAGCATCGCTGTGGTTATAAGGGTCATTCACACATGGAGCAAGACGGGTATGTGGAAACTTCCTCTTCTCTTGTTGCATGGTGGCTGACACAATTTGCAGGTGCCTCTTATGAGGGTATTTGTAGAGTTGATGGACTGGACCTGGATCTCTGCTTAATGAACACTGACGTGTTCTCTGGCTGTCCGCTTACTTTAACGGCAGCTGAAGGGAAAAGGGGAACCTGGGGGACGAGGGACAGGCACAGGAGCCCTGCTAGTTCCTGCAGCCTGGAGACAAACGTGGTGAGATCATATGGAACTGCTCCTCCTCCCTAGGAAGTTCATCATCACTTAAACTTTGATTTTGCCGCCACTGAGCCATGCCCACCACTGTTTTAGCAAAACAGTCCAAGGAGAACTTCTACCATGAACTCAACCAAGCACAACTGGGAAGTAGAAATAAATCATGTCATTTTTAATCCTGAGTTCCAATGAAAGTTCAACAAAAAGCGCAAAAACCAAAAGACATGGTTAAATTAAACTGACGAAGCTCAAATGTTCCTTTACGTAGCTGCCTTGGCTGCTGTAACACCTCACAGCCATTCCAGTTTATTTTTTAATCAGCAGGTTGTGATTGTTTCTGTTGTATCAAACCACTGAGGAATCTACTATACTGTATATGATATAAGCCTCATCGGTCCGTCTAAGAAATGTGCTGATGTGTGAAAACGCCATGGCCTGTTGGTCTTCAGCTAAAAGCCTCTTTGTGATTGTGTTCGGGATCAGTCGATCACTATTGTTTTACACTCCAGGCCAAATGGTTCAAGCTGGCTGATCACGTTCCACCACTGTCACAACTCCACACCACCACGGCACTCTGAGCTGCTGTTTCTACTTGCAGATCATTTAAACACGTATTCTACTACGATGCTGCTTAACTGTGACTATTTTCAGTTATTTTTTTAATTGTAAATCAATTTCAAGAATAGCTTCTCTTTTTTGCTAAATATTTTTTAACTTATGGAAATGTTAGGAACACTTTTCCAGCCAAAAATCTGAGTCATTATTTACACTTGCTTCTCGAAATTGTAATTTGACCAACACGATTCCATATAAATTCCTTTTGTTATATAAACCTGGAAACTCAGAGGCAGGTGACTGATACATGCAAACTGTCCTCACAGCTTGTCATCGTCCACTAGAAATACCAGCAAGTGGCTGTGGGACAGAGGCCCGATCAAGACCTCATTATAAATAGCCTCCACGAGGTCTGAGGGGATGAGTAAAGGTCAGAGTTGAAGCTGCTGATAAACATTTGGAAGCCAGATCAGCAGTGACAGACATGGTGGCAGGACACCCAGGAGAGAGAGAGAGGCTGTCTGAGGGTGGCAGGGGAAAATCCCTTTGTCCTGAGCGGATCTTTGCTGTGTGGAAGAGTTCAACGGACTTATAAATAGCTTTTGAGCAAACATCTGGAGGGGCTGAGACCCAGGCTAGTTAGCTTAGCACAATGACTGGTAGTGGGTGGGAAGTGTTAGCATAACTCCGTCTCTGCCTGCATTAATATCAGGAGGGTTGTGTGTAACCTTGGTGATGAATACCAGTTTAACATGAGGAGACATTGTAGTGGTAGAATCAGACACGTAGCCGGAACTACTTTCCTGACTGGGAGCAGTGATTTGACGCAGCACCTCCAAAGCTCCACTGGAACTTGGGTCAACAGAACCAAAGGTTTGTTGAGGACTAGAAGAGCGACTGCTGCTACTGCTCATGAGGAGGAGGATTCCTGCTGGACACACCAGCATCCTGGACCTGAGCTAGCTGATGCTAACACTTCCCACCCACTACCAGCCAATGGGCTAAACTAACCAGCATCCTGGACCTGAGCTAGCTGATGTTAACACTTCCACCCACTACCAGACATCGGGCTAAGCTAACCAGCATCCTGGACCAGAGCAAGCTGATGCTAACACTTTAATGCGTAACACACTGCATTCAGTGGACTGCCATCGATGGTATGTGGAGGGGGAGGTGGTGGTGCTGCAGGGACAAGGGGACTGTTGTGGACTGGTTTAATTTTGGAGACATGGAAGGTTGGACAAACTCTCATGAAGCGTGGGAGCTTCAACTGGACTGCCACTGGGTCAATAACCTTCTGCTACATGAAAAGCCCAATGAATTTAGGTGTCTTAGATGGAGCACTACACTTGTTTGCCTGCTTGTTAGGTAAGTAAGGTGGCGGTTGGCAGTGGAAGTGGCAGTAATGCGACCCACAGAACGAAGGAGGGTGAAGGGAGCTTGGAGCTGTGTTCTGCGGCAGCGGCGGATGAAGGCTTGAACTAATGGGCAGGCAACTTCTTTCTCTTGGGCTGTGAACATGGTGGTTGATAGCAGTATGCACACTAGATGGATAGAGGCCAGTGGCAGAGTAGACAAGGGAGTTGTGAGCATCTTCATTAGTTGTGACGACCGGGAAGAGGGGTTCTGGAAGGCCATGTAATGCAGGGTTGTTTCAAGTTCCTGGTTCATGCACTTTGTCTGTCCATTGGTCTGGGGATGGAATCCAGAGGACAGACTGGAAGTAGCACCCAGCAGACTGCAGAACTCCCTCCAAAAGACAGAAGAAAACTGGGGACCACAGTCTGACACCACATCAACAGGGAGGCCATGTAGGCAGAATACATGAAGCAGGACCAAATGAGCAGTCTCTTTACCAGAGGGGAGCTTGGGCAGGGGCACAAACTCTACCATCTTGCTGAAACAATCCATCATGGTCAGGATGACAGTGTGGCCATCAGAGGTGGGAAGACCAGTCACGAAATCCAAAGATATGTGGGACCATGGGCAGTGGGGAACAGGGGAGGTTGAAGCAGTCCAGCCAGAGGCCGGTGGGAGGTTTTGTGTTGATTACACATCAGAGAGGCATTTGACAAACTCCTGGACATCCTCCTGCAAGGTGGGCCACCAGGAACATTGAAGAAGGGCATGCTGTGTCTGTTGAACACCCAAGTGGCAGGAAAGATTAGGGGAGTGGGCCCATAGTAGCACATCTGACATCAAGGCTGGAGGGACGAAAAGGCAGTTAGATGGGCAGGAGCTTGGACTCAACTGTCCTTCTGAGGTTGCTCTCACCCTCTCCTCTATGTCCAAGGTCAACGTGACAACAGGGCAGGATGTACGGAGGATGGACTCAGGTCTATTAGCAGAATCCTCTGTCCTCTGGAACTGGTGGGAAAGGGTTTCGGGCTTGATATTGTGGGACCCTGGACGGTAAGAGAGGGTGAAATCAAAATGGGCAAAGAACAAGGACCAGCAGGCCTGGCAAGATTTCAGTCTCTTAGCTAAGCGGATATATTCCAAATCCACATAATCTGTCCACACAAGAAGAGGCTGCTGGGTGCCCTCCAAACAACGGCGCCACTCTTCCAGGGCCATCTTAACTGCCAACACTCCATTGTTGCCAATATCATAGCTTCTCTCTGCAGAGGACAGGCATGATGAGAAGAAGGAACAGGGATGGAGCTTATGGTCAGTGCCAGAGCGCTGAGACAAGATGGCCCCCCTACCCCAACATCTGAGGCATACACCTATGCCACAAACTGATGTTCAGGGTCAGGCGGATGGGTGATAAAGTGAATTGATCGGTATGATCGATATGAGAGTCTTGGAGGCTGCTCCAGCTGGAGGTGACTGTTGGAAGGACATCTTGGAGGAGGTCAGGGCAGTGAGAGGGGCTGCCAAGGAGCTGTAGTTTTAAATACAGCGACGGTAATTGTTGGCGAACCCCAGGAAATGTTGAATCTGTTTGTGGTTTTCTGGAACAGGCCAAGGTGTAACAGCAGCGATCTTGGCTGGGTCCATCTGGATGTTGCCTTTTGCCACAATGTACCCAAGGAAAAATGGAACTCACACTTCTCTGCTTTCACATACAGGACTCAGGAACCTCAATCTGCTGACCCAATGAGTGCAGTTGGCTGCAGCAGCTACCCCACTGGAGCAAGGTTGAAGAGGAGGTTGGGTTCCCCCTTGACACTTCTCTCGTCAACGAGCCTGGATACGAAGGTCGATGCGGATGGCCAAATCAATCACCCTGTCCAAAGTGGCGGGGTGTCATTTGAAACCCTCCATTCATCCATTTTCAACCCCTTATCCTGTTAAGGGTTGTAGGGGTGGATGAGTGGGGGGGTTGCTGGAGCTTATCCCAGCAGCCTTCGGGTGAAAGGCAGGGTTAACCCTGGACAGGTCACCAGTCCATTGCAGGGCCAACACATATAGACAGACAACCATTGGCTCTTCCAGCCACGCATACAGTCAGTTTAGAGTCTGGATTAACCTGGTCCCCTCTTGATGTCTTTGGACTGTGGGAAGAAGCCGGAGTACCGGAAAGAACCCATGTAGACACAGGGAGAACATGCAGACTCACACAGAAAGACCAGCCGGGGCTCCACCCACAACCTTCTTGCTGGGAGGCCACAGTGCAGACCACTGCACTGCAACATGTGAAACCAGTCTTTAATGTAGTCAGAACTGTGGAGGAAGGCGTCACTGACGGCTGAGCTGTTCCAACTGCTTTGGCTGGCTCTGGTGGGATCCATTGAATAATCTGCCACCGATGGGTCACCTTGCTTCAGTCCCGTAGGTCCCCTTGCCGACTCACAACCACCACTCGAGACCAAAAACCTTGGGAAGCTCAGCAGCAAACAGGTCAAAGGTTGGATAGACTGGGGAGCGTTTCTCTCACTAAGCTGTTCCCCATAGTCAAGCTCTGCCTGTCAAGTGGTTGATGACAAATGCTACCTTCGCTGGTTCATTGGTGAAGGTGCGGGGCTACAGGACAAACAGAAGAGAGCACTTGGTGAAGAAGGGGCCACAAGTCTTTTGATCACTGTCATAGCACTTTGGGTTCCCACCGTATTTGAAACTGTCTGGACAGATTTGATGGTGATCTCAGACACATCCCAGAGCTCATTTCTCTGTCAGGGCTTGTTGGGGTGAATATAAAGACATGTATGATATAACAAGATTAAAACAATAGATATTTTAATTAAATATAGAACATCCCAGCTTCCATAAATAGCACTGAGGTAACAGCAGGACTAAAACTCTGCAGCCCCTCAGTAACACCACTCAGGGCCAGGTTACGCTGCATTCCAGTCAGGTCAGTGGGATACACAGTGTACTGCAGCAAATACTACAATGATGGAGGTGCTACACTGGCAGGCAGGAGGTATTGCAGCCCTCTGGTTGCTGAGGAGCACTTGACCAGATAAATCTACAAAAGTTCATTTGCCAAATGCTAAGTTGAGTGTTCTCGAATGAAAAGAGCAACTGCACAAACACACACTGATCAGATATAATTGCCATTTCTCCCTTAAATCAGTGGTTTGTGATGGTGTGTGTGTGTGTGTGTGCGCACGCGTGCATGCGTGTGTGTGTGTGTGTGCGTGTGTCCAGGGACAATCGTCCTAGATTCCTGTCCTGGAGAGACCAGGATCTGTCCTGGCTGCTGTCCCTGCTCACATTAAACTTATTTATTAGTGTTTGTTGGCTTGACTCTAGTGTCGCCGAGGTTTCATCGGGGTGGTTGTGAATTCCAATTATTAGTCTGTTGGTGGTGTAATCACCAGTATATGTTCATCTGTCTGCAGCCTCACATCAACAGACTTTAAAGGGATTTCAAAGTCACAGGCAAATTTCAACAGTCAGAATAAAATCATGAATGTAGAGTTGTTGTGCGTGATGGTGGTCATGAACTGTATGGTGGCAACACACTCGTCTAAATGCTCCCCACGTCTCAGACAGAATCCAACCTTAGAATCTGATTCGATCCATCTAAGACAGAATTGTTGATTTATAAAGGAATCTAGTTGTACTCTTGTTATTGGCAACCCTGCAAGACCTCCAGTCGGGACAAACACCAAGTAATTGTCTTTAGACGTGAGATGGTGTCTTCATTCACAATACTGACTCGACCTCATTTGTGTGTTTACTGAAGAACAGCAGTGAGGCTGATGATGTGTCTCATACGGTCATCCAATAGGAGAATGAGATTTAAAAAAAAATCAAACCACAAGGAAATAGGAACTGAACAAACAGGACATGCTTTCGTGTAGAGGAAGGAGACAAGACCCAGTACCTCTTACACCGTTTGATGGACAAGTCAGCTCTTAAAATAATCATAATCATACAAATTAAGACATCAAAACTGAAACATGATAAACTCTCATTCTGACAGAAAAGGGAGACTTCATAGCTCTAGACCTCGGAGGATCAAACTTCCGAATCCTCCGTGTCAAGGTGACCCAGGACAAGAAGCAGCCAGTCCAGATGGAGAGCCAGGTTTATGACACACCAGATGACATCATTCACGGGAGTGGGACACAGGTAAACCAAACCCACTTGAACAGGGCAAGAAGGTTTTAGTCATGCGGCCTAGTCTTGTTTGTGTCAGGTAGAAACATGAATCTTCCATGTCAGATCATAATACTCATAAAGCAGACAGACTCATATCTTTCTTCGTGCTGTAATCCCTGTCAACAAGCAACATCAGGGAATGTCAAGAAATGTTCCGAAACATCAGGAACGTCAGGAAATGTGAAGACATGTTGGGAAATGATGGGCTGTTTGGTGCTATTTGTAGCTGAGGCCGATCAAACCCTGAAGTGAAACGTAAACCCTCATAGAGAAGAAGTCTTCATCTGTTACATGTACATTGTGGAGCAGAATTCATCATCTGCATCTAAGTCGTCCTGTGTGGAGCAACTGTGTGCTGTGCTCAGTGACTGACTGCAGGTCTTTTGCCAGAACCTCGGTTGGGAGCACTGACAGGAGGATTCCCTGCCACCTGCTGGGGGAGCGAAGCCCATCAGACTCTTTATATACAGTATATCAACACTTGGCATATAAATATCTTAAAAATCAACTAAAGTTCTGCAGCCGGTTGCACCAGCAGAATGTAAGTTCCATCTTAGGCTACAATGGATTTAAATTGCCCCTAAGTTTGACTTTATGCACTACTAAAAAATAGCAGTAGTCCCAAGCAGATAAGTTCAACGTAACACTAAGTTGTAACTTAGATTTTACACCTGCCCAGTTGGCGGTTTAAGTTCCATTTCATACTAAACAGACCGTGAAATACATTCTAAAAAAATGGCTATTCATTTCAAGTGATGGGAAGAGGAATTTGAAAGCAGTTTGAGGCGTGAACGGTTTGTCCGTGATTGTCTCGATCTGTTTGATCACTATGATGATGAGGACTTGTATGCGCAATTTTGGTTTTGCTGCACGGAATTGCACAGAATAACCAATCTTCTTGCCAACGACCTGCAGCGTAACACAGATAGAAATTGTGCTCTAAGCCCATCCATGCTGGTGTGTTTGGCTCTGAGATATTTTGCCACCGGATCATTTCACAAGTCCACCGTGTGTCGAGTGGTTCGAGCTTTGGAAGTGTCTCTGTGTAGGCATCCTGATAACTATGTTCACTTCCCTGCAGAGCCAGAGCTCGAAAATGTTCGCGAAAAGTTTTTCAGGTAGCTGGGTTCCCAAACTTAACAGGCTGTGTGGACAGGACTAATAATTAGTAATTAGTAAAAAATAAATAAAGTTATCTTTAGAGAATAAACAATGATTTGATTGTTTTGCCCTCTCACTGATTGGGGTACTGAATGTGTCTTCACTCTGGTGTCAGAAAAATTGCAGTACTTCCTGCTTACATTGTTTGCTACAGATGATTGGCTTGAAATTGTCTAAACATCATAAAACGTGAGACTGGTTAAATTTACGCACTACTAGCTAAGTTAAGACTTAAGTTATGGTGGTACAACCCAAATTTAGAACACCCATAGTTTGAAACTAGCGACTCCAAATTTAGGGTTAAGATGAACTTTACGTTTTGACTTAAGATCTACCTTACGTTCTGTTGGTGCAACAGGCAGCTGGTATTTGCAGTTTTCTGTTTTACCAGAGGCAGTGAGGTGTCTTTTTACAGTGGTGTGATCCCAATCTACATGGATCATGGAGAGAGCAGTTTCAGTCGCTACTTTGAGTGTAAACGTCTATTTTCTGTTGCAGCTCTTCGACCATGTTGCCGACTGCCTGGGCGACTTCATGGAGAAACAAAAGATCAAGGACAAAAAGCTTCCAGTTGGATTTACGTTCTCCTTCCCCTGCGCTCAGACCAAGCTGGATGAGGTAAACATCCAAAGAATGTTGGAATGAAAACTGCCACAAATCTTTATCAGACTTTCAGAGTAGTAAATGATCAGATCCTGATCCAAACATTTTTATATGCCTGCAAGCTTGTTCCATTGTTTCAGCTCCTTACAGACAGAACATTAATACTGTTTGGGAAAATGAAAATGAAAAGTTAAGCAGTGTTTCTCTTTCCCCCAGTTAAGTGAAAGCTCATATTTTTCAGTTAGAAATGTTCTGTAGAATACGGTCAGGGCATCTGCTCACTCACGCTGCACTGACATCAACTGATTCCGCTGTCGCAGGTAAATTTGCCAGGTCAGAACAAAGTCAGTGTCCCGGAACAAACGGCAGTGACGTGAACACTGCCAACAGCTAAGGGGCGCTCTCGGCAGCATGCCAGCTGGTGAGGATGGTAAACATGTTTGGGAACATATATCTGAATCTGAAATCACACAGATAAATAAAAGATCAGAACCACTGACGGGTTTGGTTTTGGGCTGGGACGAGGAGGTTTGGGTTGAATCGGTTGGAGTTGATTTACTTGAATGCTTATTCTGAATGGGCGGCCCGGTGGAGCAGTGGTCCTCGCTGTGGCCCCCCAGCAGGAAGGTTGTGGGTTGAGCCCCGGCTGCAGCACGGGGTCTTTCTGGGTGGGTCTCCATGTTCTCCCTGTTCCTGCTGGGTTCTCTCTGGTACTCCAGCTTCCTCCACAGTCCAAAGACATCAAGAGGGGACCAGGTTAATCCAGACTCTAAATTGACCGTAGGCGTGGCTGGGAGAGCCAATGGTTGTCTGTCTCTATGTGTTGGCCCTGCCATGGACTGGTGACCTGTCCAGGGGGAAGGCTGCTGGGATAGGCTCCACCCCCACCACCCTCAACAGGAGGAGAGGGAGAACATGGAGGGATGGAGGGATGATGGATGAATGATTGATGGTCGATGGATGGATGGATGGATGGATGGATGGATGGATGATGGATGGATGGATGGATGGATGATGGATGGATGGGTGGATTGATGATGGATGGATGATGGATGGATGGGTGGATGGATGATGGGTGGATGGTTGGGTGGATGGATGGATGGATGGATGGATGATGGGTGGATGGATGATGGGTGGATTGATGATGGATGGATGATGGGTGGGTGGATGGATGGATGGGTGGATGGATGATGGGTGGATGGATGGATGGATGGATGGGTGGATGATGGATGGAGGGATGGATGGATGGGTGGATGATGGAGGGATGGGTGGATGGAGGGAGGGGTGGATGGATGGATGATGGGTGGATGGATGATGGGTGGATTGATGATGGATGGATGATGGGTGGGTGGATGGATGGATGGGTGGATGGATGGATGATGGGTGGAGGGATGGATGGAGGGAGGGAGGGAGGGGTGGATGGAGGGATGGGTGGGTGGATGGATGGATGGATGGATGATGGGTGGAGGGATGGATGGAGGGAGGGGTGGATGGATGGATGGATGGATGATGGGTGGATGGAGGGATGGGTGGGTGGATGGATGATGGGTGGATGGATGATGGGTGGATTGATGATGGATGGATGATGGGTGGGTGGATGGATGGATGGGTGGATGGATGATGGGTGGATGGATGGATGGATGGATGGGTGGATGATGGATGGAGGGATGGATGGATGGGTGGATGATGGAGGGATGGGTGGATGGAGGGAGGGGTGGATGGATGGATGATGGGTGGATGGATGATGGGTGGATTGATGATGGATGGATGATGGGTGGGTGGATGGATGATGGGTGGATGGATGGATGGATGGATGGATGGATGATGGGTGGAGGGATGGATGGAGGGAGGGAGGGAGGGAGGGGTGGATGGAGGGATGGGTGGGTGGATGGATGGATGGATGGATGATGGGTGGAGGGATGGATGGAGGGAGGGGTGGATGGATGGATGGATGGATGATGGGTGGATGGAGGGATGGATGGGTGGGTGGATGGATGGATGATGGATGGAGGGATGGATGGGTGGGTGGATGGATGGATGGATGGATGATGGGTGGATGGAGGGAGGGAGGGAGGGAGGGGTGGATGGATGGGTGGGTGGATGGATGGATGATGGGTGGAGGGATGGGTGGATGGATGGATGATGGGTGGAGGGATGGATGGATGGATGGATGATGGGTGGAGGGATGGATGGATGATGGGTGGATGGATGGATGGATGGATGATGGGTGGAGGGATGGATGGATGATGGATGGATGGATGGAGGGATGGATGGGTGGGTGGATGGATGGATGATGGATGGAGGGATGGGTGGAGGGATGGATGGATGATGGGTGGAGGGATGGATGGATGGATGGATGATGGGTGGAGGGATGGATGGATGATGGGTGGATGGATGGATGATGGGTGGAGGGATGGATGGATGGATCAATGATGGGTGGAGGGATGGATGGATGATGGGTGGATGGATGGATGATGGGTGGAGGGATGGATGGATGGATGGATGATGGGTGGAGGGATGGATGGATGGTGGGTGGATGGATGGATGGATGGATGATGGGTGGAGGGATGGATGGATGATGGATGGATGGATGGATGATGGGTGGATGGATGGATGGATGGATGATGGGTGGAGGGATGGATGGATGATGGGTGGATGGATGGATGGATGGATGATGGGTGGATGGATGGATGGATGGATGATGGGTGGAGGGATGAATGGATGGATGATGGGTGGAGGGATGGATGGATGGTTATAGTGAAGGCTGCAGGCATGCAGTCCTCATGAAGGAGATTTGTAGCAGCAACACCAAACCTGTGCGAGGTTTAAATGTTTTGGCTGAGTCACAAGGCACTGAAACAACCTGGAAACGATGCTGGCGGTTTTCTCAACCTGGTGAATTCTACTAACACCAGTCAGCTATGATTACCATTATAAATGCTGTCACTCATTAATTGTATTACACCTCACTCACATTAAACATGTCAACTCAGAGCAACCCTGAAAATACTTATTAATAATACTACTACTCTTTATAGCTTGTAGAGATAAACTCTTGAGAGAAATCATTAGTCAGATGACTAAAACTGTGGAGCTGATTGGTAAAGATGGAATTAACTACCCACTCTGTCTGTGCAGGCAGTCTTAGTGACATGGACAAAGAAGTTCAAAGCCAGCGGTGTGGAGGGGATGGATGTGGTCAAACTGCTGAACAAAGCCATCAAGAAACAAGGGGTGAGTTTAAACTACCGCTGATACGATCGCAGTTCCCAGTAACTCTCATTTTGTATTTGACAGAAAAAGTTAAACCTGTTCTTTTTCCAGGACTATGAGGCAGACATCATGGCAGTGGTCAATGACACTGTTGGCACCATGATGACCTGTGGATTTGATGACCAGCGCTGTGAAGTGGGCATAATCATAGGTAAAGATGCAGACTGGGTGATTCATTTATCCTTGAGGGGAACCAGTTGCACAAATAAGATCTATTTCTTTGTGGCACAACACACCATGTTCTGAGGAAAGTACGTACTTTGAAGCTTTCAACCAACATGTCATCAGGCCTCATCCTCTCAGGTTTACATGTGGGGGTGCCAAAGATCTAAAAAGCCAAACCCATCCTCACTGGGACCCTGAGTCAGGAATCATAAGGTTCTGAATCTTTTCAGGAACAGGAACCAATGCCTGCTATATGGAGGAACTACGTCACATTGACCTGGTGGAAGGAGATGAGGGCCGAATGTGCATCAACACTGAGTGGGGCGCCTTTGGAGACGATGGCTCCCTGGAGGACCTTCGCACAGAGTTTGACCGTGAGATCGACAGGGGCTCCATCAATCCGGGAAAACAGCTGTAGGAGTCTCCTATAAACTTTTATTTTTTCTGGCTGTGTGACACAAGCAAGTTTGTTTAAAGTGGAAGATGCATGCAGCGCAGAAGTGATCAGACCAGTCGGATTTACTGACACCCAACTCCTCTAGTCATAGTAGAGGTTAGAATTAAAACCCTCAAAGAGCCACAGAAAATACTGCAAAACAAAACAAATTTCCCCTGGGGGGACAATGAAGTATATTCTATTCTATTCTATTCTATTCTAAAACAACTCTGTTCACAAAACCTGCATTTTAAAAGTATGTGATCTTGTGGAAAGATGTGAAGCTGGTGTGTTTCTTCCTGCTCAGGTTTGAGAAGATGGCCAGTGGCATGTACATGGGCGAGCTGGTGCGACTCATTTTGGTCAAAATGGCCAAAGAGGGTCTGCTGTTTGAGGGGCGAATAACCCCCGAGCTTCTGACCAAGGGCAAGATTGAGACCAAGCATGTTTCTGCCATTGAGAAGTGAGTATGTGGACCAGCAGCTGTTCAGCAAGAGAAGACGATTACTGACAAATACTTCTGCTTGCAGGACCAAAGAGGGCCTCAAGAAATGCATGGAGATCCTGACCCGACTCGGGGTGGAACCCTCAGATGAAGACTGTCTGGCTGTACAACATGTGTGCACGATCGTATCCTTCCGCTCAGCGAATCTAATCGCTTCAACACTGGGTGGCATCCTGTCTCGTCTCAAGGAAAACAAAGGAGTGGCACGTCTGCGGACCACCGTTGGCATTGACGGGTCGCTCTACAAGATGCACCCTCAGTAGGTTCAGCCAAGAAACACTAGTCGGGACAAAACAACACCTGCAGTATTAGTACACTTCTCCAGTATTACAACACCTGCAATACTAGTACACTCTCCAGTATTACAACAACACCTGCAGTACTAGTACACTCTCCAGTATTACAACAACACCTGCAGTACTAGTACACTCTCCAGAATTACAACAACACCTGCAGTACTAGTGCACTCTCCAGTATTACAACAACACCTGCAGTACTAGTACACTTCTCCAGTATTACAACAACACCTGCAGTACTAGTACACTCTCCAGTATTACAACAACACCTGCAGTACTAGTACACTTCTCCAGTATTACAACAACACCTGCAGTACTAGTACACTCTCCAGAATTACAACAACACCTGCAGTACTAGTACACTCTCCAGTATTACAACAACACCTGCAGTACTAGTACACTCTCCAGAATTACAACAACACCTGCAGTACTAGGACACTCTCCAGTATTACAACAACACCTGCAGTACTAGTACACTTCTCCAGTATTACAACAACACCTGCAGTACTAGTACACTTCTCCAGTATTACAACAACACCTGCAGTACTAGTACACTCTCCAGTATTACAACAACACCTGCAGTACTAGTGCACTCTCCAGTATTACAACAACACCTGCAGTACTAGTACACTTCTCCAGTATTACAACAACACCTGCAGTACTAGTACACTTCTCCAGTATTACAACAACACCTGCTGTACTAGTACACTCTCCAGTATTACAACAACACCTGCAGTACTAGTAAACTTCTCCAGTATTACAACAACACCTGCAGTACTAGTACACTCTCCAGAATTACAACAACACCTGCAGTACTAGTACACTCTCCAGTATTACAACACCTGCAGTACTAGTACACTTCTCCAGTATTACAACAACACCTGCTGTACTAGTACACTCTCCAGAATTACAACAACACCTGCAGTACTAGTACACTCTCCAGAATTACAACAACACCTGCAGTACTAGTACACTTCTCCAGTATTACAACAACACCTGCAGTACTAGTACACTCTCCAGTATTACAACAACACCTGCAGTACTAGTGCACTCTCCAGTATTACAACAACACCTGCAGTACTAGTACACTTCTCTAGTATTACAACAACACCTGCAGTACTAGTACACTTCTCCAGTATTACAACAACACCTGCAGTACTAGTGAACTTCTCCAGTATTACAACAACACCTGCAGTGCTAGTAAACTTCTCCAGTATTACAACAACACCTGCAGTACTAGTACACTCTCCAGAATTAGAACAACACCTGCAGTAATAGTACACTTCTCCAGTATTACAACAACACCTGCAGTACTAGTACACTTCTCCAGCCCCACAAAAACGCCTGCAGAACACAAGACTGTCAGAAGAGGGAAACCAGAGCAGAGGGAGTGCAGCTTGTGCCCTGACACCTCAAATACACCCAAATGATCATCGGATTGGTAGCTCTCATCATGAGGCGCCTTAATGGAGTCCACTGAGGAACCTGGTGCTACAGCGCCAACAGAGTAAAAGCTTCTCCTCCTGGAATGTAATAATATCTTGCAAATAAAACGCTACTACTGCTAGTACTGCATTCACTCTAAGGTCAAACATTATTTTGGCCTGCTGTTTATTGACAACATAGTGGCTTTTTTAACCATCAGGAGTTTTATGGGAGTTATGGCTGATTACAATATCAGTAATTTATTATACATAAAAATGAACATTTCAGAATTTGTTTAGCAGACTACGCGTCTCTCATGAAGGTCTCTTCTCTCTGAACAGATATGCTCGCCGTCTGCACAAGATGGTGCGTCGCTTGGTCCCAGACTCAGATGTTCGCTTCTTACTCTCTGAGAGTGGGAGTGCGAAAGGCGCTGCCATGGTAACGGCCGTGGCGTACCGGCTGACAGAGCAGGCACGACAGATTCAGCAGACTTTGGCTGAATTCCGGCTGAGCAAAGCACAGCTTTTGGAAGTGAAGAAACGAATGCGAGTAGAGATTGAAAGAGGCCTTAAGAAGGACAGCCACAAGGAGGCCACAGTCAAAATGTTGCCCACCTTTGTCCGAAGTACACCAGATGGAACAGGTGACTAGACAGATGTGCAGACTGGTGGAGGGAAGTACCCAAACCTTTCACACACGGTGGACTTTGGATCATGGCTACCCTAGTTACTGCCGTTTTCAGTATCTAAGCCATCTGGAGCTCATGATGTTTGATGATTTCAGCATCAAGAAGAAACGACCTTCTCTGACACATTAATCTTTTCCTGTAATCCAGAGAATGGAGATTTCCTGGCTCTGGATCTTGGAGGGACAAACTTCCGAGTGCTTCTGGTGAAGATCCGTAGTGGGAAGAGGAGATCCGTGGAGATGCATAACAAAATCTATGCCATTCCCATTGAAGTCATGCAAGGCACAGGAGAGGAGGTAACACTGCAGTAATCTTCTACACATTCATGCAGGACTTACTTGTCTCTTCCCACAAATTCTTTTCAGTGTCTTTGTGCTTTTTAAATTGTGGAACTACTGTTTATATATTCCTATATTTTCTACTTCTTCTGTCGGCCAAAGTGAATGTGTTCATGATGCCTCCAACATAGCTGGAACTGACGTAAATCCCTCGCGCTTGCGGAAATCAAAGAACAGCGAGGAGAACTCCAACCATGTTTCCCTGGTAGATCAATTACTGAAGTAAATCTTTTTCCAGCTCTTTGACCACATCGTACACTGCATCTCGGACTTCCTGGACTACATGGGAATGAAAAGTGCTCGCCTGCCTCTTGGCTTCACCTTTTCGTTCCCCTGCCACCAGACCAGCTTGGACGCAGTGAGTTCTCCTCTGATGATCTAAGAACTGTGTTTGTTAAAGGTTATATTTATCCAACTACAATGAGACCAGAACTGGACTGCATCCATCTGCAGGTGCTGCTAGCCTAAATCTTGACTCGTGGCAGGAAAACATTTGTGGGTATCTCCTAGGGGTGTGATGATACAATCAGATGAGATGATATTTTCAAATTACTTTTAAGAAAATAAATGACAAAATATGACCGGACAAACTGACTTTTTGAAATAACAGAATCACAAAAGGTGCATTTTGAAATGTTTCATAACACCCATCTATGCATATGACCTCAATCATGAACTTGTAACCACTGAATGTCTGTCCTCAAATAAAATAAAATTTCTTTTTTTATTAAGTGCAAACAATAATATATTCAAAACTGCAACCAAAGTTGTCACTCTCAGTACAGAGTGCAAAAAAGTGGACAGGGACTTAACTTTTTTCCAAGCGTGATTTTGACAACATGCTAAAACTGAACAGCCGAGCCTAAGCTACGTCCACATTTTCTGGCAGCAGCTGAGACCTTTGGGCACTTTCTACATTTCCTGTAGTTGAAAATACATGCTCACTTGGAGTAGAGGTAACAGGAACAGAGAGGGCTGCTTTGGCAAGGCAAGAAAGCAAAGGCTATTTGGAGCAGTTTTCTTACCACCACTTCAGAGGGCAACTAGTGAGAGGGATAGAGACCTCTTTTCTGTCGTCTTCAATTTCCCTCTCAGCCTGGTCAGATCGGTTGGACTGCTGTATCTCAGTAGAGATGGAGTTCCCTAGCAGGTCCTCAAGTGCTGTCTTTTTGGGAGCAGGTTCTGTCTCAGCTCTCACAGCGACAGTGAGCTCCTCTTTGCTGCCTCTTTTCCCCTCTCCTCAGCTGTGGTCTTCAAACAGATGAAACGTGTTAAATTTGATGAGCAACAGGCCTCCTCTCCCTCTTAACACACACTCACTCTGATGCTCTCATGTTTCAGACATACACTGCATGAATCCATTAAAAAATTCAGTTGTTAATGGGAACATAGATTGAGTGTTACAAACATACACCAAGACGGAAAACAATTTTGAGTTAAACATATATGCCTGATTTTGCTGCAAATGTTTTGTCTTGTTCTGAACCCGAAGGAAGACGGCCTCGCACTGGTTATGGCCTTGCTGAGGTAGAGTTCGGAACCTTGGGTCCAGTGCCATGCACCCTAGCAGATAGTTGTACGCATCCCCACTGTATCTGTCTGCAGTATTCTGAGGATTGCAGTCTTTGTGTTGGCCACGGTGGTGGAATTGCCATCGTTTGGTGTCGTACTCTGTTCGATTGTCCTCTGCAGTGGCACAATGAGACTCAGTGGGACCCTTTTCCTCACACAGCACTGTGGTGGCTGTCTTCAAGGGATCCAGCAGCTTCACAAGGTCTTCGGCATCTCTGATATTGCAGCTGTCAAGTGTGTCATTGTTTGGGGCGTTTTGTCTTGTCTCTGGGCTGGTGAGAGCTGCTGCTATGGCTGCTTGCTGCGCGAGGTAACGCTCCATTGTGTTGTAACGTCCATGTTTAGCTTCTGTGATGGCAGTTGTAGCGCTCCTGCTTGGACGTTAACATTGCAGTAGCTGTTGAACTCCAATGAAAAAAAGTAGCCACACGTCTCACCCGCCTGAGCAAACGAGTGATGCAGGGAACACAGCTTGCCTCAAGGTTTATCGTGTGCACAAAGCACTTACTGTGCAGCTCCCGTCACTTCCATATTACGGACATTATACGTCACCATAGCGATGCCATGGTTTGGTCTTTTAAGCTCCCAGTCAGTGACAGCCGCGTGTAAAACTTCACCTGTTTGCACCTGTGTGGGATTTGAAAAGTGGGCGAGTCTGCAGGACAAAACTTTTCATTTCCCAGTCACTGTTGATTGTGTGGGCTGTAATTGTGATAAAGCTTTGTGTACCTCTCGATGTCCAACCGTCTGATGTCATGGCGATGCTTTCTGTGTCTTTCAGATCAGTACAACTTTGGTCTTGGACTCTTTGTAGAGGTTGGGGACCACTGTGCCAGTAAAATGCTTGTGTGACGGGATGGCGTACTTCGGAGTTGCTGAAATCTGATTTCTACCACATGAAAATGGCCTCATATTTGCTGTAATTAAAATGCTGATATCTGTCGTTATTGCCATGGTTCTGGCGCTTGACTCTGGAAGTTGAGGTGTAAAGGCATCTGTCAGTGTTTGCTGGCCTTTTCATCACAGGTGTAGTGGATTTTACTATCGAGCTGCGGTGCTTCTCTCTATGTCTTAGCATACTGCTCATGTTAGCTGCAGTATGGTACTGTTTTCTTACACTGCTTACATGTTGTCCGTGTCTTGTCTGTCACTCGGTTGCCGTTCATTACTTCCGCTGGGTAGCCAAAATGCTGCCACACACATGAAAGGTGGCAGGGGGATCTGATGTCATTCTGGCTGCGCTTGGTAGGCTGCTGCTGCCGTAGACATATAAGATGTGTTCTTTATATATGCTACTTCTTCTTGTCAGTTTTTGGCAGACTAGATGTAGCAAAGGCACATTACTGCCCCCACAGGTCACAAGTCAATGTTTGGATAGCTCAAGGTCTGATAGGCTCCTGCCCTGTGCCCACGAGACAGGTTTGCACTTTGCGAGAAATGTCATCCCAGTTCAACTCACAAGATGTCGTGGCACAGATCTCGTCACACCCCTCGTATCTCCATCTGTCCCTGATATGCAACATTAGGAATTGATAAAAGAAAGAGTCAATTCATACAATTTTATCCATATTACAAAAATTATGTGCTCGTTATTTAAACTTTATATATTCTCTGAGTTCTGAAAAAAATTCATAGTGGGAACATCTTAATACCACAGAGTATCTTGAGCTGATCAGGTAGATTCAGGCTGTGTTAAGAATATAAATATGATATAACACACACACGCACACATATAAACCGATTGATGATGATTTTATATATATATATATATATATATATATATATATATATATACACATCAGTCATATAATCAATCAACAACCCTTTATTTATAGCAGTATAGGAACAATGTTACATTTCTACTTTTAGCTGCACGAAGAAACCTGAACTTCTTCTGCAGTCACACTTAACGACCGGTCAGTGGTGTCAGGTTCTTCCCTCTGAACTTAAACGAAACAATGTTCATTTTCTGTTCCCTATCTTATTCCTGTGGCATGTCTCGGAGTACAAGCTGGACCTGTAACAGGAAACGTCACAGCTGTTGGCTGTCTCATCTTCACGCAGCAAACCGTGGTGCAGCCCCTCCTCCCCTTCATCTTCTCAGCGGTCTCAGAATGGAACAAACTGTTCTCTGCTCAGAATTGTCTTTTTGGACCCTGTTCTGACCCGGTGTGTTCACGTTCTTCTCAGTGTCGGTGTTTCACTTCATCTTTCCCACCTCCGTCAGAGTCCTCTACATCCTTCAGACAGCTGGTTTCAGGGCTCGTACAGGAAACTGAGTTTTCAGGTCTCAAGTTACGCATTTGTGTCTGGTTTTGACCATTCAGCATCTATTGAGGAGCTAAGGGGGAGGAGCAAGGGTGTGGTTATAGAGTAGCGACTAAACAACAATGGTGGCCCCTGAAGGCAAGGCAAGGCAAGTTTATTTGTAGAGCACAATTCATACACATGGCAACTCAAAGTGCTTTACAGTTGCAGAAAAATCTTAAAATCACAAAAAGGCAGATAAAATGATAAAACATAAACAGAATCATTAATTTGAAGAAAAGGAGACGAGTGCAGATAAAATACTTTCAGCTGTCGTATGCACGACTGAACAGTGTAGTTTTCAGCCTGGTCTTAAACATTGTCACAGTTGATGCCTGTCTCACATTTTCTGGAAGACTGTTCCAGATTTTAGCTGCAGAAAACTGGAAAGTAGCTTCACCATGTTTAGTCCTGACTCTGGGCCCCTGTAGGAGACCTCTACCTGAGGTTCTCAGAGACCTGGAGGGCTCATATGGGTCTAACATGTCAGAGATGTACTTCGGTGCTTGACCATGAAGAGACTTGTATACAAGCAGAGCTGTCTTAAAGTCTATTCTCTGAGCAACAGGAAGCCAGTGCAGAGATCTGAGCACTGGACTAATATGGTCGTATTTCCTGGTTCTAGTCAGGACTCGAGCTGTAGCGTTCTGAATGTATTGTAGTTGTTTAACAGCTTGTTTAGAGATACCAGTGAGCAGGCCGTTACAGTAGTCTAACCTACTGGAGACAAATGCATGGATTAGTCTGTCCAAGTCTGGTTCAGACACTATACCTCTGATTTTGGCAATGTTTTTTAGATGGTAAAAGGCTGCTGATATTACTGACTTTATGTGGCTGTTAAAGTTCAGATCTGAGTCCAATATTACCCCCAGATTTCTAACCTGTTGTTTTGGTTTGAGAGAAAGGGATTCAAGGTGACTGATCACACTTTCTCTTTGCTTCTGTGGCCCAAAAACGATTAATTCCGTTTTTTCTGAGTTTAGCTGGAGAAAGTTGTTTTGCATCCACATGCTTATATGTTGGATGCAGTGGAAGAGTGAATCCACAGGTCCATGTTCACCTGCTGTCAGAGACACATAGATCTGAGTGTCGTCTGCATAGTTATGGTAGGACACATTATGGCTGCTTATTAGTTGGCCTAGTGGAAGCATGTATAGGTTGAACAAGAGGGGCCCCAAGATTGAACCTTGGGGGACACCACAGGTCATGGCCATTTTGTCTGAGCTGCAATTTCCAATTTCAACAAAGTATGTTCTCTCCTCAAGATAGGACTTGAACCACTTTAGAGCAGAACCAGAGATTCCTAGCCAATTCTCTAGCCTCTGTAAAAGGATCTCATGGTCAACTGTGTCAAAGGCAGCACTCAAGTCAAGCAGGACTAAGACTGAGACTTTGCCTTTGTCTGTGTTTAGGCGGATGTCATTTATCACCTAGATCAGAGCTGTCTCAGTGCTGTGGTGGGGCCTAAAGCCAGACTGGAAAGTATCAAAAGCATTGTTGGACAGGAGAAAGTCAGTGAGTTGTTGATAAACAACTTTTTCGAGGACTTTTCCTAGGAATGGCAGGTTTGATATGGGCCGGTAGTTGTTCAGAACCATGGCATCAAGACTGCTCTTCTTTAAAAGAGGCTTAATGACCGCAGTTTTCAGGGCCCTTGGAAATGTTCCAGTCTCTAGTGAAATCTTAACTAAATGAGTAACTTTTGGTAACAGGCTGCTCAGCACAGTCTTTACAAATCTAGTGGGTAACTCATCAAGGCAACATGTAGATGAACTCAGACCTGAAATAATCTCTTGGACTGTTTTGTCACTGACAGGAGTGAAATGTGCCAGCTCTAGGTGTTCAGGTGGATGCTGGGCTATCATTTGTGTCTTAGAAATGATAGCTTTTTTAATATCTTGAACTTTATCACTAAAGAATTTTGCAAATTCATTGCATTTTGATATAGAAATGAATTCTAAGGGCAGTGGAACCGAAGGGTTTGTTAATCTGTTTACAGTAGCAAACAGAACTCGAGAATTACCATTCGAGTTTGTAATCACTTCAGAGAAATACCTCTCCCTAGCTCTTCGTAAAGTCTGGTTAAACATGGATAATTTTTGTCTATAAATGTCATAGTCAACCTGTAGCTTTGACTTGCGCCATTTCCGTTCGGCTCTCCGGCACCCTCTTTTTTGTGCCCTGACAGAGTCTTCATTTCTCCATGGTGCTTTTTGTCTGTCTTTAACTATTCTAACCTTAACAGGAGCAATGGTGTCCAAGACATTCAAAACACTTGATGTATACGAGTTTAACAGATCATTAACATTAGAACCAGAGGTGTTTTCAAAAGCAACCATTTCCATAAACTGTGTCCTTGTTTTGTCATTTATGAGTCTTCTCCGAACCATTGACGACCCATGTGCTGGCTTGGGTATAACAGACAGATTAAAGAAAACACAAAAATGATCTGATAATGCAATATCCATGACATTAACACCTGAAACAATAACCCCTTTTGTAATGAGCACGTCCAGTGTGTGCCCTCTGTTGTGAGTGGGTTCGTTCACATACTGAGTTAGACCAAATGTTTCAAGGACAGCACTGAGTTCTTTAGCATGTCTGTCACTGGCTACATCCACATGCACATTTAAATCACCTGTAATAACCAAACAGTCAAATTCGGTGCACACAGCTGAAAGTAATTCAGTAAAATCATCAATAAAACAGTTCTGTGGTGGCCTATAAATAGTGATATAAAGTATGGTGGCTTGTTTTAACTCCAATTTGAATGACAAATACTCAAATGATGAAAAAACTCCAAACGACAATTTTTGTATAACTATATTTTCTCTGAATATGCTACACACCCCTCCACCTCTCTTGCTCTGTCTTGTTTCAGATTCAAAGGTGTAGTGAGGTGGAGTAGACTCAATCAGGACTGCATTACCTGTATTTTTGTCAAGCCACGTCTCAGTTAAAAACATTAAATCAAGATCACGAGAAGAAATAAAATTAATTAAAAATGATTTGTTATTTAAAGATCTGACATTAAGCACAGCATGTTTGAGATTAGACTGAGTTTCAAAGGACTCCAAGTTCTTCCAAGAGATATGGATTAGATTTCTCTGCTCATCTGTCTGTCTCTCTCTTATCTAGTCTTCGTGATATTACAGTAGGTATTGTTTTTGCAGAGAAGTTCTCCTCCCTGGACCTCCAGTTGGGTATACTATGAGTGTTAGCAACGCAGAGGCCCTTTACGTCCTAGACAGCAGTGGTGACACTGTTGGAGATTACAGCTGGGCCTGGTGGTGAAGACCGAGCTGGGGGGACTCTGGGGGGAGGGGAAGGGGCACGATACTTCTTTGAGGCTAGAACCCTCGATCTAATCATGTCTGGAGTGAGAGGAACCATTTTCGTGCCTGATTTTATCAAGCTTTCAAGATGGTTTGGAAATCTCAAAGGTGACTGTGGAGATGGGAATGAGAGTGAAGAGTCTCCGGAGGGCGTAGACACAGCAGGTGGTGCCCAGGACGGCGGTGAGGGAGAAGGTGACAGGGATGCTGCATCCCTAACCTTCTCCGGAGATGCAGGTTTTGTCCTTGCAGTTGCAGCAGAGTTGTTTTCTGAAGATGCTGATGTTTTTGTGGGAGCTGGAGCTGATGCCTTCGCTGGGGATGGAGGTTTTGTTGTTGAGGCTGCTGTGGCTGAGTCCTTTCCAGTGGTTGCAGAAGGTGCTGTTTTGGGTACATCCTTTGCCGGGTCCTTGGGTGGGGAAGAGGGAGCTCCTCTCCCTCTCCTCTTTTCTCTCATCGGTTGCCCGCAAGCCTGGTTCAGTTCAGGCCGGTTCTGATGCCTCAGAGCGTGGAGGAGGTTATCCGTCAGCCTCTTTACTCCACCTCCATACAGGTGTGGCCCTTTTCCTCTGAAAAGGTCACCTCGATGCCAAAACAGGTTAAAGTTCTCGATGTAATGCAATCCTCTGGACTCGCAGATGTTGGGTAGCCACGTGTTCAACTGAAGCAGTCGGCTGAATTTATTCACTTTTCTGTCCGTGTTTGGGAGGGGTCCACTAATAAACGTGGGTAACCCCACTTTATGGAGTCTCTCAAAGAGTGCAAGAAAGTCTTCTTTCAAGATTTCAGACTGTTGATTTCTGATGTCCACTGCACCCACGTGAACGATCAGCTGTTTCACTCCCTGGTTCGTAGCTAGCTCCCAAGGTAGCGCCTGAGTGATGTCAGACACTGTAGCACTGGGGTAGCTGCTTGTTATTATCTGCTTACAGTTTATGTTAGATACGGCCCTGTCTCCTAGCAGCAGCGTATCTTTGACCTTGACGCTTGGCACAGTTTTTCGGCCAGGCTGCCTCCCTGCTTTGACGTCATCCCCATTTTTATGTGACAGTGGTAAGAATCTGTTGGTTAACTTCATTCCGGGTGATGTAATTAGTCTTTCATTCCGAACATTTGACGTCTCTTTGGTTTAGCACCAAGATTACGGTCAAGCCTCGGAGAAGACACAGTGTCATTTAGCTTTAGGTTGTGAGGAGCAGTCTTTTCACCCCTTTCTTTGGAAGTAAAAGTGGATTTCTTACCACTGGAGATCACTGGAAGAGTATCATGAAGTCCTTTTTCTGTTTCTAGGGTGAAAATCCGCTCTTGTAGTGCACAAATTTGTTGTTTGTAAATCCGACAGTTTTCGCAGGGAGACTGTTTGGGTTACTCCTTCGGTCATGTTGAAAACTTGTCGCTGAGTCGTCAGATACATTTTTAAAAAAGCATAAAAATGATTAAGAAGTCTTGGTTTACTTAAAAGAAAGAAACAAAATCATATCCAAGACTGGCAGAAAAAAAAGTCAAATGAAAGTAAAATGATTAAAAGGCAGATAAAAGCACAAGCAGCAGGAGAAAGCAAAGAGACGTCTGCACTCTTCAGAAGCAGGAAGCAGAAGAAGTTAGCTTAGATGCTGCAAAAGGATCAGACCTGGCACTTCAAGGAAAGAAAATGGAAAAAATGTTTTCTTTCTTCTACCAACTGAGATGGTTCATCCCATCACCCGCCAAGGATTTTTTTTACAATGTTCTGAAGTGACTCGTCTCCACTGCTGTCTTAATTTTGCGCCTCTCACCGCTCGCTCTTTGTCTCCCTCGACCCAAAAGATCATAGCTCAGACTTCAACCCCACAAGTTTGTCTAGTTCAGACAGTTTTAACGATATGACTTCAAACTTGTGTGAAGTAGAAGGAAAGACATGTTTATAATAATGAGGGGAAGTTTTATCCTCTAGTTATCTTCCATTTGCTGTACGGACAGGGAGGGCTGCCATGATTACACTGGTTTCTACTGTTTCCTAACAGATGTCATGTGGTTCACAGGGAATACTTGTAACCTGGACCAAAGGTTTCAAAGCTACCGACTGTGAGGGGGAAGATGTGGTGGAGCTTCTTAGGGAGGCCATCAAGAGGAAAGAGGTAATGACAGGAAACCATCCCAGGGGGAGCTTTCCTGCTGCACCAGTACAATTACACAAGCATCACAGTTCCTTCACTGCTGTACTACATTCCAGTTAACGTCTACCTTCGCTGGTGTTTATCCAGAACTTGGTGAGACACAGACACAGTATGAGTTCATCAGAGTTTCATGAAAAAGGTCAGAGATGCAGTTTGAAAGATCTGCCAGAACTTAGAAACGTTTCAAGAATCGGAGGAACACTCAAACCACTGATATGGTCTGAAATAAATCTGGTTGGTCCTTTCATTATTCTCTCTCCTCTCACTTTCCCTTCACAACCACCAGCGTGGCAGAACAGATCTTATGCCCCTGCAGTTCTTCACGAGGGACTGACAGAGATCTTTGTTGGTCCAATATCATCAGCTGCCTTAACTGGCAT
>NC_141327.1:30802173-30852173 GCF_037954235.1 Aulostomus chinensis
TGTGCGAGTTGCAGTTTGTCCATAACGAACACCATGTTCGAACATAAGGATGTCCATCACTGCACGTGGCACCAGGACATCCGAGGTCGTAGGTCTAAGATTGATTTTATGGTCGTATCATCTGACCTATGGCCGTATGTTCTGGACACTCGGGTGAAGAGAGGAGCTGAACTGTCAACTGATCACCATCTGGGGGTGAGTTGGATCAGATGGCAGAGGAAGATGCTGCGCAGACCAGGTAGGCCCAAATGAGTAGTGAAGGTTTGCTGGGCATGCCTGGCAAAAGAACCTGTCATGATGATCTTCAACTCCCAACTCTGGCAGAGCTTTGACTGCATCCCGGGGGCAGTGGGGGACATTGAGTCCGAATGTTCTGCTCTGCCATTGTCGAAGCAGCTGTTGTGAGGCTGCTGTGGCTGGTCACAGCAGTAATCCCAGAATGTGCTCGTGGACACCAGAGGTGAGGGGAGCCGTCAGGCTGAAGAAGGAGGCATACAGGGCGTGGCTGGTCTGTGGGTCTCCAGAGGCAGCTGACTGGTACCGGCAGGTCAAGCGGTGTGCAGCCATGGCGGCCAACGAGGCAAAAAGTCAGGCATGGTAGGAGATCTGTGAGGCCATGGAGAATGACAATTGGTCGACTCTGAACAGGTTCTGGCAAACCGTCCATCGCCTCAGGGGGGAAGGCAGCAACTTCCCACACCATTTACAGAGGGGATGGGAGGCTGCTGATGTCAACTGGGGAGATAATTGGATGGTGGAAGGAACCACAATCCCACCAATATGTATTCCATGGAAGAAACAGAGTTGGGGGAGTACTTGGGGGGGGGGGGGGGGTCGTCCAATCTCCGGGGCAGAAGTCGCCAAGGCAGTGAAACAACGCGGTGGCAGAGCTCCGGGGCTGGATGAGATCCGCCCTGGGTATCTCAAGGCTCTGGATGTTGTGGGGCTGTGTTGGTTGACACGTCTCTGCAACATTGCGTGGACATCGGGGGCGGTGTCTTTGGAGTGGCAGACCGGGGTGGTGGTCCCCATCTTGAAGAAAGGGGACAGAGGGTTTGTTCCAACTTTCAGGGGATCACACTGGAAAGGTCTACGCCAGGGTACTGGAGAGGAGGGTCAAGGCGGTAGTCGCACCTCAGATCATGGAGGAGCAGTGTGGTTTTCGTCCTGGCCGTGGAACCGTGGATCAGCTCTTCACCCTCGCTAGGGTGCTGGAGGGAGCATGGGAGTTTGCCCAACCAGTGCACATGTGCTTTGTGGATTTGGAGAAGGCTTATGACCGTGTTCCCAGGAGCACCCTGTGGGGGGTACTCCGGGAGTATGAGGTAGATTTCCGTTTACAAAGGGCCATTCAGTCTTTCGACTAGAGGAGTGAGAGTCTGGTTTGCGTCGCCGGCAGTAAGTTGGACTTATTTTCAGTGAGGGTTGGACTCCGCCAAGGCTGCCCTTTGTCACCGGTTCTGTTCATAACGTTATGGACAGAATTTCTAGGTGCAGCCGGGTGGTGGAGGGGGTTGAGTTTGGTGGCGGGAGGATGTCGCCTCTGCTTTTTGTGGATGACGTGGTCCTTATTGCGCCATCAAGCCACGACCTCCTGCTCTTGCTGAGACAGTTGGCAGCCTAATGTGAAGTGGCTGGGATGAGAATCAGCACCTCCAAGTCTGAGACAATGGTCTTCAGCCGGAAAAGGGTGGCCTGCCCAGGCCTGCCTCAGGTGGAGGAGTTTAAGCATCTTGGGGTCTTGTTCACAAGTGAGGGTAGGATGGAGCGTGAGACTGACAGGTGGATCGGGGCAGCATCCGCTAAACCAGTCTGTTGTGGTAAAGAAGGGACTTAGCGGAAAGGCGAGGCTCTTGATTTACCGTTCAATCTCCGTCACAAACCCTCACCTGTGGTCATGAGCTCTGGGTAATGACTGAATGAACAAGATCGTGAATACAAGCGGCTGAAATGAGTTTCCTCCTCAAGTCAAGTCAATTTTATTTCTATTGCGCCAAATCACAACAAAAGTTATCTCATGACACTTTACAGGTAGAGCAGGTCGAGTACCACGCTCCTTCAATGAATTTACACCCAACAATTCTCCATCAGCAAGCACATCCTGCAACAGTGGTGACAAAAACCTTCCTTTTAACAGGCAGGAACTTCGAGCAGATCCAGGCTCAATGGGGACGGCATTCTGCTTTGACCGGTCGGGGGGAAAGAGAGCAGGAGAGCAGGGCAGAGACAAAGACAGATAATGGAGGAAGACAGATATGCAGAAGGAAAGAGTGGGACAGAGATAAAGAGAGAGAGAAAGGGAAGAGACTGATGGACAGACAGGGACGTGAGCAGGTGGAGCTATGGGTGGCAGCTTGAGCCTCTTCAGGTCTGGAGCCTCCTCCAGCAGCACCCGGGATCTGGGATGAGGGGCTCCGGAGAAGAAGAGGAGTGAGTAATATGTATGAGTATGATTTATGTATGACACATACAGGAGGACAGGAGGCGGAGAGAGAAGCCCAGTGCACCATGAGAGATCCCCAGCAGTCTGAGCCTATAGCAGCATATCTAAGGGCCAGGCTACGCAGCCCAACTATAAGCCTGATCAACAAGGAAGGTCTTAAGTCTGCTCTTAAAGGTCGAGAGGGTGCCTGCATCCCGGACCGAAACTGGGAGACGGTTCCACAGGAGCGGAGCCTGATTGCTGAAGGCTCTGGCTCCTGTTCTACTTTTAGAAACTCTAGGAACCAGCAGGAACCCTGCATCCTGGGAGTGAAGGGCTCTAGCTGGATCATAGGGGACTAGAAGCTCTGTCAGGGATGAAGGAGCCTGACTGTTGAGGACTTTGTATGTTAGAAGGAGAATTTTGAATTCTATTCTAAATTTGACAGGGAGCCATGCAGAGAAGCCAGTACTGGAGAGACCTGGTCTCTTCAACTAACATTTCGGAACAGCTGGAGAGTCTTTAGGGACCTACTGGTACAGCCTGATAGGAGGGTATTGCAGTAATCCAGCCTGGAAGTGACAAAGGCATGGACTAGTTTTTCTGCATCCTTTTGAGACAGGATGTGTCTGATCTTAGCGATGTTACGTAAATGAAAGAAAGCAGTCCTAGAAGTTTGCTTAATGTGGGCATTAAAGGACAGATCCTGATCAAAGAGAACTCCTAGGTTCCTACGGTGGTGCTGGGGGCCAAGGTAATTCCTTCCAGGGTACCTGTCTCATTAGATAGGGTGTCTCTAAGATGTTTTGGGCCCAGGACAATGACTTCAGTTTTATCAGAGTTTAATAAAAGGAAATTATGGGTCCTCCATGTTTTTCTGTCCTTCAGACAGGCCTCCAGTTCAGTCAGCTGGTTTGTTCCATGTGGATCATTGATGAGTTCAGCTGAGTGTCGTCTGCATAGCAGTGAACATTAATGGAGTGTTTCCTGATCATGTGACCTAGAGGAAGCAAGTACAGGGTGAAGAGGACTGGACCAAGCACAGAGCCTTGTGGAACACCATAAGTGACTGTAGTGGTCTCAGAGGAACCATCATTAACTTGTACCAACTGAGATGGACCTGGTAAATATGACCTGAACCAGTTTAGTGTGGTTCCTTTAATACCAGTGACAGGTTCCAGTCTCTGTAGAAGGATAGGGTGGTCAATGGTACCAAAGCTGCACTGAGATCTAATCAGACCAGCACAGAGACCAGTCCCTCATCTGGTACCAGTAGGAGGTCACTGGTACCTTTGACTAGTTCTGTTTCTGTGCTAGGATGAACCTGGAACCTGACTGAATCCTCCAATCAGCTGTTGCTGTGGAGAAGTCACAGAGCTGTTTAGCAGCTGCTTTCTCCAGAACCTTGGAGAGAAAAGGAAGATGTGATGTTGGTCTGTAGTTGGTAGAACTTCTGGATCCAGGCTTGTTTTTGAGGAGGGTTTAATTCCAGATACCAGCGCCACATTGATCATATCTAAGAGGGAGGGGCTAACGAGGGGAGAGAGTCTTGGAGCAGCTTAGTTGGGATGGGGTCTAGGAGACAGGTGGAGGTTTAGAGGAGGACATTATTGAACTGAGCTCATGAAGGCTGAAGGGAGAAAAACTATCCAAGTGTGTGTCTGGTCCTCCAGCTGCCTCTAAGGTTCTGGGTTCTAGGGGCCATGTTGTCAGCTGATGGCAGCAGGAGAAGAAGTTTCTCTCTAATCAGGAGAATTTTGTCATTAAAGAAGTCCATGAACTCTTTGCTGCCCAGGGAAACAGGACTACTTGGTTCAGTAGAGCTGTGGCTCTCTGTCAGTCTAGCTCCAGTACTGAAGAGGAACCTGGGTTCTTCTTGTGTTCCTCTATCAATGCTGAGTAGTCGGCTGCTCTGGTTCTACCAAGGGCTTTCTTCTAGGTTCTAAGGCCATCTTGCCAGACTACATGTGACTCCTCCAGTTTGGAACAGCTCCATCTTCTCTCCAGTTTCTGGTTTCTTGTTGAAGCTGTCAGGTTCCAGAACCGTACCAAGGTGCTTGTTTCCTTGGATTCATAGTTTTCTGTTTTAGTGGGCCAGTAGAGTCCAGAGTTGTTGCTAAGGTGCTGCTGCTCTATGATAAAAGGATCAGTTTGGGAGGGACTAAGGTGGACAACAGCGTCCTCTGTTACAGTGGGACATGACACTGAATTTAGCACCAATGGAACCACTTCCTTAAATCCAGGTGTGGCCTGATCAGACAAACATCTGGAAACTACAGTTTTCCTGAGTGGAGTGTAGTTGATCAGTCCAAATTCCAAAGTGGTTGATTGGTGGTCTGATAAAAGCGTTCTGTGGAAACACAACCAGATGTTCAGCTTCAGTTCCACATGTTAGGAGGAGGTGGAGGTGTGGTTGTGATAGTGAGGGGGTTCATGGACAGACTGATGGACACCAGTTGAGTCTAGAAGAGAGAGAAATGCAGTACCAGACTGTGGTTATCAACACCCTCATGAATACTGAAGTCTCCTCCAATCAGGACTTGATCTGATTTAGAACTAAACTGATAGAAACTCTGAGGATTCAGATCAGAATCCAGAGTCAGGACCAGGAGGACCGTCCTCAATCATCAATCAGAGAGGCTGGAGAGTTTCCAGGCTGGAGGAGACAAACTGAGAATCAGGCTTTCAGAGGAATGGAAACTTATTTTGGGTTAGGGATTTATTACTTAACTGGTGTCAAAAAGTCCTCAGGGAGGCTGGGCTCTCCCTTAGAGACAGGGTGAGGAGCTCAGTCCTTCAGGAGGGACTCAGAGTAGAGCTGCTGCTCCTCCAGGTAGGAGTCAGTGGAGGTGGTTCAGGCATCTGGTGAGGACGCCTCCTGGACGCCTCCCTCAGAAGGTGTTCCAGGCATGTATGATTGGGAGGAGGCCTCAGTGATAGGAAATTACGTGGTCTTCATGTTTTTTTTTTTTATGACCGTCACCTAGTGGCTTCAGCAAAATCATCCTGAGGCCACACCCCCTTTTGACCACCGGTGTATATGGTCCACAATGAAGGTTGCGTTTACATCGGAGCACTTTGAGTCTGCTGTAACAAATCTTCATGCCATAAACCACAGAGTGGCAAAACCAACTAAAAACTCCGTCAAAACCAGATTTTGTGTCAAAATACTTATTTTGATTTAATCAGTGTGCTGCCCACATCATCTTCTACAAACTCGTCATATTCCGGTGATGCCTCTGTTCTTGTAACAGGACATTTGTTTAGACTGTTCGTTGTCTGTGAAAGCAAACCGACCAAACATTCACCTTCCCCTCTGATGAACTAGAGGTACGACAGTGACCTAAAAGAAGCAAAACCACTTTAAGGGTCAAGACTTTAAACAGTATTTAAAATACTGTCATCCTTCATTATCATTCACAGAAAAGTAGCATCTAGTGGGATAAAACAGAGAAAGGAGGAACAGGGAGTGCAATTTACACACTGCTGAAGCTTCAGACTCTGGGACAGCTGCTGAGGATCTGGTGACTCTGACTTCTGACCTATGACCTCTGCAGTGATCGTCTGGCACTGCTGCAGGTCAGGGCAATCCTGCAGCAGCTGGGGCTTGACAGCACCTGTGACGACAGCATTATCGTCAAGGAGGTGTGTGGTACAGTGTCCCGCCGCGCTGCTCAGATCTGTGGAGCCGGGATGGCTGCTGTGGTGGACAAGATCCGAGAGAACAGAAAACTGGACCACCTGGACGTGACAGTGGGTGTGGATGGCACCCTCTACAAGCTCCACCCACAGTAAGAAAACATCAGAGCAGAATGGCGAGCATGTTTATGGGGAGGAGAGGTTCATTCACCAGGCTGATCCATCTCTTAATGTCCTGGGAACAACAGAGCAGCAGTGTGGAGCTGTTTTTTTTAATTTTTTTATTTTTAGGTCGGTTGATGTCGGATGCTCCTGAGAGTTTTTGATGTTATTCACTTATTTTCATCAGAATAATTTTGACAACTACATTCACTCATTTGACGGACTCACCTGGATGAACTTCTCGTGTATCATATCTGGGTTGTTGAAGTCTGACTCAGCCCAACTATCAGCGTGAAGCACCCTAAATAGCCGCATCCTGATTGGCTTCCTGTCTTTCCTCCACAGCTTCTCACGGATCTTTCAGCTAACGGTGAAGGAGCTAGCCCCCAAATGTGATGTCAACTTCCTTCTATCAGAGGACGGCAGCGGGAAGGGGGCTGCGCTCATCACGGCAGTGGGCTGCCGTCAGAGGGAGGCAGACGCGCAGCAGAACTGAGTCTGAAATCTGTCCTGCTGCTCCAACATGACCTTCACCCGCTGAACAGCCCTCCTCTGTCGCCCCTGGCAGCCGTGACTCCGCCTCTGCCCCCCAATAGCCAGACGGACAAGCTGCAAGTGTAGGGAACTAAACTGAATAATATCTACATATTTATTCATGCTGCACCAGGTTTATAGTTTTGTGGTTGTACATTTTCCTCAATAGCTTGTCAATAATCTGCAAAATCTAAACTCCTTATGTGTGTACTATGTGTATTGCTAATTTTATTTTTATATGGAGGCAAACATATAATTGTATTTATATAACTGAGACCACAATAAAAGCCCAGAATTCATTCAGATTTAGTGCCGCAGACACAAGAAAAAGGCACTTTTTATATAAGAGGTGCAACAACAGCATTTTGGTGCAACTTCACATCACGGAATGAAGACACTGTTTCTATCAGCCCCACTGGTTCCAAAACCAGTTCCAAAAGGGCTCGCTGCAGAGGGCTGAAAGCCAGAGTCACGGCTGTTCAAGTCATCCTCATTTAATGTGCAACATGCTCACACAATGTGCTGCGCTACTAACCACCGTTTGTGTAACTGTCGATGTAACTCACATATTAAAGTTTCCGCCAGAGCTGGGAGGATGAAGGCTCCAGCACAAGTGTTCCTGTTGCTATTGTGAACTGCTATATTTTTGGTGTTGTGATGAAGCCCACTTCTACTCCTCGGACATACAAAGAACAAAAGTTTATTGGGCCAGAAGAAGAGTGGATATGAGCGCTTGTGTGTACTTGTGTGTCCTACTGTAGTGACCTAAAGCTTTCGGTGTACAAAGCTCTGTGGAGACTGCATGCCTTACATTAAGACAAAGGAGAGTGATGCATCTTTTGTTTTTTTTACACCAACGTAGATATTTGTGATCAACACAGTGAAAAGTGATTTCATTAAATTATATTTTGTTGTGGAGGAAATCCTGGTGTCTCTTTCTTCTATACATCCTACACTTCTTATATCAGATAGGAAGCAGTATTTATACTGCGTCAGGAACGAGTTGTTCAACCCGTAAAGAAGTTCTCGCGCTAGTGAGATCAGAACCGATAGAATGTCACAGCAATAGCCTCGTGTCCTGGGTTACCTGCCCCGGGAGTGTGTAGGTGAGGACAGGTGTGTTTGCGTGGGTGAGGACAGGTGCGTTTGTCTGTCCACTGCCTGCATTGGCACATCTGTTCTGCCTGTAGCCAGATGTGAGCATGCAGGACTAATCCAGACCACTTTGACCGTCATTCAGAGCTTTATCTGGTCCAGCTGCAGTTGCGCGGGGAGCATCGCATCCCTCTCCGCCTGGTGTCTGTGTGTCCGTGTTCGAGTCCTGTGTATGTTTGTGTGCGTGTGCTGGTTGCAGCTCTCACCAGGTTGGAGCAGTAGACCGACGGCGGCTTCCTGCTGCATCCGTCTGTCCCAGACTCACCAGCGCCGGACTGCCACCGCAGGTAAGCGCCCGCCGTCCGACACCAGCGCGACCACGAAGAGTCTTCACGGTTGAGTCGCAGCGTTCGGTGCAGAAAAGGGTGGCAGTCCGTTAGCTGGCTGCTAACTTTACTGGTTATGTCTTCCACCGTTGGTTCTAGCTAGCTAGCATTGTAGCTAGCTAGGTTAGCATCATGGAGGCGAGCTCAGACAGCCGTTTCGTCTTGTGCTTTATACTTTGCCATCCGGTATTTAACAATTAACCTTTCATTTTAATCCACGGCGACGCTCCGTGTGCATGCCTAAAGTGTTGCTTTTCCTGCAGATTTGTGTGTGGGAGTGGAGCTGCTAATGTCAACAGCTAACGCTAGCTAGCGCTAGCTAGGCATCGTCGCCGCTGGCTCGCCCGTGTCAGCCTGCCCGGGACGTTTTACCGGAGCTGGCAGCGGTGCTGCTTTGGCGTTGAACGCGACGTTTATAAAGTTTCAGCGTCATTTTTCGATTTGCGTGTATCTGCTTGGCGCAACTACCGGACCCGCGACCCGAGGCGGCGCGCTAGCCGTCACCAACGGCGCTGGGTCGCCTCATTAACTGACCCGCGGACTCGCGCAGGGGCACGTGCGGTGGTCCGGTCGAGACAGGTGCTCCTGACGAAGCCCGCGGGCGGATTGTGATTGATTGATGGATGGATGAGAGATGGATGGATGAGAGATGGATGGATGAGAGATGGGTCAGCGTCACTCAGCTGTCACTTCCGTCTCCTTCAACCACAGCAGCTTTATTGGCTCGCAAACCGAAAACATGTGTGTCAGATTTGAACTGCCGTTTACCTTATTTCATTATATTTTATGGCAATTGTTCGTTGTTATTGTGTCTGTGTCTTCTATATTTGAGTGTTTGTCTATAAAATGTCGGCTCAACAGTCTAAAATGTCACACGTGCAGTAGAAGCCAAAGAAAAATGGGCAACATGACGTAATAAACACGAACGGACCCACTGTTTATTACGTCTGATAACTGATAAACAAACAGCTGCTGATTAATGTTCTGTTGAGTGAACCACCTAATCAGTGTGGTGCAGTAATACACCTTTGTAAAAACGGCCATTTTAACGCGAATTATTCGGGAAACACCATGTTCTTAATGTCATTAATGGAGGCTCAGGGATGAAATTAATGGAATTAACAAGACTGGTATGTTGCCAAAATGGCTGCTAGGAAATTGTAAATTTGCTCAAAATTACCAGAGGCCCAGGTGGTGGCCCCACTGACTGACTATCTAACTCCCAAAGCAGGGTTCACGCTGCTGGCAACTGGTGAAAGTAATATTGAACTGCTTTGATCTCTGGTTTGTTGGCCATTTATGACTTTGCTGTGGCTTCTAATTAACCCTCAGAGACCCACTAGACCAATGGTGGCCTTCATTCATCTCACCCTAACCCTGTGTGGTAGCTAACTTGATGAGCTATCTGCTAATGTGACATCCATCTAGAACTTCTTTACATTCCATCAAGTGATGGAGTCAACTAGGGACAGACCTGTCTGCCATCGAAGCCTCTGTGAGTCTGTGTCCTGTAGTAGCTCATTGCAGAAGAGTTACAAGAGTTGGAATCAACTCTGTGTGTAGTTCGCGAACCCACGCCAGAACGCGGCACCAGAAAGCAGACGCAGATTGTTACAGTCTGCTTCCTCACGATGGACAGGTGATAACAATCAAATCAGTCCACGTTTACAAAGCAAATGTCCTGTTGATGGACTTAATGGTATTATAAGCATTGCACTCCTCATATTCATTGCAGCTGCTTTAATGTTTAATTGCTGTAATTACTTAATTTCTACAGGTTCCCTCAGGAGCAGGTGACACCAGTGGAAGACAATTGTCCCTCAGGACAACAACTCCTCCCACACCTGAACCGCCGCTTCCAGTGGACTCATGACTGTTTAAGGGGACACGGCCCCACCGTGGCCCATGCACTGTATCCGTTTCCCTCCCTGTCCTCCTTATCCCTCAAGCTGACGCAAAACCCCAGACACCTCCCCCCCCTCCCCCACCCCCACTCCCACCCTGTCCCTAGTGACTCCCCCCCTCCTGCCATGGCGTCCGGTACGGAGACGGTGCATTACATCCACCTTCACAACTCCAGTCAGTCGGTTCTGGAAGCCCTGCGCACGCAGCGACGAGAGGGCCTCTTCTGCGACGTGACAGTGCGGATCCACGACGCCTCTCTGCGCGCCCACGCCTGCGTGCTGGCAGCAGGTAGCCCCTTCTTTCAGGACAAGCTGCTGCTGGGTCATTCCGAAATCTCTGTGCCCCCACTGGTGCCGGCCGAAACCGTGAAGCAGCTTGTGGATTTCATGTACAGCGGTTCACTGGTGGTGCTGCAGTCGCAGGCCCTCTGTATCCTCACAGCTGCCAGCATCCTGCAGATCAAGACGGTCATCGACGAGTGCACTCAGATCATCTCTCAAAGGAAGGCGGCAGCTGGGGCGGCGAGTGCCGCTGCAGCCGCTGCTGCAGCGGCAGCAGGAGGAGGAATGCTTGGAGGGCTCCTCCCTAAACAGGAGGAGCGCGGCGGGGGAAAAGGGAGAGAGAGCAATGGCAGCTGTTCTGGGGGCGGCTCAGGTGGGGGCGGGGGTTACCCAAACTTCTCTAACTTCATGGCTGATTGTGGGGCAAGCAACATGGGCGGGGGGTTGGGGGGTGCCAGCATTAGTGTCAGTGAAAGTGGCCCAGGCCCCATGGAGCAGGCTAACACCGTGAGTCTGATGGCGCTTGGCGACATGGGACCGGGCGCCATGTGTGGCGGTGATGGGCTGGGCTCTGCGCCTGGCACAATCCTCATGAAGCAGAGCCCCAGCTGTACTCAGGATGTCAGGTACAAGCTCCGAGACCTGTTGGCGCAGACGGCAAATGGAGCCAGCACCAGTAGCACAGGGAACCTCTCAGCGAGCTGTAGCTCCGGCGTGGGCAGCGTGGACAGCATTGGCAGGGACAGCCTCCGTGGCAACACAACTGACCTCTCTGATGACCTGGTCGGGATGGACAGATATAGTGAGGAGGAGGACTTGGACGGCAGAGAGCGGGGAAGAGATGGAGACCGAGACAGGGGGGCGAGCCACAGCCGCAAGCAGAGGCAGCCGCTAAGACTTCAGGTGGGGGATAAGGGGAAGGGTTGCCATGGTTACAGCTTTCAGGCATGCAGAGCTGCAATGGTTTGCTTTCCTTTCTTTTTCTGCTTTTCCCTCTTCTCACACTGCATTGGCGTATATTGCTGAGATGTTTCCGCACTTTGCTGAATTGAAGAGAAGCTCTCGCCTTAACTTCATCAGTAATTGCCTTGTTGAAATCTATGGACTTCTGCATATTTACTGTAGGTGATTAAACTTATTAGAATCCAGGTCGTTGCGCTTTTCTTTTATCAGCTGGCTCACTGCTCCTGCTACTCCTCTGCTGCACTGTTAGAGGTGTAATTGCTGTCCTGCTTCCCCTGTAGGTGCTGGGAGGAGAGGGTGTGGTGGTGAAAGATGAAGGTGTCCAGGACAACGATGGGACTGTCTACACCTTGGAGGACGGGAGAAGAGATGGAACGCAGGAGGGCACCCAGGAAACCATGGCGGGCTTCGGACAGGTGGGTCTCAGGACGAGTGGTAGCTATGGGAACCGATGAAAACAAGCAGCTGCAGAATAGGACAAAAATGTAAAATCTTGAGAAATGTAATCTTTATCATATAAATAGTTTATCAACCACTGCTGTAGAAAGGGTTTGAGATGAGGAGCCTCGATGTCAAAGTAGTATTAAGGTGGAAAGTGGGGCTTTGGGTCCTGAAGCGTGTGGAAAGAAAACATGGAGAGAATTTATGCGGCAGCCTGCTGTACCCTGCAGACGACACCAGGGACGTCTGCCAACAGTCAGAGGCATGGAGCTCTGCCTGTCAGGGTTCTCACAAGTGCTGCAAAAGCGTGATTTGAAACTGAATTATCTACTTGGTGTTGGACGTTAATGCACCACAGTTTCGTATCAATCAGAGCTCGTCATGGCCACTGAAGATTCAAGGGTGCTTGGGAAGATGGAGCCTCTGACTTTGGGTGTCGTCTGCTCGGTAGTTCATTTTACATGATGCTTAAGGCTGAGCTTCTCTACCTCTACTTGTCTAACAAGGCCAGGAGCATTTAATTATTCACTTTGTACCTGCGTTTTATGGACCAGAACATTTTGGGGCTCAAGCTTAGGAACTGGGATGATTTTCAGATGAGTTAGAAGAAGCCGTTGTTACCACTACTATAAATGATGATGAGGAAAATAATACTGGCTGCACATGTTTGTAGCACACAGCTCTTGTTAAACTGGAGAGGGTGACACAATCCTGTGTTACGGTACTGCAAACATCAGTCAGAAAACTGAGTTAGAGCTCAGCAGAACTGCAACCCTCTGATATCACAGCCCCTGCAGTTGCAATGGGAGGCCGAGAGAAGTCGATGAGCAGGGTTCCATCGACATGTTTCCACCCCATCTAGTCATCGCCAGGCTCGCTTGTGCGACCCTCACGTCCTCTAGTGACGTGTCAAATTGCATTTATTGCAAATGGAGTAGGATAAAAACTGTGTCCTCAAACGTTGTGAACCTGTCAGTTCAAGTGTCAGCTGGATGTGAAGAAATCAACATAAGCAACAATTGTAAGTGACATGGAAAACTGGACGAACACAACCGGGTCAAGGTGTGTTTTACCTTTTTCAGCCATGAAGCCAACTGCAATCCAGACAAGCCTTGAAAAAGATTTTTTTCAACACAAAGACAAATGAATTGCTCAGACTGCCGACTTTTAAAAAAATCATCTGAAAATTTGTGTTTGCTTCATTGTGGAATTATTGGGTATTTCATTATGATGAATTGGGTTCATAAACCTTTGTTTGCCTCGTTTACACTCATGATTTATCTCCAAATTGACGATTTACCCCCCGCAGGGAAACAGTGGCAGGGCAGCCGCAGGGAGCCACTGTGAACCAGACATTGTACAAGGACAGGGCTGTTCAATTAAGGTTGGAAGAGGTCCAGTGACTAAAACTTCCTCCCAGCAAAGGTCTGAGTCTCATCATGTCACTTGGAATGGTGGACATTGATGACAATAAGACCAGCAACGTACGTAGGCTTCCCTGTCCTTTACTGTCAGGCTTCAAGTGTTTTCAAAGTAATACACTGTTAACACACTGGTAGGTCTGAACTGGTGGGGCACTTGAATGGGACCCGGTAGACTCCAGTCCTGTTCTCAGGGTCCACCTGTCCTACTGGGCTTCCAGTCCCATCATTCTGCTTGGCCTCACTGTGGACGTCTGCGGGTTCCTTTCCTCAAACCACCCGTGTTTGGTCTCATCGCAACGCTTAACGTTGCCACGTTAATCAACGCCACAGTTTGACAGCACCTGAGACACAGAGGTTTCCTACTGGCTGTGGGCGGAGCCAGCATGAATCGGTCTGTCCATGCGTCTGTGAAAGGTCGGTTTTCACCGTCTGCTTGTTTCATTTCCTCTCTCTCTCGCTATTCCCCGGTGCTGAAAGGTAAACAATCGATTTGATTGGCTTGGCTATTGATGACGCTCCTGTCGTATTCACTAGACTAGCTGCGCATACTGGAATGATTTATCTTTTTATTAACATTACAATTTTAATGGGTCCGGACAGAACCCTCACTGGGTCCGGACCTGGACTACGGTGCACCATTTGGTAATGCCTGTACTTGGAGAAGGGATTTTCAGATTTTAAGCCTTGGTTCTGTGTTGCTCTTAGTATTGCTCTATCATGGTGATATTCAACAGCATATTCTCCTGAAATTCTGCAGCTGAGATGAGATGAAGCAACATTTAGAGTGTATCCAGTGTGTAGCATGATAATATCATGAAAATAACTGCTTAAGCTGGTGTGTGCATCATAGCAAACATGATAATTACAGTTTCGCACATGATGGCATAGTGACCAAAGCCCTAAAAACAGAGTGTGAAAACTGAATTTGAATGAATGGAGCTACTGTGTGCGGAGCTGCGTCCTTTCAGCGGCCGGGGTTTGTTATTTACAGGAGAAGGCATGAAACCTCTGCAGATGTTCTACATCCGTCTGTCTGCTGTGGTGATGTTTTGTTCAGGCGTTAAAGTGGAAGTGTTCAGTTTGTAGTATAATATTGCTTTTTGCACCCGTTACTCTGTTTCACTGTGCTGGGCAACTAGAAGAGCGACTGCTGCTACTGAGGATGAGGAGGAGGAGGATTCCTGCTGGACACACCAGCATCCTAGACCTGAGCTAGCTGATGCTAACACTTCCACCCACTACCAGCCATTGGGCTGTGCGAACTAGCCTGGACCTGAGCTAGCTTGATGCTAACACTTCCCACCCACTACCAGCCATTGGGCTAAGCTAACTAGCCTGGACCTGAGCTGGCTGATGCTAACACTTCCCGCCCACTACCAGCCATTGGGCTAAGCTGACGAGCCTGGACCTGAGCTAGCTGATGCTAACTCTTCACACCCACTACCAGCCATTGGGCTAAGCTAACTAGCCAGGACCTGAGCTAGCTGATGCTAACATTTCCCGGGCATTACCAGCCATTGGGCTAAGCTAACTAGCCTGGACCTGAGCTAGCTGATGCTAACATTTCCCGGGCATTACCAGCCATTGGGCTAAGCTAACTAGCCTGGACCTGAGCTAGCTGATGCTAACACTTTCCAGGCATTACCAGCCATTGGGCTAAGCTAACTAGCCTAGGCCTCAGCTTTAGTGGGGATGATGGACAAGAAGAGACTTTCCCTAAAAGTGTCTGTGTTCCTTTAAGTACAGCAGGAAAACACTGTTTTATACAAAGTGCAAGCTACTTTGGTAAATTCTGGGAACACATTTTTTTTGTTCCATTATGTGATTTTAACTGCATTCTCCTCATGGCAGAAGTGATAGGACTCCAAGGGACATCCAGTTAAATGTTTTTTTCCCTCTGTGAATTCTCCCTAAGTCTGTCCCTGATATCAGCTCCACCCATGCTGGTGTGTTGTCCAGTCACTCTTCAGAAATGTTAGCAGCATTTCCATCCTTTCAAAAGGCTATTTTCTTTATAGACGATGGTCTGACTTGACAGATTAGAGAAATGCTGCTTGATAGTCGGTACCTGGAGAGCGAGAGGCTGTTTACATGGTGCCCCCCTGCTCACTGCTGCACCAGACGGTCAACCATCTGATTATTGTGCTGATTGCCTTGACAGTTTAACACTGTTAACACTGCTTTTCCAAGATGGCGCCGCATGAGCGGCTGCCTGTTGCAGGAGCTCCTGCTTTTCAGTCTTAATGACCTCTTTTTTTCGTAACTTTCCCGACGCTTGCCAATTTCCCCACTGAGGGAAGTGTGAAGGTTTATCTTATCTTATAGAGCAAACTTTAATGTGCACTCTCCATTTGATGGAGCTCTGCACAGTTCAACAGAACTTTGACGCACTTCATTACAGAGATCCAGGTTTTATTTACTCCGATTCTGTGGGTTTCATGCTGCATGTTCTCTCACCGGTCCATGCAGCTGCTGTCCATGATCTTCCTGGATGGATCTGAGAAGAACCTCCCCAATGACCTGAATCATCTCAGCAATGGTTTATTAAACTGAACATATTGATTTTGTGTTTTTGGACAGGGGTTTAGGATTAGAAATTAATCTCAAGGATGGTAGATGTAGTGGCTTTGCTCACTCCTGACTTGAGCACTTTTTCAGGTGTGATACTGACATTCGAAAGGTGTCAAGAGTCAACATTGCTACAGGGTTTGAAGTCAAGACAGAGCTGCTCTCACACTCATGAATTAAATGTTCGGTGACAGAGCTGATCTGACTATAATGTAGCTTGACTGGTCATACAAGTTGGTCTTTCCAGCGTCTTTTCTCCTGCATATGTTGACATGCAAATCATGAGGACATGTATTTGAAGAGACATGGCGGTGTATGAAAAAAACTACAGTCACACTTACCGTGACGCTTGTTTGTTGGGGCAAATGCCTGCTGGGGGGAGTGAGAGCGTGGACAAAGAGACCACCAGATCTGTGTGTACGGAGGTGAGCAGCCGGCTCCGTGTGGGTGGTATGTACGTATAGGCTCACCGACTCTGGTGAACTCGCCTCGCTGCTGCTGCACCAGAGCATTTTCACAAAGACAATCAGAAAAACACCTTGGTTCAGGGAGGAATTTGGGCATTTTGAATAATATTTTCAGTCGTGGTTTGAATCAGATAAAAGAATTTATCCAGTTAGTAACAATTATATTGTGTGATTAATTGTAATTAAGCCCAAGATTAAAATACTGATCTCAAGTTGAATTTTTTGGAGAAAGTCTCATGTTAGGTACTTTCTAAAAAAGCATCTGTTCCTCTACTCAGTAAGCAAGTGACAGGCTGCTCGACTTTCACCTCGCGGCAGGAAATGTGTCTGAAATGTCCAAAGTGTTGGTATGGTTGGCTGAAGCATCATCATTGGCTAATTCTGCTCATGGAGACCCAGCTGGCCTCCAGCTGTTCACCGCCCCCCTCTTCAACAAACCCCAGCCAGCTGCTGACGACCACTGGTCACAGCCTGTGCCGCTTCTGCCTTAGGGTTCCTCGGTGCATGTGAATGGTTTTAGCGAGATAATTGCAAGTTGTTCCAAGCTCTGTGCAGGGAAGGAAACTTTTAGCACTTTATGGCTGGTTTTGTCCTCGGGGGGGGGGGGGGGGTGGCGTCAGCGGGACGACCTGTTGGTCATTAGCGGTGTTCAAGGCTTGGATAGAAGCCTGGACTGATCAACACTGGTCAAGATTTCCTGTCCTGTGCATTAAGACTATCAAACCACACGACAAGCTAGTTGGTAGGAGCGCGGTCATCGGCGACAGTTTGGTAACTTGGTAATTTAAAGAGCATTCCTCAAATTTAGTGATACTGTTGGAGGCACTCCACTTAACTAATATTCGTACCTCGGAGCAGTAGATCGGTAATCGTCTCTGTTGAGTACCGCTTGGTCGGCGGCCTTTGCTTTTAGTTGTCATTAAACGTCACATATTGTTGAAGTCTTTGTGTGTAGCCCACATCCATACCTCCACATCCACCCAGTACCTGACACACCTGTGACCTGCCAAGAATTCAGCTCAGTGGCAGGATGTTGCAACCCTGTGAACAGTTGAAAATGTTTAAATTTTTCCTTATATTGTCGATAAAAACCTAGGAAAATAATATACATTTAGATTCCATGTTTTTTTAGTTTATTTATTTGAAAGGGCAAGAAAGCGCATATTAATGAACATCAGTATGAATACTAATGTGAATGAGTTGAAGTTAGCAGGACTGATATGTCGTCCCTTGGCAGGTAACAAAAGCCATAAAAGGCCTTAAAGAGACCAAAGGAGACAAAGTGCATCAAAGACACAGGGGAAGTGTGAAATGTCGTGATGGTCATTGTTTCAGAGACTGCGGCTCATCTACGCAGCTTTGGCAGCAGGCCTGGGTTGTAGAAAAACCTTGTTTGAGATGGTGCTGTAGGTGGGGCCAGAGGTGGGGCCGTTGTAGCGATGGTAAGTGTCCAGTTAGTGAAACAATATTCAGGATGTGAGCAGATCGTCACCTTCAAACATTCTGGCTGCTGTGGTCAGAAACTGTCAGGCTGTCAGCCGGTTATGTGGGTCGTCCTTGCTGCCATTGTGTGAACCATCACATCATCATCATCGTCATCATCTGCGTACAATTAAAGAATTTCACTTTTTGTTTTTTGATGTTTCATGACTACAATTCTGCACTAAAGATGTGTTTGAGCTCCTCTGTGATCCAGATTGCAGTAAAAATCACCAGGTGACTGAACTGGAGCCAAGAGATAAAACCTATCAAAGTGTGTGTGTGTGTCCCTCCCTCCCAGGACTTCTATGATGAGCAGGGTGTGTTCTCTGAGAGTTTCTGGCCTCAGAGTGAGCCTCCTCAGGCCATGGCCTTCAACCCCAGAGGGCGGGTCAACAAGCCTCTGACTCCACCCCCGACCACGCAATCCATCAATAACCAGGTTCGAACCTCATCATGTTCTGTCCCCCGGTTCCACAACTTTTTATCTTCAGAATATTTGTGTAAGTTGAGTTCTGGACCATGATTGGCTGGACTGTCCATGATGTCACAGAGAACTGTTCTCTCCTGAGGTCAGGGGCGTCCGTAACACCTTCCTCATACACATAAAGACATGATGAGAACGATGCACAAAAGAACAGCTGGCGTTAACGCTGTTGGTGTTCTTGGCCAACGTTTCCTCCTCAGCTTCTGTTCCAGTACCCAGTGAGCCAGTCTCAGCCAGCCCCCTTCTACGTTGGTGGGCCCATGGGGGGGATTGACAGCATGGCGGGGACAGAGCCCAGCCAACAGGCTCCACCTCCAGCACCGATGACGCCAGCCCCACCACCCTCCACATCCTCCTGCTCTGCAGGCCCCTCCCCTTCCTCTCAAGGATCTGAGACCTCGTTTGACTGCACGCACTGTGGCAAATCTCTACGTTCCAGGAAGAACTACAGCAAGCACATGTTCATCCATTCTGGTAAGACTGCGTCTGTCCTCCAACCAGTTGGAGCTATGAAGGGAAATTGGCCAATGTAGTCTAAGTGGTTCTGTTCATTCACATCATGGTCATGTTGAAGGCTGAAGGGCTTCTGTCTCATTGTCTCTAAAACCCAATGTACAATATGTTGATTTACGTGGCAATCAAAATCTTTTGCCAAATACTGATGTTTTTCATTGATTGTTAGATTTTCAAAAATATTTTCCTGTGACTTTCTGGCCGTGTGCACATCTGTTGTTATTGGTGTTTATTTGTATCATTATTATTATTAAGATCTGTGCTGAGCGACTGATCAGAGGTGGTTGGCTCTCATACCAGGTGTGAACGCACTGTGTACGTCTGGCCTGCTTCTTCAGAGCTGATCACTAAGCAGCACAGATCCTGCTGCTCTGATTCTCCGGCCCAGCTCAGGCTCCATAGTCCCCTCACCTGAGAACAGGACTCAAGACTGTAAAGCTCGGCAATGAACAATCCAGAGAGAGCAGAAGGTCACAGACCCATGATGTCATCAGGATGGCGTCCTTTGCAGTCCTCAGCCCACTGAACTGAAACCCGCAATACCGCGACTACGCCATGAAATCCTTTCTTACTAAAAAAGTCCAAGCCCTCTCTGAACGCTCCTCTCCGGCCCCTTGTTGACAGGGGGACCCACCACCCCAGTCTGCCCCTGATCTCCACACAGTAGTGAAGAGGTTGTCATCCAAACCCCCAGCCCCTCACCACCAGTTTCCTTCAACACCACAAGTCAACCCCTGGAGCTTTGCCCTGGTGGAGTTGTTGGACTACATCCTGATGAGCTCCCGAGCTCTAGATGTTGATCCGCCATCGTCCTTCAGCTCTGCTTGTGCTGGTATATATGCAGGGCCAGTCAGGTTCAGGGGTCCCCCAATGTGTCCCCTTTATCCCCAGACTTCCTCCTTGGTTGAGGTCAGCAGTGTTCCCTCCCTGTTGTACACAGCTTGGATGGTTCACCACTTTCCCCTCTTGAGGTGCTGGATGGTTTTCCAGAAGCAATTTGATGCCGCTTGAAATTTGTTCTCCATAACCTCTGAAGTGCTCCAAACCACTGCTGAAGGAATAGTGACAGTCCTAAGGAAGGATCTCTGATTCCACAGGTAAAGTATGTGGACCATTGCCTTGGTGAATCCTAGCATCTCAACTCAGAACGAATCTACCCAGAGTGGATCAATTTTACTCAAATCAGCTGTTCTGAAAACAAAAACCAACATCTGAGGGTAAATCAGCTCACAGTTCAGGGCTAACGAAGAGTTTGATGGGCCTCCTTCCTTTCTTCTTCTTCTTCTTCTTCTTCTTCTTCTTCATTATTAATAATAATTATTACTGCCATATCAAACATCTCTCGCAGGTTGGTCACTCAGGACCAAGCATCCTTGTGATTTGTCTCAGTTCTGGTAATCTCTGACCGACAAACACGCCAGCGATGCCGCTTGCTCTGGTGTGAAGGAGTGACAGCAGATGTCTGTCGACCACCAGCTGATCGCTCTCTCTCTCTCTCTCGCTCTCTCAGTCAGAGACATCCCAACAAGACTGTAGTTGCTGCAGTGTTGAAACTGTCAGCTGATCTACGGCAACTAATCAAGGACTTTCATCCCCTCAAGTTCTGCCTGTCATAAATGTCAGAGGGGTACATGCACCAGTTAAAGTGTTGCAAATGGAAGTTGTGTGTGTGTGTTTGCTGCATGAGGAGGTGAGTTCTGATCCAAGGACACGCGTGGAGACGTACATCAAAGCCAGTGAGAGAGCTGACAGGTGGTCAGATCACGTGGGGTCGGATCTATCCGGCGGTGCATGGGCCGTGTTGACGGGTCGGAGTCCTCAATGAACTCACCAAAACTTTCTAATTGTCTCTTTTTAACAAGGAACAGACAGTCCGAGTCTTGATCAGCTGGTCTGAGATCAGCTTCAGAACAACTGATCTGGTCAGTCTGTGTGTCCCCCCAGGTCAGAAACCTCACCAGTGCTCCATCTGCTGGCGCTCCTTCTCCCTGCGTGACTACCTCCTCAAACACATGGTGGTGCACACTGGCGTCCGGGCCTTCCAGTGCTCCATGTGCGGCAAGCGCTTCACCCAGAAAAGCTCGCTCAACGTGCACATGCGCACTCACCGTGCTGAGCGCACCTTCCAGTGCAATGTGTGCCACCGGGCCTTCACCCACCGCACATTGCTGGAGCGCCACGCCCTGCAGCACGCTCACCACGCCCCCCAGGGTCAAGGTCAAGGGCGTGGCACCGACATGACCTCACCTACCAAGCACAGCCCTCCAGCTCTGGGAGGGCCCTCAGGTATGGCTGGCGCGGCTGGTATGGTCGGCGGCATGGCCAACATGCCCAGCCACGGAGCTTCCTCCACCTAAGGGGGGGGGGGGTGTCCATTCTAGTCCAGTCCAGTCCAGTCCTGGAACCAGCACCAATTAGGTTGTAACAGGTTCCCTCTGTTCTGTCAACCAGGGTTCCTCCACAGGCTACACACACACACACACACACACACACAGAACGTGGCAGGTTAGAAACTTCTACACACATTCAGATCATGTTACGCTGATGATGTTACACCTTTTCAACTTAGAGGGCCACCTGCAGCCGCCTCAGAGAACTGCAGGCGCGGGAGCCTTGCTGTGGTTGATGTGTCCTCCCTGATTCTGATCTGTTCAACGTGTGGATCCAAGCTTGGAGAGCTGGGGCTCTGGAGTCCAGATGTGATCGGCTCTCTTGTTCTATCAGATCACATGAAAATTCACCGCCGAATCCAAATGTGACCTTTACCTTTTAAAAAAATCATGTTTTTTGTGCTTACAAAGCTGTTCCATTTGTATCAGCATTCAAATTCCTGGTCATGTAGTAACCATGAGAATCGCTTCACTTGGGGTGCAGCAGGCGCCGGCACCTAAGTAGCTGGTTGAGATTAAAAAGGGTTATAAATTCTATTTATTATTAAAATCCTGAATATTTTCGTGATGAAATAAACTTGAATTGTTCAAACATTCATTACAAAGTTTTCGGTTCCTGTCAAGCGATGAGTCTTGGTTTGTGCTGCTAGGGTCCTTCTGAGACCGTGTGGATCTGAGTAGCTTCATGGCTGAAAGCAGGAAAACACCTCTGAGCCTGGTTCTGAGGGTCCAGTTTGGACGCTGACTTTTAAACTGAAAGGTTCATTGAATTTGAGGTGACAATTTTATGCTTATTTTTATTTTCAATAAATGTTATGTAGCTTTTATGCACGTGAGCCATGCGTGGCCCGTTATCTTTGTGCTCAGGAGCTGAGCCTGTTAGGGGAGATGTGCTGTGCTGACAGAGACGACGGCAACATGATGAGCAGGAACAGTGACACGCTGAAAGGGTTAAAGGTGAGGGTCTGAGGTTGGTCACATGATTGGAGCTGTTGACCCTTTTTAACTTACTGTAGCATCGCTGCTAACTCATTAGCTTCAGCCAAACAACAGGACCCTTGATGTTAGTCAGAGGTGTGTGTGTGTGTGTGTGTGTGTGTGTGTGTGTGTGTGTGTGTGTGAGAGAGTGTGTGTGAGAGAGTGTGTGTGAGAGAGTGTGTTTGTGTGTGAGTGTGTGTGTGAGAGTGTGTGTTTGTGTGTGAGTGTGTGTGTGAGAGAGTGTGTGTTTGTTTGTGTGTGAGTGTGTGTGAGAGTGTGTTTGTGTGTGTGTGTGTGTGTGTGAGAGAGTGTGTTTGTGTGTGTGTGTGAGAGTGTGTTTGTGTGTGAGAGTGTGTGAGTGTGTGTTGTATTTAGAGATATTCTAAACCGGCTTTAAATGTAGGGTTGTGGATCAAGGAACCCTGATTGACAGACAGCACCAAAGAGGTGAGCAGGACTGCGCAGGTCTGGGAGCTGGGGCGGGGGGGTCCTGGGGGGCGGGGTCTTGGAGGGGGGGGGGTTGCAGGGTTTGATTCTCTATCAATTCATTTGATTCTTTAAAGCAGTGTTCCGCTTAAGTTCCTTCAAAAACACCAAAAGCTCTGTGTGTGTGTGTGTGTGTCTCTCTCTCTCTCTCTCTCTTTAACACTCTGGTGGTCAACAGAACTTTTAACAGCTGATTTATTTCCAAAGCTGTTCTAATTGGAGAATGAAGGAACGTTCAGAATGAACTGAATTGAACGTGAATGAACCCTGAAACCATCTCGGGGAAGCCAGGGTGACAAAGACGGTTGTTGGATTATCAGACAAGGAGGGGATGTAGTTGGAGCAAACGGTGGCGGGGGAGGCGGGGGAGGCGTGATGCACAGCAGCGTGAATGAACCTCACCATCATCCATCACACAGCTTTGTTACAGTTTCCACAGGCGCCACCGCTCGGCCCAGGATCATATACCTCGAACCAGTACGAGCCCCCGGAGGCTCGGAGGGACACTATTCTCTCATTTGAAATGTTTGGGAAACATTTCAGCATGTTTTACACACACACACACACACACACACACACACACACACACACACACACGCTTGATCACAGTCACAATCACACACCTACAATTACCTCGGTGGTCCAAAGACAGGCATTATGCTCCACATCTTTAAGCTACATCAAACGAAGAAACAGTGAAACTAAAATGATCCGTTTACTTTTGAGACGTACTAAAGAAGTTCTCTGTAAAATTCCTGTACATCGCTGTAACACTCAGTTTGTTCTTTGTTGCTCATGTGATTCTTTGATGCAGAAACAAGGCAAAAGATAAAAAAAACAGCTTGAAGAGCCATTCAGAGGAAGGGGAACTCTTGGGATAACTATGACAAATCAGTGATTTTTATCAGGATTTTTTATTGAGTGTTGATTGTGTTTGTCTTTTGGGGCTCTGGTTACTAATACATGGGAAGTGTTTGTTGCTTAAAAAATAAAGAAAAGCTTTTGTTGCAGCACTATGAAAAAACTTTTAGTGAAACTAAATTAATCATGAAAATGTACAATCACCCCTACAAGTTTTGACAAAGTCAAACTGGTGATAATGTGAATTATCACTTTAATATTTATTACAATTTGATCTCTATGCACAATTAAGTTTGCACATCCTGTGACTTAGACGTAGGTGTTGTTGTCCCCTCCAGTATTTGGCCTCAGATTGTTTTTCTCTCCCTGTCTGACGCCTGAAAGGCGACGCTACAGACCTGTCGTGTCCCTGCTTTTGCTCCTTCTCTTCATGTTTGTGAGTTGCAGCTGTTCAGTAGTGACGCGTCCCGACGAGTGACTCGGCAGAGCTCGACGACATGGCCACACCATTCGACTAACGTGTCACTTTGATGAGACTCATCTTCCTAGAAAAGAGTGCGTCCAGCAGGTCCTTCCTGTCTCGACACATCGGTGTAAACGTTGACATGAAATGTCCCCTTTAAATGTGGAACCCTGCTTATTTACACGCAGCAGGCCGGCCCGTGTGCGCTCACGCCAGCATCCTGTTAGGAACCGATTGAACAATCCGAGCTGGGACTCCTGCAGCTCACCATCACCTATAAGCTATAAATCAGTTTGAACGCCAGAGCATTGGTGCTTTCTTGGAAATATTTACCTCATTAGCCGCCGGCGCGCTGTGGTCTGGGTTTGGTATAAATAAGCAGTGTTGAGCTGTTTCCCAGGTGGGATGGAAGTAGTTGTAGTGCATTTGTCTGAGGCGGACCCTTGTACAGTACTGTAATACTTCGTGTGCTTGGAAGCCATGTCAGCGCATTGTAACGTACTGTGTTGATGCCTTTTCTGTTGTAGCGGGAGGGAAGGTCTTTGTTTTTCTACATTAATATTTCTTTAACAGAGGTAAAATATGTCAGAAGAAGAAACAGTCATTTTATAAAATCACGTGTCCCATAAGAACCCATCTTTTATGTATGAAAAGACTAAAGGCATGATTTTAACTTTTCTGAGAACTTAGATGTTGTACTCATGAATTAATTGAATTTTAAAAATGAGTGATTTCAAAGATTTCTTTCTCCAAATAAAAGTCTTCTATGGCTGAAGAGCGGTGGCTGAGCCTGGACTTTATTACATCTGCACGCAGGCGCGTGTGTCAGAGTGTGTGTGTGAGAGAGAGTGTGTGTATGTGTGTGTGTGTGAGAGAGAGAGAGTGTGTGAGTGTGCGCGGGGCCACTGATGGAACAATAAACTGGTGGTTGTCTACGCTCATGTGCTTCAGGTGTCTTTGAGGTTGAAAGATCACCTGTAACCATGGAAACAAGTATATATCTGTTTACTGATTGGTGGATTGAGCAGGAAGTCACATCTCACGGTGAGTAAACAGGAAGCTGGGGATGGAGTGTCCCGCGAACACGCCTGGTGCGTGTTGCTCTGAAGTCTGCGTGCGTGAAGCTCCTACCACTGCATGTATGTTGAGCACTCAAACTTCTATGATTGGATTTCAGAAAGTTGAAAATGATTGGCGGGACATGTCGTTTGGCGTCAGACAACTAAGGAGGTGAGAGTGTTGGTGTCAAGACAACGTCAGAGAATAAAAGGACAGAACGATGCCGAGATCGACACTTGTCCAGCAGCCGATACTGGCAGGACCCGCTGGAGGAACCACGGGTTCTACCAACTTCTCTTCTGCCCTTCAATAATAACTCAAACTGTTTGCATGTCTTGACCAACCTTAGAATCATGGTTCTAAATATTAGCTGTCACTCGTGATTAGATGGCGGTTTCTCAGCTCCAAAGTGCCACATCATGGCAGAGGACTTCATCGATCCATTTTGAATCTCTTGCCAGAGTAGCGGAGCTCTTCTACGAGGACATCTGTGTTCCGCTGAGTTTTTGACTTGCCTTTGTCAGACGAACATCATTTGTTCAAATGCATCTTCAATTGTGGTGAAAGGTTCATAAACTTCTGGGATTGTCTGAAGCCTCCCCAACAACGGTGTAACCCTCCTTGCAGCAGCAGTTTTAGCTGCTGCTGAAATTAAAATTGTCTTGTTTTTTTTCCATTGTGGTTGCGGTGACGTTTGCCTGCTGCGCCGCCATGAATCAGTCCACACAAACATCCTGCTCTCTTTCTCTTCGCTTCCATTTCTCCAGATTGATGTGGCGGACAAAGCCGAAACTGTTGACGGTCTGGCTGCTCGCGGCTGAACTCGGCCAGAAGGCATCTGTTACTCAACAACATCTGTTGCTGTTACTCTGCTTCCCCCAGCATGCCGAGGGGCTGTGGCCTCTCCCGAGGGTGGTCTTTTGTGCAGCCCATTGTCAATTCCATCATTGTCTGCTGAGGGCAGCTCCCAGAATGCTTCAGTGCTGGAAGCCCTCCTGAGGCCGCTTCTGCTGGCTGATGATTTACGCTTGTTTGTGTCTGAGCACAATCAGCAGCTTTGTGGGCCAATTAAGACGAACACTGAGGGACGTTGAAGACGTAAGAAATGGGCTTTTTCACATTCTGACTCACCAACGCTGCTGCTGTGAGAGGAAAAGTGACAGCAGTTCCTTCAGTGAGTCCAGAAGCGTTCATGCTGGATGTCCCGAGGTGTCCCCTCTCTGATCTGGACCTTCGCCCATCAATTACCTGACTTGTTGTTGTGGAGGACAAATGCGAGCAGTAAATCTAGCGTAGAGACATTGTTTTTTATGAATAGGCCCCTCGCCCATCTCCGGGGAGACCCTTTCAATTTTGGCAGGAGCCAACAGCGCAGGCACAGAAGAGCCCCCCATGGGGTCGCCGGGAAGACAACAGATGTTACTTATTAACTTTGATTTTTTCTGAACTTGCAGATGGACGCAACAAGTTGGACGCAGTCATAATTTCATGTTTAGCAATATTTATTTGGAAAAATAGTCTTGGCTAATTCCTTCATTCAAAGATGGTAAAGGAGACAGGAACATAATTTGTACAAACCCTCTTAAATAACATTTTCTTTAAAACAAAAAAGTCCCATTGACCTGAAGTGCCTTTGTAAATATTAAAGAAACCAACTTTAAATAATAAAACATCACAAATGTACAATACAAAATGAGAACATAAAATCATTAAATTAACTTTAAATTAAATCATAATTTTAAATCATAACTTCTTTAATTTATTTTACAAAAAGGACAATCTGTACCAAAAAGCAACCTTATTTGAATTAAGACAAAGTTTCCCTGTCCAACAGAAGAACACAAAAAACAACAGAACAATACAATGTCAGAAAAGGTTTGGGGGGGGGGGGGCTCGGGAATGAAACGCACTTCAGCCAACACAGCAGTGGCGTCCACGTAGGGTCTCCAGCGGTCTCGTGATGGGGGCACAGCCGTGAAGAACAGGCCAGTATGGCCAAACATCCACCATTTGATGCAGTTCCTGCGCTCAGCAACGGCACCGGGGTTTGAGAAAAGGCCTGGGTGCAAATGTTGCAAAAACAAAAATCGTAGCGCCGCACGTCTCGCACCACGTGACAGTCTCCATTTATATTTTATTCTAACCCCCACTCCCCAATAAAAGGCAGAACAGAAAGCTAAGTGGCCGTTTACTTTTAACTGTAAACTTTTAATTTTTACCCCGCCAGTTCCTCTCCCACAGGCCGCCGTCGCCTGCATGTAGTTTCCAGTAGAGAACCAGCTCACTCTGAATATCAGTTAAAGGTCTCAGTATCAGCAGCAGTCTCCAGGCGGGACTCGTCCCCCCTGAGCGTAGAGCAGCATCCCAAGGAGCATAAAAACTCTCCCATAGAGCAAATAAGCGAGGCCACAGGTGGCTCGTTACACCTGCGCACACAGGATGGAACACGTTAGCGTTGGCTGACAGGAAGACGCCTGGTCTCCCTCAACTGTCAAGAACAGAGAAACATCCAAAACTCACCTCAGTTGCAATTATACATTCGTCCTTTTCCTCTGACATCACAAACACAGATTTGTACTTGGTGTCCGCACATGCAGACATTTCTGGGGCTCTCTTTTCTGATGCATCGCTTTGGGAAAGAAAAGGAAAGCGCATTAGTTTTGTGGGGAGAGGGAGAGTCAGCTTCTCAGTAAGAGGTGCTCACCATTTTAAATGTTTGCTGCATTTCTCCTCAAACTCAAATGAGTCCGGGGACGGACTCTTGTCCCCGCATGCCGCCTCCAGCATGGCCTCTTTCACCGCCTGCTCATAGTTGACCTCGTGTACAAGGTTGTAGTCAGCAGGTGGATGGTGGCTCTTGTAGCTGCTCCTCCCCGGTGAAGACCCTTCATCAGGGTCACCACTGCAGAAGTCCATCTTCTTGTTGATATTTTTGATGCCTGGCATCGGCACCACGCTGACGCCCAGGTCCCTGTCAGTGCGGTGGCAGTTGTTCGTCAGGTTATTAATTGTTTCTCCGTCTCCAGCGGTTTCTGCTTGACCACCACGCTGGACTTTTGATCTGAAAAATCCAACAAGTACAGCACATCCTGCCAACAGCAGCAGCACCAGGGCCACGCCGGACCCAATGGCCATCCAAGGCACCTCCGCCCCACGGATTGCTGCATGTTCTGGAAGCAGGAACTGGCAGTTTCGGCCACCGTATCCAGGAACACACGCACAGACATAGCGGTTGTTTCTCTCATGGCACGTGGCACCGTTGTGGCAAGGGTTGTGCTCACAACGGCTGATGGGTGAGCTACAGTTGTGGCCGGTGTATCCTGGGGGGCAGGTGCAGGTGTAGCCATTAGGCCCCTCCTGGCAGGTGCCTCCATTCTGGCACGGGTATGTAGCACACTCGTCACCAGTATGGTCACAGTTCACGCCAGTGAAACCATCCGGGCACTGACACAAGTAGGAGTTGACGAGATCTACACAACGAGCACCTGCGAACAAGATGAAGGTCGTAGAAGGTTGACGTTAGCGTTCAGGATCGTACGACTTATGTTGCCTGCCTGGACGAGCCAGGAGCCTGCTTTGCTCACCGTTGGAGCAGGGCCCGGACGTGCAGTGGTCAATTTTCTTCTCACAGTTGAAACCTGCGTAGCCGGTGGGACACTGGCAGTAGTAGCCTCCGTCAGGGTTGTCAGCACAGCGGCCTCCGTTGGAACACGGCCCATCGGCGCACGTCATGGCGCTTAGCTCACAGTTGTTTCCAAAGAAACCATGAGGGCAAGTGCAGGTGTAAGTGTTTTCCAAATCCTATGGAGAGAAAGTTGAACAGGCTGGATCAGGTTCTGCACTGGTCCTGAGGGGGCACCTTCGGAATGGAAGAGAAGCAACAAAAGCCCACGGGGCCACATTCCCTCCTGGTCCCTGACCCCAGCTGGCGGGGCCTCTCTCACCACGTTCCAACAACACTTACAGTGCAGCTTCCTCCGTTACGGCAGGGGTGTCCAGCGCATTCATTGACCTGGATCTCACAGCTGGCACCGGTGAAGCCGGGCCTGCAAGAACAGGTGTAGCTGCCCTGGCCAGTGTTGCTACAAGTGGCTCCATTCATGCAGGGCCGGTGGTGGGTGCAGTAGTTCAGATCTGGACAGACATGCAGACACATGTGGATTAGTAACACATGCAGCACGCTGCGGCTCTGCCTCCCTGTCCTGGCTAGAACCCAAATCCCAGCACAGCTGCCCTGCCTGGCCGCGGCCACAGGTACCGGCCCAGTGGGGTTCTCCAACTGATGTTAGCCGCCAAGAGGCTCGATGCTCCGCTCACGCCTCCTCACCCTCCCTCCTAAACCCTCCCACACTCTCTCCTCACTCTTTCCTCACCCTCCTCATGACACCTCACCCCTCCTCACACACCTCAACCCTCCTCACCCTGGTTGCAGAAGAGTCCCCCCCAGCCCTCCTGACAGTTGCACTGCCAGGGCTGCTGGCACGTCCCGTGGAGGCAGCCCGGGTAACGGATGCACTCGTCGCAGTAGCGGCCTTTGAATCCCACTCTGCACCTGTCATCGTCCAATCAGAGATGAAGTTATAACACCTGGTTAGTCCTCTCGCGTTACCTCGTGTGTCCCAACGATGAATGGAAGGAGACTCACTTGCACTCTCCGGGTTTCTCACAGAAGCCGTGCTCTTCGTTGCAGCCGGGCAGGCAGATCGCTGCACGGAGACGAAACAGGAGGAATTCAGTTTCATGGAGAACTAGAGAGGCAGGAGCTAGTAGACCCGCCGCCCCCCCCCCCCCCCCCAAACCAGCGTGGAAGAACGTTCCACAGAGACAGAGACAAAGAGTGTGTGTATGTGTGTGTGCGCGTGTGTGCTAGACAATACTCCTGCTCCCATAGACCCTGAAACCATCATATTTTTTCTACGGGTCAAAACGCTTTCATTTATGCTGCGCGCGCGCGCGCGCACACACACACACACACACACACACACACACACACACACACACACACACACACACACACACACCAGTGTCTAGGACTGGGGCAGATAAGAGTGGACAGCTGGCGAGTGTGTTGCCAGTGCGACAGCTGCTCCATTGTCTGTCTCTGCCGGCAGCTGCCCACTTCAAACAATACCCCCCCACTCGGCCAATCAGCGGCTGGCCCCTCCCGAAGGAGCCAATCAGAGGCCAGCATGTAAATTTATGGCACGCGTGTGATTATTCCCCAAAACTTTCCTTAGAATAAATCAAGTGATCGTGTGTGTGCGTGCGCGTGCGCACTGGGCGGGGGGGTGCGGGACTCACGCTCGGTGCAGTACTGGCCCTTCCAGCCAGCGTCACACACGATCTCCCCGCGCTCCCCGCACGTGAAGTGGCCGAAGGCGTCGTCCCTCGGCCGGCAGAACACCGAGCAGCCCTCCCCGTAGTAATGCTCGTCACACACGAACCGGTACGAATACCGGAGCTCCGTCCGGCCGCCAGTGTGCAGGTCTTGGGACCAGTCCTCCCCCACCGTCAGGTGCCTCTGCGTGGCCATGGTGCTGATGACGCGGTCCGGGTTCTCTAGAGGGACCAAGGCTGGGTGAGTGAGAGGGAGGCGGGAGAGAGAGGGAGAGGGTGAGGGGGAAGGGAGGGGTCCTACCTGTGGAGAGGTCGTCCCGGGAGTCGGTGTGCAGCGCTTCGATGATGAGAGAGAAGGTCCCCTGAGAACATGACGGACCCGTGAGACTCAAACTTAACACTAGGGACAGACAGAGAAGGACAGAGACAGACAGACAGAGGGAGAGACAGAGAGAGAGCTCACCGGCCACGTGAAGCCAAAGTTAATCCTAACGGGGTTTGTGAATGAACTCTCCGGGATGACGTCAGGCACCTGGAAGGAGTTGGAGCCGAGGACCGGCGTCACGGCGCCACCGTAAGTGCAGGGGGGCTCCGGGGAGGCGTTGGGCTGGTAGTGCTTAAGACAGACCCGGAAGAAGGTTTGACACTCGCACTGCTGCTGGAGGGACGCGGCCGGACCCCCTTTACAGCAGTTCCTGTTGCCTAGGACCCCCTTTTTGTTGAGGAACTCGTGCAGCTTCAGCTCAAACACCCCGGAGCACGAACCCTGAGGAGGAGAGCAGCAGCCTGAGCCCGCGGGTGTGATGGGAGAGAGAGAGAGAGAGAGAGAGAGAGAGAGAGAGAGAGAGAGAGTTTTCGGAACACTCGGGTGGAGCAGCTTACCTGGCCCAGCAGCACAGACATGGCGGCGGTGGCCAGCAGGATGACGCGGCTCATGGTCAATAAAAACATCGTAACTAAGAATGAAACGGATCAACAAACAGCTGCGCGCCTCCTCCTCAGCGCACTGCGCGGATCCTGAGGAACAAATTAATCCCAAATCAGAATCAGGAGCCTGGATGCTCCTCCAGCTGCGGCGGAGTCCGGGCGCGGGTCCCGGGAGCAGGTCTGGTCCGTCACTGGTCCGCCATGCTGCCTCCACCACTGCGGCCGCTGCGCGTCTGTCCGCCTCCAGCCGCCGCGGCCGATTATATACGGCTGCCCCCCCCCCCCCCCCCCCCGACTGGTGACGACGGCTGAGGGGAGACGGTGAAGTGTCTGTGGAGCATCCACGCTCTCAGGAGGACAAACCCATCGATCACTTGAGGAAACTTCGAGTTCCCCGATTTTCCTCTCGAGCGACGAATATCCGGGGTGCGCAAGCGGTTGGTCCGGTAGGTGAGACCGGCGGAGCAACAACAGTGTGAAGTTACACAAACACACAATCACAATAAAACACACAGTCACACACGTTCACACAATCAAACACACACACAATCACTCACACTCACACAATCACACGCACACACTCACACTATCACACACACAATCACACACAGTCACACAGACACTCACACAATCACACATGCACACACACACAATCACTCACACTATCACACACACAATCACACACAGTCACACACACAATCACACACACACACACACACACACACACACACACACTCTCTCTTAGTTGGTGTGTGAACATTCCAGAGCTGCAGGATCCCCCCCCCCCCCCCCCCCAGCTCAGCAGCTCCACCTTTGTAGTCACTGTGTATGTGTGTGCTCGCGTGTGCCCCCCGCCCCCCCAGCTGTATGGTAATCCCCTCAGCACCTGCTCTCCCCTCAACAACAGTGCGCGCCCACAGAGACGCTCGCGCGCAGCCACCATCAGCACACATCTGCAAACATCCACCAGCCCGCGGAGGGGCTCCCACCTACTGCCACGCCATGACGGGTGGTCCCCCACAGACACGACCCCCCTCGTTTCTGATGTCACACATCAATCCCAAGTGAGGTAGTAAGTCGCCCTCCAGTCATAAACAGGGACTCTTGAGATGACGTCCCCCCCAACTACACACACACACACACACACACACACACACACACACACACACACACACACAGGTTTGCGTAGCTATCCTTTTTAGGACATTCCATTGACTTCCATTCATGTGAATATCCTAACCCAAACCCTAATCTTCATCCTAATCCTCACCAGTTGGTGCCTCACCTCAACCTCAAACTGACTGCAGGTTCCACCTTCACTCTACCTTTGACCAGGTGTTCATGAATGAAGATCTGCTGCATCAGGACCAGGTCTTTGGTCCCCATGAGGACTAGGGTCCTGATAAGGTTGGTGTTTTTACCAGAAAAGGTCTCCAAAAGATAAAAAAAACAAGTATACACACACACAAACACTCCCTCACTCACACTCACTCACACACAAACACTCACTCACACACTCACTCTCACACACACTCACTCACTCAAACACACACTCACATACACACACAAACACACACTCACTCACTCACACACTCACTCACTCTCACACACACTCACTCACACACTCAGTCACTCACACACTCTCACTCACACACACACTCACACACTCACACACACACTCACAAACACTCACTAACAAAAACACTCACTCACTCACAAACACTCACACACTTACACACTCACTCACACACACACACTTACTCACACACACTTACTCATTCACACTCACTCACGCATACTCAATCTCACACACTCACTCTCACTCATACACAAACACTCTCACACTCACTCACTCACTAACACACTCTCACGCTCATTCACACACAAACACTCACTCATTCACTCACAGACACACTCACTCACTCACACACATTAACTCACTCTCACACAATCATTCACACACACTCACTCACTCACTTACACACTCACTCACAAACACTCACTCACTCACTCACTCACACAAACACTCACTCACACACACTCTCACACAAACACACACACTCACACACAAACACTCACTCTCAAACACTCTAACTCAGAGACTCACAAACACTCACTCTCACTCACACACACATTCACTCAGTCACTCACACAAACACTCACTCTCACTCACTCATACTCACAAACACTCATTCACTCACACACACTTATTAACTCACACACACACAAACACTCACTCTCACTCAAACACAAACACTCACTCCCTCACACACACTCACTCACACACTTACACACTCACTCACACACACTCACTCACTCACACACTGACTCACTCACACACACACTCTCACATACTCACACACTCAGTCACTCTCACATACTCTCACTCACTCACTCACAAACACTCACTCACTCACTCACTCACACAAACACTCACTCACACACACTCACTCACTCTCACACACTCACTCACTCAGACACTCACACACACAAACACTCACTAACACAAACATTCACTCACTCACTCTCACTCACTCACTCACTCACTCTCACTCATACACACACACTCACTCTCACACACACACTCTCACTCACTCACGCATACTCACTCTCACACACACTCACTCATACACAAACACTCACACACACTCACTCACGCACACTCACTCTCACACACACTCACTCACTCACTCCCTCACACATTACACACTCACACACACTTCCACCCTCACTCACACAAACACTCACTCACACTCACTCATTCACTCACACACACACACTCACAAACACTCACTCACTCACTCAAAAAAACACACACACTCTCACTCACTCACACACACACTCACTCACTCACACACTCTCACTCACACACTCATTCACTCACTCACTCACTCACTCACTCACACACACTAAAACAAACACTCACTCTCACTCACACAAACACTCACTCTCACTCACACAAACACTCACTCACACACTCACTCATTCACACACAAACATTCACTCACTCACTCATTCACACACACTCACTCACACACTCATTCACTCACTCACTCACTCACTCACTCACACACACTAAAACAAACACTCACTCTCACTCACACAAACACTCACTCTCACTCACACAAACACTCACTCACACACTCACTCATTCACACACAAACATTCACTCACTCACTCATTCACACACACTCACTCACACACTCACTCACTCACTCTCACTCACACAAACACACACACTCACTCACACACACACTCTCACTCACTCAGTCAATCTCACTCTCACACACACATTCACACACACTCACACAAACACTCACTCACACACTCACTCAGACACTCACACACACAAACACTCACTCACACAAACATTCACTCAGTCACTCTCACTCACTCACACTCACTCACTCACTCACTCACAAACATTCACTCACTTACTCACACACACTCACTCACTCACACCCTCACTCACTCAGTCACTCTCACTCACACAAACACTCACTCACACACTCACTCAGACACTCACACACACAAACACTCACTCACACAAACATTCACTCAGTCACTCTCACTCACTCACTCACTCACTCTCACTCGTACACACACTCACTCACACACTCTCACTCACTCAGACACTCACACACACAAACATTCACTCAGTCACTCTCACTCACTCACTCACTCTCACTCATACACACACTCACTCTCACACACACTCTCACTCACTCACGCATACTCAATCTCACACACACTCACTCTCACTCATACACACACAATCACTCTCACTCACTCACTCATACACAAACACTCTCACACTCACTCACTCACTCACTCACACACTCTCACTCACACACTCATTCACTCACTCACACAAACACTCACACTCACTCATTCACTCACACACACACTCACAAACACTCACTCACTCACTCAAAAAAACACACACACTCTCACTCACTCACACACACACACACTCACTCACTCACACACTCTCACTCACACACTCATTCACTCACTCACTCACTCACTCACTCACACACACTAAAACAAACACTCACTCTCACTTACACAAACACTCACTCTCACTCACACAAACACTCACTCACACACTCACTCATTCACACACACTCACTCACACACTCACTCACTCACTCTCACTCACACAAACACACACACTCACTCACACACACACTCTCACTACTCAGTCAATCTCACTCTCACACACACACACACTCACACAAACACTAACTCACACACTCTCACTCATTCACACACACACACTCTCACTCACACTCTCACTCACTCACTAACTCACTCCCTCACTCACACACACTCACTCACTCACTCACTCACAAACATTCACTCACTTACTCACACACACTCACTCACTCACACCCTCACTCACTCAGTCACTCTCACTCACACAAACACTCACTCACACACTCACTCACACACTCACACACACAAACACTCACTCACACAAACATTCACTCAGTCACTCTCACTCACTCACTCACTCTCACTCGTACACACACACTCACTCACACACTCTCACTCACTCACACAAACACTCACTCACACTCACTCATTCACTCACACACACACACACACTCACAAACACTCACTCACTCACTTAAAAAAACACACACACTCTCACTCACTCACACACACACACACTCACTCACTCACACACTCTCACTCACACACTCATTCACTCACTCACTCACTCACTCACTCACTCACTCACACACACTAAAACAAACACTCACTCTCACTTACACAAACACTCACTCTCACTCACACAAACACTCACTCACACACTCACTCATTCACACACAAACATTCACTCACTCACTCATTCACACACACTCACTCACACACTCACTCACACACTCACTCACTCACTCTCACTCACACAAACACACACACTCACTCACACACACACTCTCACTCACTCAGTCAATCTCACTCTCACACACACACATTCACACACACTCACACAAACACTAACTCACACACTCTCACTCATTCACACACTCTCACTCACACTCTCACTCACTCACTAACTCACTCCCTCACTCACACACACTCACTCACTCACTCACAAACATTCACTCACTTACTCACACACACTCACTCACTCACACCCTCACTCACTCAGTCACTCTCACTCACACAAACACTCACTCACACACTCACTCAGACACTCACACACACAAACACTCACTCACACAAACATTCACTCAGTCACTCTCACTCACTCACTCACTCTCACTCGTACACACACACTCACTCACACACTCTCACTCACTCACACACTCAGACACTCACACACACAAACATTCACTCAGTCACTCTCACTCACTCACTCACTCTCACTCATACACACACTCACTCTCACACACACTCTCACTCACTCACGCATATCAATCTCACACACACTCACTCTCACTCATACACACAATCACTCTCACTCACTCACTCATACACAAACACTCTCACACTCACTCACTCACTCACTCACACACTCTCACACTCATTCATTCACTCACTCACTCACTCACTCACTCACTCACTCACACACACTAAAACAAACACTCACTCTCACTTACACAAACACTCACTCTCACTCACACAAACACTCACTCACACACTCACTCATTCACACACAAACATTCACTCATTCACACACACTCACTCACACACTCACTCACTCACTCTCACTCACACAAACACACACACTCACTCACACACACTCTCACTACTCAGTCAATCTCACTCTCACACACACACACACTCACACAAACACTAACTCACACACTCTCACTCATTCACACACACACACTCTCACTCACACTCTCACTCACTCACTAACTCACTCCCTCACTCACACACACTCACTCACTCACTCACAAACATTCACTCACTTACTCACACACACTCACTCACTCACACCCTCACTCAGTCACTCTCACTCACACAAACACTCACTCACACACTCACTCACACACTCACACACACAAACACTCACTCACACAAACATTCACTCAGTCACTCTCACTCACTCACTCACTCTCACTCGTACACACACACTCACTCACACACTCTCACTCACTCACACACTCAGACACTCACACACACAAACATTCACTCAGTCACTCTCACTCACTCACTCACTCTCACTCGTACACACACTCACTCTCACACACACTCTCACTCACTCACGCATACTCAATCTCACACACACTCACTCTCACTCATACACACACAATCACTCTCACTCACTCACTCATACACAAACACTCTCACACTCACTCACTCACTCACTCATTCACACACTCTCACTCACACACTCATTCACTCACTCACACAAACACTCACTCACACTCACTCATTCACTCACACACACACACACACACACACACACTCACAAACACTCACTCACTCACTTAAAAAAACACACACACTCTCACTCACTCACACACACACACACTCACTCACTCACACACTCTCACTCACACACTCATTCACTCACTCACTCACTCACTCACTCACACACACTAAAACAAACACTCACTCTCACTTACACAAACACTCACTCTCACTCACACAAACACTCACTCACACACTCACTCATTCACACACAAACATTCACTCACTCACTCATTCACACACACTCACTCACACACTCACTCACTCACTCTCACTCACACAAACACACACACTCACTCACACACACACTCTCACTCACTCAGTCAATCTCACTCTCACACACACACATTCACACACACTCACACAAACACTAACTCACACACTCTCACTCATTCACACACTCTCACTCACACTCTCACTCACTCACTAACTCACTCCCTCACTCACACACACTCACTCACTCACTCACAAACATTCACTCACTTACTCACACACACTCACTCACTCACACCCTCACTCACTCAGTCACTCTCACTCACACAAACACTCACTCACACACTCACTCAGACACTCACACACACAAACACTCACTCACACAAACATTCACTCAGTCACTCTCACTCACTCACTCACTCACTCTCACTCGTACACACACACTCACTCACACACTCTCACTCACTCACACACTCAGACACTCACACACACAAACATTCACTCAGTCACTCTCACTCACTCACTCACTCTCACTCATACACACACTCACTCTCACACACACTCTCACTCACTCACGCATACTCAATCTCACACACACTCACTCTCACTCATACACACAATCACTCTCACTCACTCACTCATACACAAACACTCTCACACTCACTCACTCACTCACACACTCTCACACTCATTCACTCACTCACACAAACACTCACTCACACACACTCACTCATTCACTCACACACACACTCACAAACACTCACTCACTCAAACAAACACACACACTCTCACTCATACACACACACTAAAACAAACACTCACTCTCACTCACACAAACACTCACTCTCACTCACTCACACAAACACTCACTCACACACTCACTCACAAACACTCACTGACACACTCACACAAACACTCACTCACACACTCTCACTCATTCACACACACACACTCACACACTCTCACTCACACTCTCACTCACTCACACACACTCACTCACTCACAAACATTCACTTACTTACTCACACACACTCACTCACTCACACCCTCACTCACTCAGTCACTCTCACTCAAACAAACACTCACTCACACACTCACTCACACACACTCACTCACACACTCTCACTCACTCAGTCAATCTCACTCTCACACATACACATTCACACATACTCACACAAACACTTACTCACACACTCTCACTCATTCACACACTCTCACTCACACTCACTCACTCACTCACTCACTCACTCACTCACTCACACAAACACTCACTCTCACTCACACAAACACTCACTCACTCACACTCACTCACACACTCACACACACACACTCACTCACACACTCTCACTCACTCACTCACTCACTCACTCACTCACACACTCACTCACTCACACCCTCACTCACTCAGTCACTCTCACTCACACAAACACTCACTCACACACTCACTCACACAAACACTCACTCACACACTCTCACTCACTCAGTCAATCTCACTCTCACACACACATTCACACACACTTACACACTCACTCACACACTCTCACTCACACACTCTCACTCAGACAAACACTCACACACTCACTCACACACCCTCATTCTCACTCACACACTCTCACTCATTCACACACACACACAAACACCCACTCTCACTCACACAAACACTCACTCACTCACTCACTCACAGAAACACTCACTCACACACTCACTCACACACACTCACTCACACACTCTCACTTACTCAGTCAATCTCACTCTCACACAAACACTCACTCACTCACTCACTCACACACTCACACACACACACTCACTCACACACTCTCACTCACTCACTCACACACACTCACTCACTCACAAACATTCACTCACTCACACACTCACTCACTCACACCCTCACTCACTCAGTCACTCTCACTCACACAAACACTCACTCACACACACACTCACACAAACACTTACTCACACACTCTCACTCATTCACACACTCTCACTCACACACACACTCACTCACTCACTCACACAAACACTCACTCTCACTCACACAAACACTCACTCACTCACTCACACACTCACACACACACACTCACTCACACACTCTCACTCACTCACTCACACACACTCACTCACTCACAAACATTCACTCACTCACACACTCACTCACTCACACCCTCACTCACTCAGTCACTCTCACTCACACAAACACTCACTCACACACTCACTCACACAAACACTCACTCACACACTCTCACTCACTCAGTCAATCTCACTCTCACACACACATTCACACACACTTACACATTCACTCACACACTCTCACTCACACAAACACTCACACACTCACTCACACACCCTCATTCTCACTCACACACTCTCACTCATTCACACACACTCACACAAACACCCACTCTCACTCACAGAAACACTCACTCACTCACTCACTCACTCACTCACTCACTCACACAAACACTCACTCACACACTCACTCATTCACACACACACACACTCTCACTCACACACACACTCACTCACTCACTCACACAAACACTCACTCACTCACACACACTCACACAAACACTCACTCTCACTCACACACTCTCACTCATTCACACACACACACACTCTCACTCACACACACACTCACTCACTCACACACACAAACACTCACTCTCTCTCACACAAACACTCACTCACACACACTCACACACACTCACTCACTCACACACTCACTCACACAAACACTCACTCACACACTCTCACTCACTCAGTCAATCTCACTCTCACACACACATTCACACACACTTACACACTCACTCACACTCTCACTCATTCACACACACACTCTCACTCACACAAACACTCACTCACTCACTCACTCTCTGACTCACACACTGTTTAACTACCTTAGTTTAACTCGTGCCCACCAGTGGGAGGGGGGGGGGGCACCATTCATCTATTATAAACACTGCTTCAATGTACATTGTGTGTGTGTGTGTGTGTGTGTGTGTGTGTGTGTGTGTGTGTGTGTGTGTGTGTTGGGGGGGATTCTTCACTGAAGGACCATGACACGCCTTCAGACGCGGACGCGGGCCCTTACAGGCCATCTGCCGCCCCCCTCCCTGTCTGAACTGCAAGCATGTTAAAGGACCTGTAACGGTATGGGCCCTCCGGGGACATATGGTGAGGGGGGGGGGGGCATGAGGGTTCCTTTCTTCGGGTCCCTGAAGAGGAGACACCACATGGTCGCTCGTGGGAACGTAAACACGGAGCTCATCACACGATATCGATCATATGAAGCTATGATGGGGGGGCATCAGATCCAGCTGAGCTCCGGCTGATGGGAGGGTCCCGCGGTGACGGTGAGAGTGTGTGCGTGCATGTGAGAGGAGAAGTGTGTGGGGGGGGTGTATTCTTGAGGGGGTGTGCATGTGTCTGTATATGTGTATGTTTGTCTGTGAATGTGTGTGTGGGTGGGTGTTAGCTTGGGGTCTCCGGCTCAGACTAGGACCTTCCGACGGGACACCTCCCTCACCGCTGGGTTGACACGATGCCCCCCCACAGGGGGCTTCTGCATGGTGGTGTGTAGGAGGACGCATCTGTGATCGACGCATCTGTGATCGACGCATTGTGACGCACGCAGGTCCCTGTGACATCATGAAGATGAGCTGCTAAGATCAACAAACACACAACTGCAACCTACAAACATGCTAGCGTCCATCAGCAGTAGTAGTAGTCGTAGTACACTGTGATACTGCAGTAGTACCTGGCCATAGACAGACGCTGCCCCTGCAACTGGTTCCCTCAACAACATGAATTTGAGGTTGCGAGGTTGATGAGGCGCTGCACCGGCGGGGGAAGGTTCAGCTCTGCTGGATCGTTTCACAGATCCATCAGTTTTTGCGTCATACTCGAGCGGCGCGTTGTTGGTCCATGTTGTGTCTATCTGGTCCTAGAAGGAGTTCATGACCGAAGAGACACCAGGAAGCTTAAATTTGAATTAATTTAAGAGTAACATTTTTGGAGGTTGAAAGCTTTGAGCTTTTAGCAGAGAAAAGTTGCATCATGGGAAGTGCAAACTAGTGATTCTGGTTCATATTGAGTTTACTGTACCTTCAATGGATTCAGATCTTTTTTATTTCATAGTTTTTTGTATGGAAGTGCAGAATGACCTCGTTACGCCATGACAGGTGAAAAAAGTACAGGAGAAACAAGCAACATAGCATTATTGATGGTACCAGTATTAAGGGTTTATATTATTAATAGTACCATTATTTTGGGTATACATTATTAATGGTAACAGTATTTAGGATTTATATTGTTAATAGTAGGCTGCCTGGTGGAGCAGTGGTCCTCCCTGTGGCCCCCCATCAAGAAGGTTGTGGGTGGAGCAGTGGTCCTCCCTGTGGCCCCCCATCAAGAAGGTTGTGGGTGGAGCCCCGGCTGCAGCACGGGGTCTTTCTGGGTGAGTCTCCATGTTCTCCCTGTTCCTGCTGGGTTCTCTCTGGTACTCCAGCTTCCTCCACAGTCCAAAGACATCAAGAGGGGACCAGGTTAATCCAGACTCTAAATTGACCGTAGGCGTGGCTGAGAGAGCCAATGGTTGTCTGTCTCTATGTGTTGGCCCTGCCATGGACTGGTGACCTGTCCAGGGGGGAGGCTGCTGGGATAGGCTCCACCCCCACCACCCTCAACAGGAGGAGAGGGAGAAAATGGAGGGATGGATGGATGGATGGGTAGAGGGATGGATGGATGTGTCATGATCCCTGTCTCATGCTTCCTGTTTTATTTTGTAGTAATGTCCTGTCTTCCTGACCTCCCTCCTGTGATCACCTCATGTGTCTCACTTGATTGCACCACCTGTGTCCTGTTTCCCCACTTGTATTTAACCCATGTGTTTTCCCCTGTTAGGTTGTTGGGTCATTGTCGTTGTCACATCAAGCCTCCAGCCTCACGTCAAGCCTTCGCCCTCACGCCACGTTAAGCCTTTGCCCTCACGCCTTGTCAAGCCTTCGCCCTCACGCCACTTCAAGCCTTCGCCCTCACGCCACGTCAAGCCTTCGCCCTCACACCACACTACGCCCTCAGCTCTCACGCCACATCCTCAGTCCCCAGCTTCCAATAAACCTGTTTTGTTCACGAAACTGTCTGCATTTGGGTCTCCCTCACCACCCTCAACCCCAAAACCTGACAGGATGATAGATGGAGTATTAATAGTACCAGTATTTAGGATATAATTATTAATGGTACCAGTATTTAGATTTCATAGTATTTATAGTCCACCAACACGTACTCTATGGAGGAGACAGAGTTTGGGGAGTGCTTGGGGGGCAAGGGGGTCGTCCAATCTCCGGGGCAGAAGCCACTGAGGCAGTTAAACAACTCCGCGGTGGCAGAGCTCCTGGGTATCTCAAGGCTCTGGTTGTTGTGGGGCTGTCCTGGTTGACATGTCTCTGCAACATTGTGTGGACATCGAGGCCGGTGCCTTTGGAGTGGCAGACCGGGGTGGTGATCCCCATCTTTAAGAAAGGGGACCAGAGGGTGTGTTCCAACTATCGGGGGATCACACTCCTCAGCCTCCCTGGTAAGGTCTACACCAGGGTACTGGAGAGGAGGATCAGGGTGATTGTCGAACCTCAGATGGAGGAGGAGCAGTGTGGTTTTCGTCCTGGTTGTGGAACCATGGATCAGCCCTTCACCCTTGCTAGGGTGCTGGAGGGGGCATGGGAGTTTGCCCAACCAGTCCACATGTGTTTTGTGGATCTGGAGAAGGGTTATGACCGTGTTCCCAGGAGCACCTTGTGGGGGGGGGGGGGGGGTACTCCAGGAGTGTGGGGTGGATGGCCCCTTACAAAGGGCCGTTCATGTTATGAGTTGGGTGTTTATTAGGTATGCTTGTGTTTTTGTTTCATGTTTTTTGTTGTTTTCCTCATAACTCTGCGGGGGAGGTGTGGCCTAGCGGTGCAGCAGGCCCACTGCGCACCTGAGGTTTATCTCCCTCATTATTCTCCCTGCTCTTAAGCAGCCTGGCAGCGTTGCCTCGCTGCCAGATTGTCATGTTCTTTGCCTGACTCTCCAGCCATCTTTCCCTTGTATCTCTAGATCGCTTGCCTTGTTAGTTGTTTCCTTGTGTTTGTTCCATTGTTTTTATCTAGTTTCTGAGTTTGTAGCGTTGTTTTGGTTCTTGCATCGTTCCCGTAGTGGTTCCGTCTTTAGTTAGTTTTTCCATAGAGTTAGTGTGTTTTTTCCTACCTGCTCGCCACGGCGTAGTTGATTGTTTAGTTTTAAGGCTGATTTTGTGTTTGTTTAGTATTAGGAATTGTTTGTTTATTATTGTAGTTTGTTTTTGGTTCTGAATAAATCTTTTGTCTGTTCACGGCTCCTTTTCTCTGTGCCTTGTGTTTGCCTTATTGGGTCCAACTAAAACCCTCGGACTAGTTGTCTTGACAGAACAATCTGGCCACATGGACCCGGCGGACACTCTGCATGGGGACGGGGATTCCACCGTGAAGTCAGCCTTGCGTAAACAGGGTGAGTGGCTTAATAACCACGACCATGCATTATGCTCATTGTTAGATACCACTCAGCAACTCGCAGCACAGGTGAGCCAGTTAAGTGCGCAGGTCGCTGGTCTCGCCATTGCGCTCCCAGCCCCCGGAGCGCAAGCTCCAGAGCCGGCTCCGGCACCTGCCCTCGTCCCGGCGGACCTCAACCCCGCCCGGGACGTCCCCACCACCAATCCGGACCCCTACTCCGGTGAGTTTGAAAGATGTCGCGGGTTTCTATTTCTGTGTCAGCTAATCTTCTCGCAGCGGCCCCAAGCCTTTGCCTCAGATCGGGCAAAGATCTATTTTTTGATCGGGCTACTTAGGGGGAGGGACTTAACTTGGGCGGAGGCGCTGAGTGGTCAATCAGGCTTTGACTCGTTAACTTCTGAAGGATTTATTAACCAGTTCTGCTCTGTTTTTGATCACCCTGACCATCGTGGCAATGCCTTGGCCCGGCTGAAGGATCTCCACCAAGGGACTCGGCCCGTGGCGGATTATACCGTTCACTTCTGGACGTTGGCGAACGATGCGGGCTGGAACGAGGAGGCGTTAAAGGCTGCTTTTATCAAGGGGCTTAGTGATAGAGTTAAGGATGAACTGGCATCCAGAGATAGACCCACTGACTTCGAGGCATTGGTCTCGCTGGCCATCTGGTTAGATAACCGATTCCCAGCGAGGGAAAGTCTCAGACACCCGGTTACGGAGCACACTCCGCCCCAGACTCCCTGCCTTGGGGAGGAACCCATGCAGTCGGGTCGCACCCATTTCTCTCCGGCGGAGAGGCTCCACCGGCTCTGCACCGGGGTCTGCCTTTACTGCGGCGAGGCCTCACACAGGGTGGCCCAGTGCCCCATTCGGCCAAAAGAACCTGCCCGGCAGTGAAAGTGGGCACACTGTCGGGCTGGATGAATTCCATCACGCCCACGCGTCCTCGTTTTGAGCTGCAGGCCACGCTCACTTGTGTGAGGGGCACCTGGCCGCTACTCGTCTGTGTTGACTCTGGGACTGAGGCCCACAACCCCCACATTGATTGGTCAGCCGGTAAAATTTTCAGCTGGAGCGCGTTTTGTCTCACCACTTGCCTGCGCTCAGCCATTCCCCCCTCGGCAAGCTCCGGGACCCCTGAAGCGGCTATCCCCCAGATCTCTCCGTTGCACCGCCGGTTTACCACGACCTAGCCGAGGCCTTCAGTAAGGATAGGGCGCTATCCTTACCCCCCCACCGGCCTTATGACTGCCCCATTGACCTCCTGCCCGGCGCTCCGCTGCCTGCTAGCCGTTTGTACAACCTGTCTAGACCCGAGCGGGAGGCTATGGAGAGGTACATCAGTGAGTCGCTGACAGCCGGCATCATCCGTCCTTTGTCCTCGCCGCTAGGGGCGGGATTTTTCTTTGTTGAAAAAAAAGATAAGTCGCTCCGTCCATGCATCGATTTCCGGGGATTTAACAGCATCACCATTAGGAATAAGTACCCCTTGCCTCTGCCTTCAGCCGCTTTCGAACCCCTCCAGGGGGCGACAGTGTTTTCTAAACTTGATCTTAGGAATGCCTGTCATCTAGTGCATATCCGGGAGGAGGATGAATGGAAAACAGCGTTCAATACCCCGTTGAGTATCTTGTGATGCCGTCTGGGCTTACCAACGCCCCCACTGTTTTCCAGGCGCTGGTCAATGATGCGTTGAGAGACTGCCTAGACCGTTTTGTTGTTGTTTATTTGTATGACATATTGATTTTTTCGCGCACCCTGGATGAGCACGTCCAGCATGTGCGGTTGGTGCAGCAGAGACTGTTAGAAAACAGACTGTTTATTAAAGCTGAGAAGTGCTCCTTTCACCAGTCGTCAATTCCGTTTTTGGGCTGCATCATCAAAAGGGGACAGCTCAGTGCTAATCCGCTTAAGGAGCAGGCGGTCGCCGAGTGGCCCACCCTGTCCAACCATAAGCAGCTCCTTGCCTTGTTAGTTGTTTCCTTGTGTTTGTTCCATTGTTTTTATCTAGTTTCTGAGTTTGTAGCGTTGTTTTGGTTCTTGCATCGTTCCCGTAGTGGTTCCGTCTTTAGTTAGTTTTTCCATAGAGTTACTGTGTTTTTTCCTACCTGCTCGCCACGGCGTAGTTGATTGTTTAGTTTAGGGCTGATTTTGTGTTTGTTTAGTATTAGGAATTGTTTGTTTATTATTGTAGTTTGTTTTTGGTTCTGAATAAATCTTTTGTCTGTTCACGGCTCCTTTTCTCTGTGCCTTGTGTTTGCCTTATTGGGTCCAACTAAAACCCTCGGACTAGTTGTCTTGACAGTTCAGTCTTTCTCCTGGAGGAGTGAGAGTCTGGTCCGCATTGCCAGCAGTAAGTCGGACTTGTTCCCAGTGAGAGTTGGACTCCGCCAAGGCTGCCCTTTGTCACCGGTTCTGTTCATAACCTTTATGGACAGAATTTCTAGGTGCAGCCAGGTGCTGGAGGGGTTGAGTTTGGTGGCGGGAGGGTGTCGTCTCTGCTTTTTGTGGATGATGTGATCCTCTTAGCTTCATCAGGCCATGACCTCCAGCTCTTGCTGGGACAGTTCGCAGCCGAATGTGAAGCGGCTGGGATGAGAATCAGCACCTCCAAGTCTGAGGCCCTGGTCCTCAGTCGGAGAAGGGTGGCTTGCCTGCTCCAGGTTGGGTGTGGGGGGGGGGTCCTACCTCAGGTGGAGGAGTTTAAGTATTGGCACTGAGATACTGATCTGCTGTCAAAAGTGAGGGCTTCCTCCTGGACATGATTGGTGAAAATCACGCTTACAGTCTTTACATGACACTGCTAACTGACAGATATATGACACTGATCACATGACCTGGTTGTCAGAGGTAATGATGAGTCACCTGAATATTGTTTCCATGAGGAATAAATAAACCAAATAGATAGAGGAGTTTCCACGCCCCCCCCCAAAAAAAATGGAGCATCTGCCTGGATTTGAACAGATGTAGGTACCAGCATTGTGGGCCCACATATGCACTCAAACCCCCCACCTCCCTCCAACCTGCCCTGGGTCCCAGAGCCGACCACAATGAGGGAGATCAGGGATGCAGTAACCAAATCCTGCATATCCCCCCAGGACAGGGCTCTGTTGGACGTTCTCACCGGCTCTGTCGAGTGGCCATATAACTGCTCATTTCAGACATGACATATTCAAGGTTGGGGGGGGGGGGGGCATCCATGACTTGGATCTGAAGTGGTGGGAGCTCTGAACAAGTGGTCTCAGGTTGGACTGAGTTGAACCAAGCAGGCTAAGAGGTGCTGGGCTGGTTTGGTGGGCCAGGAGCAGGTGCTAGCTGGGCCGGGGGGATGAAAAGGAGGCTTGTTGAACAAGATGGGTGCAGCACCAGGTTACACTGGTTTTTGTTCAGGGAGGAGAGGTCCAGCAGCCCAGCGCCCCGTCTCCATCTCTCAGCTGCTGCCGTACGACAGAGGATCCACACGCACCTGTTGTCATCCCCCTTTGTGTCCAACCAGCATTAGCATGCTACACCTTAGGAATGCCGCTGTCCCAGGAGAAAGCTTAGTCCGGGTGGGGGTGGGGGGGGGGGGGCGGGGCGGTAGGAGCTTGAAAGGTGTGGTTGTGGTGGTGGTGGGGGCTGAACCAGCAGGGAAGCTTTGGAGGGCAGTGAGAGGGTGGGAGGGTGCGTTCCTCCAAAGCCACTGTTCCCTCTCCTCCGGTCCAGAGAGCCCTGTCCTAAATCACTGGCCCCAGGGGGAAGACTCTCCATTGTGAGGAGACGGCCCCTGCAAGCTGGGCTGCCAGCTGCCACTGCTGCAGCGTCATGCCCCCCCCCCCCCCCCCCACACACACACACACACAGTCACCCCAGCACCATGACAATGCTGCCTGCCGCCAGGGCCACAGGCCAGCACACGACTTGCTGCCCCCCCTCAGAGGGAAGCAACAGCATTGCCAAAGGGAGGTGTTTCCCTCCCGCAAAGAACCAGCTAAAGCTAAACACAACTCTAACCCTAACTCCAGAACCGTCTGTCAAACTGTCCAGGTCTCCTCGATCCAGACCAGACATCAGTGATCCACTTTGACTGGAGATCAGAAGTAACGAGATCAATGGTGGTTATGTGTGACTTTAAACAGGTACAGTAGTATAGCCAGTTTGTTTGGTACACCTACATATAATAATGGTACTACTAATGTTAAGTAGAGCCGCCATGGAATAAATCCTCCTGGCGTTCAACTAATATTTGGCTCTGTTTACATGAATGAGGCTCAACGTGTGTCAGTATAGAACCTGAACCATACAGTTCCAAGGTTGTGTTCTACCTCCTTATACTGTGTATTCTGTACTATAGAACGTTATACTACGATGTGATACTGACTAGTTTGGTTCGTTCTGTCCCGGTGCATCTCTGCTTCTGGAGGAAATCTTGATGTTCATCTTTACTTTGATTTCCTGTTTATTGGAGATAAAAGCTGCACAGCTGTTGGTGCAAACCTCAGCAAAGCTGGTGGCTGAGCGGACGCCCGTCCACCAATGGTGGCATCCTCCTTTGTGTGGCGTCTGATGGTGATTGGAATGAGGGCTTCTTTGGTAAGAAGCAGGACCGGGTCCTGGTTCTCAGGGATGCGGGTCCTGCTGGCGCGGAGGACAGCAGGTGAAGGGAGGTGGGATGACACCCGCGGCACACGCCTGATGACCGAGCCACAAAGCAAAAGTGTGTGACATGCGCCCCACCCTGCCGGCCAATTGTCCCCCCCCCCCCAGGGTCCCAGAGACAAGACCAATTCTGATACTTCCCCTCCCCCACCCCTCACCCCATCACAGGCACAGGCTCCGAGTGCCCCCTTCCCTCTCTTCTTCAAAATCAATTTCACAAATCAGCTGACCCCCCCACCCCCACCCCATCAGCTGCTATGCATCACTGTGTGTGAAGGAGGTGCTCAGAGTTGTGTGTGTGTGTGTGTGTGGGGGGGGGGGGGCAGACAGTATTTCTTGGTGGTGCTGGAGGACGGTGTGGCAGGCTGGTGGGGTCTGGAGGCTTTAGGGCTGCCGGGGTGGGGGGGCTGCTGGGGTCAGGCCTGTGTGTCCTGGGAAAGTTGGATCTCCATTTAAATGTGCACATGTTGCAGCCTTCTGGTGGCTGCGTGAATGCACACGGGGACAGATGGCCCCGGCCATAACTATAGAGTCCGAAGACCCCCGTCCCTGGGGGAGGGGGGAGGGGGAATGGGGGCCCAGCTGATCCCATCAAAAAGAGAGTTGAGGGGAAGAGGAAAAGCAGAGTGGAAGGGGGCTGAGGGTTGGGGGCCCTTAATCCCAAACTCTAAATTGAGTTAATGTATTTGCCAGGGGTCCCTCCTGATTCTGATTAGGTGTCTAGTTTATCAGATGGGGGGGGGGGGGGCAGCAAAAGGAGAATGGCAGCTTTGTAAGTTAGGTGTGTGTGTGTGTGGGGGGGGGGGGGCACATGGAGCTGCTCAGCTCAGGTTGGGTTCAGCTTTAGTGATAACAGCAGCAAGGGGGGACGGGGTTCTGATGGACCAGGAGCCTGGTCAGAGAGAGAGGGGGGGAGAGGGGGGGAT
>NC_141327.1:30857173-30912173 GCF_037954235.1 Aulostomus chinensis
GCTCCTCCTCCATGGACCTATCTAGTGAGCACATTCATCTCAGTTTCGTGAAAAAGCTGTAAATTTGTCTGATTGACAGGACGTAGTGTTTATGTGAATTTGAAAGACAATTTATATTTTAAAGTGTATTATATATTGCAAAAGAAAGAAAAACATTAAATTTTAAATAATTTTACAAGAATGTAAAATTTGTGTGCAGATGAAAGACGCCACCATTAGAAATCAAGCTGTTAAAACAACAAAACGTACCTTTTTGGGTTTTATGGGACTTGCAGCATTGTTCCAGAACCTTCCCAGGAGAGGACACGTCAGTTTAACAGATCTGACACAGATTTGATGGACAGGTGTCAGTTACTCATCACATACAGCTCCTCTTCAGTAAAACTGTGGGGACATGCTGAGCAGACACCCCTCGTCTGTTCTGGCTGCTACACCACAAACACACACTCTGAGTCTGAGTACCAGTTTGGTTTCAATTTAACGACCTTGTCCTGCAGCTTTGTTCAGCGAGCTCGGTGCGGGACGCAGCAGCCTCCCTCTCAGCCCAGGACACGAACTCAATCACGTCGTGGTCCCCAATTATGTCGTAGCGGAAAAGGTGGATGAGAGGAATCAGAGGACTGAGTCTGAATCTTTATTCCCGGTGACGGCCCTACGAGCAACGCAGTCAGAGACGTCTTCTGAAGTAACAGAATCGTGACATCAGGCTGTGTGTTCACGATGGCTTCATCCTGTTTACCAGCCTTCTTGGCGAAGCTTAAATACCAAACAGGAATGATTCATTTCTCACTTTCAGTTGTGATTGGACGACGACCACATGGGCGTGATGTTCCCACTGCAGGTGTGTGTGGTGAACTCAGCTCAATTCCCAGTGTCTCCACGTCTCCTTTTGTGGTGGGATGGGTGAACATGTTTAATGTCAGTTTATTACCAGTACTGGTCAGAACGACCACACACCCACTTCTGGTCTCAGTGTCCCAACTCTCACTCTCCTATGGATTCCAAAGATTTTTTTGATTTGACAGACTTTATTAATCCCAAAAGAGAAACTGAACTGGTCACCACTGCATATTAAAAATCAGGGGCAAAACACTGTTCAGCCAACAGGGAGACGTAGCTGAAGTGCTGCAGGTAGGGAGCATGAATGTCAGGAAAAAGCATTCATCAAAGACTCAGAGTCCTTCTCCCAGCCATGAAGAGGCTGGAGAGCAGTGGACGAAGGCTTGAGTCGGTCAGCTGGACCTGTGTGTGCAGTTCTCAGTTGGCCTCATAAAATGAAAATTGATTTTAGAAATTACAAAAGAATCATAATAAAGTGTGATTCTTTTGTAATACCAGTCAAAAACATCTGAATTAGATGTGAAATGCTGGCCCCGCCCTAGAATTAGCAGTATTTCAGCAGTCTTTGATAGTGTAGCTCCTGGCGACACGTATAAACAATAACTTTGTCTTAGCCAAGGCCTGTTTTCACCACCAGTTTGTCTCCAGGCTTCATGGCATCATAACAACATCCTCTGCCCTCAGAGCCTCACATCGACTGAGGAGAAACTCCATAGAAAACCTTTAACAGGGAAAAATGGGAGAAACCTCAGGGTGAGGAGGGGAGGAGGATCCCTCACCAGGAGGGACAGACGTGCAGGAGATGTTGGTACAGAGAAGAAAACAGTTTATAACACAGAATGGAGGAAACATGGAAATGTTAATAACAGTTGAAGAAGGAAGCTTCTGGAAGGGGAGGCAGGGAGAGCAAGCCAGCTTGATGGGGGACTGGATGGTAGACTGGTTCATGGAAGGGGAGGCAGGGAGACCAAGCCAGCTTGATGGGGGACTGGATGGTAGACTGGTTCATGGAAGGGGAGGCAGGGAGAGCAAGCCAGCTTGATGGGGGACTGGATGGTAGACTGGTTCATGGGAGGGGAGGCAGGGAGAGCAAGCCAGCTTGATGGGGGACTGGATGGTAGACTGGTTCATGGAAGGGGAGGCAGGGAGAGCAAGCCAGCTTGATGGGGGACTGGATGGTAGACTGGTTCATGGGAGGGGAGGCAGGGAGAGCAAGCCAGCTTGATGGGGGACTGGATGGTAGACTGGTTCATGGAAGGGGAGGCAGGGAGAGCAAGCCAGCTTGATGGGGGACTGGATGGTAGACTGGTTCATGGGAGGGGAGGCAGGGAGAGCAAGCCAGCTTGATGGGGGACTGGATGGTAGACTGGTTTATGGGAGGGGAGGCAGGGAGAGGAGAGGAGGGGAGGGAAGGGCTCCATGTAACCTGATGTGTCCCCGAGCAGTCTAAGCCTGTAGCAGCCTCTTAACAACCTAACATAACTTCAGACAATGAACACACCACACCTGTAGAATCATAGAATGAAACTAACTAACTGCAGTGACAGTAGAATCATATAAATAAGGTCAGGGACGTGCTGGGCCCCTAATTCAGCCCAGGAAGTAGAGCTGCAGAGGCCCTTGCTGGCGTGCGGCCAAACCGGGGAGCACATTCTAGGTAACTTTAGGTGAAAATCACGGTCAATTACACCGGCCTTAACAATCAGCATAAGCATGTTGCCATTCTACTGAATCAGAACAAGACCTGGCCTTGGTGGCACTCACACTGTATTGCCAACTACAGCTATAGTATTAACCCTTACTTTGTTACCTAATAATTTGCATCACAAATGCTTGCATGGCCTGCTGGGTCTAATATTCAGCCACTTTTAACCTGCTGTAAGTGGCCACCTGTCGACGTGTCCGCCGTGCTGGGTCCTGCTTCTGCAGCTTCAGCATCCTGCCCACCAGCCCTCCCACCCTGGAAGAGGTCTGTCAGTTTGGCAGCATCTTGCTGTCGCAGCTTTGTTTTCTTTAATCTCATCTTTTCTGCACTACCCATTTCTTTCTGTCTTCTTTCTTTTTGGCATTTTCCCCCTCGCTATCCATCACGTTCACATGACAAAAAAAGCTGATACTGATTGGGATGAAAGGGAAACCACGCCAATTGAGCCAAATAGCCAATCAGATTCCAGCAAGATGAGGTCATTCTCAGGTCGGACAGGACCAGGCAGGCAGCGCCACAGCGACACCCCGGTACTGTAAACCCGTGCAGACGTGTCTCCCTCGGCCCGGCCGTGTCCTGTGTGTGTGGCAGGCTAGCATGCTGTCCATGTGGCTTGCCTTGTGACATTATTGTGTAGGCTGCTACTGTGCTACCTTGATAAAAGATAATTGTGGATATTGGAAATTATTTAGGCCTGTTAAAAAAACACAACTTTTTTTCTTTTTTTCTCCGCGGCCCAGCCGACTTGAGCTGAGCCGGTCGTTGGAGAACTGTCCCACGCTTCCCAGTGGCCAGGACGTCCCTGACTCACAGTGTTGCCAACTCCTCAGTAAGAAAAGTAGCTATTGGCTGTCCTAAAAGTTGCTAGAAGTCGCTAAATTACGTCATCGCCTCGTTTGCATAATTGGTCAAATTGTAATTGACGCTGTATGGAGAGGAACAACGTCGTGGGAGAGACAAAAAAATTACTAAAAAAACAACCCATATATGTTTGGAAGTACAAATCAACTTTCTTCTGTCGATTCTTTTTTTTTATGTCACCGTACCAACCCATCTCCTTCATCCGGGCTTGGGACTGGAAAAAATGACCCAATTGAGACAATTTGGCAGAGTTAGAGGGTTTTTTTTCTGTTGTTGTTGGTTGTTTTTGTTTTAAATTTGTTTGCTGGGGCTGCACGGTGGAGCAGAGGTCCTCACTGTGGCCTCACAGCAAGAAGGTTCCGGGTTCGAGTCCCGTCTCGTGCGCGGGGTCTTTCTCCATGTTCTCCCTGTTCCTGTGTGGGTTCTCTCTGGTACTCCAGCTTCCTCCACAGTCCAAAGACATCAATTTGGGGACGAGGCTGATTGATTCTCTAAATTGACCGTAGGTATGAGTGTGAATGGGTGTTGGTCTCTGTGTGTTGGCCCTGCGATGGACTGGAGACCTGTCCAGGGGGAACCCCGCCTCTCACCCGTAGAGGCTGGGATAGGCTCCACCCCCCGCGACCCTTACTAGTGAGGAATAAGTGGAAGACGACGATGGATTTTGTTTGGTTTTAAACAACAAATAACAGTAAAACATTGACATTTTAAACAGTCTGTGCAATCTAAATGAAAATCAATCAGCGGCTTCGCGCATGCGCGATTCATTTGCAGTCTGGTTTCGGAGGAGCGCACACGTCTCCTCTGACTGCAGCTGGGAGGGACCGCTGTGCCGCGCGAGGGCTTGGCCGCCTGTGAGTGCTGTGGGAGGGAGAGAGGCTCAGGGTCGCACACGCTGCTCGTTGAGAAGAGTAGGTGATACGTGCTTTAACGTCAGTCTCCAAAAGTCGCTACTCGCTGGAGGGGTCTGAAAAATCGTTAAATTGGCAACACTACCTCAGATTAATGTCTTAAACTGTGAGGCGACTTCGCGACCTCTGTTTGACAACGCGAGTGAATTCAAATTGACCAATCACAGAGGGGAAAATGTAACCAGGACCGCCCATGTTTTACGAACTTCCAATGGTTAACGTTGTGGGCGAGGCCTGGGAGGTAGCGGCGGACGATTCAAACGGAATATGGCCGCGGGTCAGGATGTCGAGGAAAACACACCAAATAGAAGGTAAGAACGAATATCATAACGTTTTCACGACGCAAAATTAGCATGAGTCACGTTTAACCGCTAACACCCGTGGCTTTACACCGGTTAAGCACCCGTTACTTCGCAACCACAAATGTGACAAAGGGTTCATCAGCGACCTGGACACCTCCGTGACGTTAGCAGTTAGCTCGTGACCTCGATGTGGTCGTTTAACGACTTGATGGTAGTTGGAACTGACTGAACTGATGATGTTTGTTAGCCATGGTCGCTGGAGGGATCGTGATCATCGTAGAAGTTGAGACGAGCCCGTTAAGGAACGGCCGCGGGGGTCAACTCGTACCTCGGTTTCGCTCCACAGGTCCGACCATTTGAAGACGTCAGTTTCCAGGCCCGGGAGTAAACGAAGCCAGACATTCAGGAGAAGCTGTTCAAGTGTGCGTATCACTCTCCGGAATATCCAGGTTCACGCGGATCAGCCACGACATCAACACTCGACCAGAGTGCCGACGTCACCCCCGTGAACGTTGTGGCTGATCCGCGTGTTCATGGATCAGTTAAGGTCATCTCAAAAATATTCATGCTCGTATTGATTTACTTAATTAATTTGTCATTAACTTTACGTAAATATATGCGTTCATTTTTGTATTTAAAAATACAAACCAAAGGATTTTGGCTCATGAAAACCTCCCTGAAAGTTGTGGAAAACTCATGGAAATGTTCCAGTAGAGATGTGTGTGAACCCTGGAGGCTGAGGTTCTCCTGCATCTGTAATTAAAACACATTCTGATGACATTCTCATTAACCAGACCTTGTATAATGGATTAAGTGCACATTTCTCTTACACACACACACACACACACACACACACACACACACACACTATCTAGGTGGAAATAGTTATGTTATGCAGGTTTGAATGCTGCTACATGATGAGAGGGAACTGGTTTCGATTGTCCTGCCTTCCTATGCAGAGGTCCCAAGAACAGTATGGTGGCCAATCTGGATGTCACCCCTGGCGGCTCTTGCGCTTCCCGCCAACCCGTCATCTTCAACCCAGACTTCTTCGTGGAGAAGCTTCGTCATGAGAACCCTGAGGTTTATCTGGAGCTGGTGATCAGTAACATCACTCGCCTAATTGATCTTCCTGGAGCTGAGTTCTCCCAGCTCCTTGGTGAGGATGGTGTTAAGACATCGATGGCTGGAAATGGAGGATTCTTTCGCTCATTCAACTTCCTCAAGCGCAAAGGTCAGAGATCAACCTTCATTCATTCTTCCATCCATTTTCTATACTGCTAATCTGTTAAGGGTTGCCGGGGGGGTGGGGGGGCTGGAGCCTATCCCAGCTGACACTGGGCGAGGGGTTCAGCCTGGACATGTCAGTCAACCTTCATAACACCCTTTATTTTCTCCACCCTCTTTTGTTATATTCACAAACAGTAGCAGCATGAGGTGGACCTCAGCACTTTAGAACAGGAAGTTTATGGGCAGTTCCTGTGATTGGCTAAACGCATGTGTAATAAACACAAGTAATACACACCTGTCTCACCTGGAAGAGAGGGGAGGAGTAGCCTTGATGTGGGTGGACATTTCCATTCCATCATATCTTTAGGTGACAGTGTTGTGCGTTGAGGAGCGATTTGGTCAAAAATAATAATAATCAATAATTATGAGTATAATTATTGATTATTAAATAAAATTACTAATTAATATTAAATATTAATCAATCGGGGCACCACTCTGATTAGTTCAGGGAAACTAAATTGTTGACCAAATTTGGAAAAATGTCAGTCTCAAAGAGAGTTTATCCACTAAACAGTCAATATTCAGTAATATCAACTTACCGTAATAGGAACAACTCTAATCTTGGAAGGGTGCGATCTGAGTGCTGGCTGTCTCTTGGACACGTGACCACAGTTTTGTACACAAAAGGACGCTACGACTTCTCTCTTATAATAAAAAGGGTTTATTAAACACAATGCATCAATAAATCAGCAACAAGTTGATATAAGGGTTCAGTCTAACCAAAGGATACAAAGTGATAACGTGAGTGTGTGTGTGTACCAAAGAGAGAAGGGGGACGGGGGGACGGGGAAAAGAAAATGCCTTGTTGGGGGATTGTTTAATTGGTCCGGTGGGGCGGTAAGGGATTCAACCTCCGCTGGTCCAGTGCGCACAGGGTCTGGCTTTGGTCGGAGGGAAGCAGAAGCAGCGGCGGGCAGCCTGCACGGATCTGCTGCAGTCAACTGGTGGAGGGTGAACAAGCTTGGCCAAGCTTTTGTTCACCAGGGATACAATTCACGAGGGCAGCGTGGCTCAACGGCGTCTCGTCTGGATATGTGGACGGGGGGGGGGGAGGTGTCTGCCTGTGGAGTTCTCGCCGTCTGGTACACTGCTAGGCCAAGATGCGAAGAGAGCGGGCCTTTCTTGGTCCTGTTCCTTTATTTGGTGAGATCGGTGATGTAAATGGTAAATGGACTAAATTTTATAGAGCGCTTTTCTACCTTAGCGGCACTCCAAGCTCTTGACAGTGTCGTCTCATTCACCCGTTCACACACACACTGATGGTGGAGCTGCCATGCAAGGCGCCAACCTGCTCATCAGGAGCAATTATGGGTTCAGTATCTTGCTCAAGGACACTTGGACATGGTCACCGGGGTCGGGGATCGAACCAGCGACCCTTTGGTTGCTAGACGGCCACTCTACCCCCTGAGCCATGGCGCTCAATGATGTCACTTCCCATGGGCCGTGCTGGCTCTCAGCCAATGGCGGTGCGGCACGCAAACTTCCGGTCAAGCGGGCGCGGAGTTTGGGGGGGGGGGGTCAATGGCCAGAGATGATCCCCCTTTTTACGACCCTTTGTTTGAGATCGCGTGGTCACTCCTACTGCAGGCTTCTGAAAGGGGTGTTAGGCCTCAAAGGCCAAAAGTCCTTTCTTCAGATGCATTCATCGTCAAATCTCTAAATTAATCTGTCCTCCTGGTTGTGTTGGCCCAACAACAGTTACAGCTGAAATAACCATTTTGTTGCTCAACTGTATCAGTGGAATTCCCAGATAGACTGGAAAACCAAATGAAGCTCTGGGAATTTAACAGCATCTCTAGATGGTAAATGCACTCTGTTATGTCGCGCCTGTCTACATCAGCGCTAATCAAAGAGCTTTACAGTGTTGTCTCATCCTCACACACTCTACATCAGTTTGTATTTCTATTTTCTAAACTGCCATCGGACCCAGATGGGTACGCTGTCTTGCTAATCTCACAGTTGTTTGGTCACATCTCAGACCTGCTTTTTACTGTAGCACAGCAGCAATAGTGTCTTCCTCTCCCTGTCCTGTTCCCCTGCCCAGTGTGTCACATGTTTAGCTACCCTGCCCTCTCCTTTATTAATTACCGTATGAGTTTCATGTTGTCGGTTGCTGTGCTGGAGGTGGGCCAGTGGCTTTGTGTTAGCTGACCCCCAGTGGCTGGTGGCACCGACCTAGCTGTGGAGTTTGTTTGTTTGTTGCCTTGCAATTGATTTTAAAAGAGGAGCTCAGCCCCTTTAGCGGCACCCTGGAGTGGGTGAATGGGTAGAAGAAAGGAAGTCACAGCCCCACAGCAGGACATCCACAGCGCCCCCCTCAGTTGCACCGGGGTTAGTGTGTCAACTGTTATTGGTGGGATGCTAGGGTTAGGCTGGGTGAGGCTAGGCTAGGCTGAGGTCCACATCATGATGCATCTGAGAATGGAGTTTTCCCCTCACACCTCTATGTTGGGGACAGCACAGCAGGTCTGCACCTCTGAGTGATTCATATGACCCATTTGGACATTTCTTTCTGTCCTCCATCTTGTGTGAATGTGTTATGTTGACATGCGTTTCATCAGACTTGTGAGTTTGTGTTTTGGCTTATTTGTGTTGAATGTAGTTGTGTAGAAAAATGAAGCAGAAATAAAGGATCCATTTGTCCTTTAACACAAGTGTTGATGATAATACTAATCCCTCCTGTTGTGTTGATAGATAAAGGCGTGTTTGGGTTGCCGCTGTCAGAGAGCTGCATTGCACAGATCCACCACCTTATGGAATACCTCAGCAAAAGTGAGTCATCCAAGACATCTTGAATGCTTTGCCATGCAGACACTAACAGCAGCTGATTTGATTTTCAGAAGAAACATGTGGTTGATTTGCAGTGATAAACAGCCTATTTATATCATCAGCTCATTACAACCAACAAAGTTTACTTGTTTGAGTTACAATTGTGTCAGGTCTAATATTCTCTGAGCTTAGTGTCCATTTCTCTGTTTATTTCCAGGATTACATTTCCCAGAACTAGTATTATGAATAAATAAACCCATTTTATTTGGAATGATGATCTATTAAGCTGTTCCAGTCAGGTTCCAGGTTCATCCTAGCACAGAAACAGGACTAGTCAAGGTTACCAGTGACCTCCTGCTGGCACCAGATGAGGGACTGGTCTCTGTGCTGGCGTGATTAGATCTCAGTGCAGTTTTGGTACCATTGACCACCATATCCTTCTACAGAGACTGGAACCTCTCACTGGTATTAAAGGAACCACACTAAACTGGTTCAGGTCATATTTACTAGGTCATCTCAGTAGGTACGAGTTAATGATGGTTCCTCTGAGACCACAACAGTCAGTTCTGGTGTTCCACAAGGCTCTGTGCTTGGACCAGTCCTCTTCACCCTGTACCTGCTTCCTCTAGGTCACATGATCAGGAAACACTCCATTAATGTTCACTGCTATGCAGACGACACTCAGCTGAACTCATCAATGATCCACATGGAACAAACCAGCTGACTGAACTGGAGGCCTGTCTGAAGGACAGGAAACATGGAGGACCATCATTTCCTTTATTAAACTCTGATAAACTGAAGTTCTTGTGCTGGGCCCAAACACCTGAGGACCACCTGATCTGATGAGACAGGTACCCTGGATGGCACCACCCTGGCCCCCAGCACCACTGTAGGAACCTAGGAGTTCTCTTTGACCAGGATCCTTTAACTCCCACATTCAACAAACCTCCAGGACGCCTTCTTCCATCTACGTAACATCGCTAAGATCAGACACATCCTGGCTCAAGAAGATGCAGAAAAACTAGTCCCTGCTTTTGTCACTTCCAGGCTGGATTACTGCACCTCCCTCCTACCAGGCTGGACTAACAAGTCCCTAAAGACTCTCCAGCTGGTCCAGAACGCTGCTGCCACGTGTTGACTAGAACTGGTAGCAGAGACCAGGTCTCTCCTGGACTGCTTCTCTGCATGGCTCCCTGTCAAATTCAGAATAGAATTTAAAATTCTTCTTCTACCATCAAAGTCCTCAACAGTCAGGCTCCTTCATCCCTGACAGAGCTCCTAGTCCCCTATGATCCAGCTAGAACCCTTCACTCCCAGGATGCAGGGTTCCTGCTGGTTCCTAGAGTTCTAACAGTAGAATGGAGCCAGAGCCTTCAGCTACCAGGCTCCCCTCCTGTGGAACCGTCTCCCAGTTTCAGTCCAGGACCCAGACCCCCTCTCTAGGTTTAAGAGCAGACTTAAGACCTCCTTGTTGATCAGGCTTAGAGTCAGGACTGCTTAGGCTGGCCCTTAGATCTGCTGCTCTAGGCTCAGACTGCTGGGATCTCCCATGATGCACTGGGCTTCTCTCTCCTCCTCTTGTTCTCATACGTGTTACTAACTCCTCTTCTTCTCTGGAGCCTTTGTGCTTCCCCACATCCATGCTGCTGGAGGAGGCTCCAGACCTGAAGAGGCTCCAGCTGCCACCCGTAGCTCCACCTGCTCACGTCCCTGTCTGTCCATCAGTCTCTCCTCCTTTCTCTCTCTCTTCATCTCTCTCTTTTTCTCTGTCCCTCTCTTTCCTTCTGTCTCTCTGTCCTCCTCCATTCTCTGTCTTTGTCTCTGTCCATCAGTCTCTCCTCCTTTCTCTCTCTCTTTGTCTCTGTCCCTCTCTTTCCTTCTGTCTCTCTGTCTTCCTCCATTCTCTGTCTTTGTCTCTGTCCATCAGTCTCTCTTCCTTTCTCTCTCTCTTTATCTCTGTCCCTCTCTTTCCTTCTGTCTCTGTCTTTCTCCATTCTCTGTCTTTGTCTCTGTCCATCAGTCTCTCCTCCTTTCTCTCTCTCTCTCTTTATCTCTGTCCCTCTCTTTCCTTCTGTCTCTCTGTCTTCCTCCATTCTCTGTCTTTGTCTCTGTCCTGCTCTCCTGCTCTCTCTCCATCCCCACTGATCCTGGATCTGCTCCACCTTCCTGCTGGTAAAGGAAGGTTCTGGTGGCTGCTGTTGCAGGATGTGCTGCTGATGGAGAATTGTTGGGTGGAGGTTCATTGAAGGAGGGAGGTGCTGGACCTGCTCTACTTGGACAGAGTCAGGACAGAACTTTGGTTGGGGTTTGGTGACACACAAATAAAACTGACTTGACTTGACTTTTACCATCTCATTCAAAACCACCACACTCTGCTCAGATCTGCATGTGGAGGGCCTGTTTCGGGTTCCGGGGAACAGTATACGGCAGCAGACCTTGAAGGAGCTCCTCAACAGTGGGGCTGATGTTGACCTTGATTCTGGAGATTTCCACCCCAACGATGTGGCCACACTGCTGAAGACGTTCCTGGGAGAACTGCCTGAGCCCTTGCTCACTCACAGACACTTCCATGCACACCTGAAGATTGCTGGTAAGAGCACACAACACTCTAACTGTTGTATCAAGATACGGAACTAAACACAGTTTTGGTGTGACACCTTCTCTGGTATAAACGCCAACCTAATCAGGACCTCTATTCCTCATGGGGACCAAAGACTTTACTGGTCTCTGAGCTCCTGGTTAAAGTCAGTTAAGGAGTGAAGTGAGGTTACTGAATACTGTGACAGTAATGGTTAGGAATAGATTTCCTTTGGTTCCGTTATGTTTAACAAACAGTGCTATTAATGTATCTCAATTTCTAAGATAAGATGAGATAAATTAGTCACTTCAAGGTGTCACATTGAAGTTCGAAATGCCAGTAGAGTGACAACACTTGTTGAGGTGTGGCACTCTTAAACAGATGCAATGCATGATGTGGTTTCTTAGAGAGAATTCATGAACTGTAGCTGTCATCGATGTTGTGAAGAAATAATTTAATTCTCTGTTGAGGTTTCAGAAGGAAAATTAAATTAGTCAGATCTCTTAGAGACAGACCTGAGTCTGACCTGACTCTGTAGTTTTAAAGCTTTTTTTTAATGCTGGTGGTGATTTATAGACAGGAGACAGAAGTTTGATAATAATGATTTGATCCTCCTCCTGTCAGACATGACTCTGTTTGACCAGCATGGCAATAAGACGGATGTCCCCAACAAGGAGCGTCAGATTGAAGCTCTGCAGCTCCTCTTCCTGTTGTTACCTCAAACCAACCGCTCGCTACTCAGACTGCTGCTGGACCTGCTCTACCACACGGCCAAGCAGCAGGATCAGAACAAGATGTCCGCCTTCAACTTGGCGCTCATGTTCGCACCGCATGTCCTCTGGCCCAGACATGTAAGATCTGCAACAATATCATCATGGACCATAAGACACAGAACACTTGAATTTGTACTCCGAATGAAAGGTTCAGGAACCAGAGTTGGAACAATCGCAGATCGATCATGGTACTGATAGGAACAGTGTAGAGTATTAACATTTTCAATGCCCCAGTGGAAAACAGAAATATGTGCCAAATATATCTTTCAATCTTCATGACTTTTGTGTTATGCTAACATTTTCCATCCACTACCATACATTGTGCTAAGCTAACTTGCATGGGTCTCAGCTCTATGCAGAAGGGTCGCTGTTTTGTCTTCCTTTGGGGATGATTGACAGCAAGAGACTTAAGCTAGAAGTAGGTGTGCTTCTTTTAATCAAGTGTTATGTCCTGCTCCAGATGACTGCCGCTGACCTGAAAGACAATCTGAAGAAGCTGAACAACAGCATGGCCTTTCTCATTAAACACTCACAGAAACTCTTCAGGGTGATTATGAATGCACACCAAATTCCCCAAACACAGATTTCACAGGGATTTAATTCAGCCAATGTAGCAGTGTAATGGTTTCATGGCTGACTGCCAGTGTGTGCATGGTATGTGTTGTTCAGGCTCCGGTCTACCTGAGAGATTACGCCAGAGGACACTTCACTGGGACCAAGGCTCTGCAGACCAGGGTGAGCTCTCCGTACTCTGTCACCTTGTCATACATTATTGAATTGAATTAATAAATAAAAGGTTAATATAAGTGTGCTCCAACATGCCCAGACATAATTTTTTTACTTATCCTACAGTTGAGCTGAATGATATAACATATCTGTCCGCCTTCAGCCAACAGGTTTTTTTTTTTCTTTTTTTTTAAAGGCAAAGGCAAATTTATTTGTATAGCACCATTCATACACAGGGCAATTCATAGTGCAAATCTCTAATCTCAAATTTTAAATCACTCTTGGAATTAAGGTCATCTTCAGCCAGAAATGTCATTGTCAGAAAAAAAAACTGAGACTCCATATTTTAAAAGAAGTGAATTGGCTATTGTGGTACAGTGGTGCAATGATTAGCGCTGCTGCCTCACAGAAAGAAGGTTCTGGGTTCAAGCCCCGGCTGCAGCACGGGGTCTTTCTGGGTGAGTCTCCATGTTCTCCCTGTTCCTGCTGGGTTCTCTCTGGTTCTCCAGCTTCCTCCACAGTCCAAAGACATCAAGAGGGACCAGGTTAATCCAGACTCTAAATTGACCGTAGGCGTGGCTGGGAGAGCCAATGGTTGTCTGTCTCTATGTGTTGGCCCTGCCATGGACTGGTGACCTGTCCAGGGGGAAGGCTGCTGGGATAGGCTCCAACAACCACCCCCCCCCCCCCCGCGACTCCTTAATAGGAGTAAGTGGAAGAAAATGGATGGATTGAATTGGCTATTTTCATTTCATTAGTTTTGGGGGTTTTCTCCCTCCTATTGGTTTACTTTGATTTTGCTCTATAAAAAATAACCAATATTAACAGGCCTGGTAGAACACCATAGCATCCATCCTTTTCCCAGCCTCACTTAAGTGCTCTGGAATTGTCCTGGTGTTCCTGCACAGGCCATCTGGAGAACCATAATGTTCTGCTTTGTCCTGTGCTTGCTGGAGCTTCATGCTGTTTTGGTTTTGGACCAAGACGTGCAGTTTTCTGTTATGAGGTGCACAACAGCACCATCTACTGCATGATGGCGAGAACCCAGATTGCTTGAAAAACTCTTCAAATGGCAAAATTTAAATGAGAAAGTTAAATAAAATCAGGTGTGTGGTTCAGTTCTACATCAGATCCACCAGTAAACACCAGACTGGTGGATGTTGGAGGTTCAGTTCTACATCAGATCCACCAGTAAACACCAGACCGGTGGATGTTGGAGGTTCAGTTCTACATCAGATCCACCAGTAAACACCAGACCGGTGGATGGTGGAGGTTCAGTTCTACATCAGATCCACCAGTAAACACCAGACTGGTGGATGTTGGAGTGGTGGAGTCTTAAAATCCTGGGTTGCTAACAAGAGTCTAGAGGAGCCTACAGAGGTCATGGAGGTCATTAAAGGTCATCAGGGGAAACACAAGAAGCCTGAAGCTTAGTGGTGGTGACCTTGAAGTCATGTGACCCTGGTGTAGCTCCTTCCTAGGCTAACATCAGCTTAGCATTGCTAACGTTGCATTCAGGCTTCCAGCATCATCAGTTTGGCTTGTTAGTGAAGATGGAGCAGCACTGTTTGGTCCTACAAATTCTTTGATCATTCAAAACTGACAATGTGAAGCTATTTGCATGAAAAGAACACTGTTGGCCTAATGTAGCTTCTACTCTGCCAGGATGATCTGGAGCTGTTGGCAGTGGGTGACTCGCCTGCCCAATGTACAGTGTTGCCCCTGAAGAGGACCGCTGTTCTTGGCCTCAGCTCCCAAGACCAGTGTCAGTCACCGGCTCAGCAGTACACAGAGGAGGCTCTGAAGGAGCTCTTTAGACATGTCCACCACAACATGCCCGACTCTGCCAAGAAGAAAAAACTCGTTCGACAGGTTATTTTAAGATCTGTTCTTTATTATACCTGGAGTGCAGCATCTTTAAAACTTAAACTGAACCGAGGACTGGAGCAAGTGCTATTGAAGAATGATGTCCACAACAGGAAATTTAGATTTTCTTTGGACGTGTTCTCCGTGTTTGCCTGAGCACAAATCTGAAGTTTAATTTATTTCAGTAATACAAGTGTTGTGGTCTGCCTCTCACATGTAGCTCGTCGAACAGACCACCTCAGTGACGCCCACAAATGAGCATCGCCAGGTGCCCCCCGGTCCCAGCAAGAAGCACCCACGCTCACGCTCCTTTGGTGGACTCATCAAGGTAAGTCTGATCTCACAAAGCAATGACCAGGGCAAAAAATTAAATGTTTAAGTGTGTGTGCATTTTGGGTTTTATTTCTAATTATAGCAAGAAATCCATTTTGAAACCTTGCAAAAAAAAATATTGATAAAAATTCCGTCTCGTCTCATCGTCCTCCGCATATCCGGATCGGGGTCGCGAGGCAGCAGCCTCAGCAAGGAAGCCCAGACTGTCCTCTCCCCAGCCATTCCCACCAGCTCTGGCGTCAGCAGCGTCCCGTCCCCCATGTAAACAGTGTAGGCAAGTTGCTGCCTTCCCCCCCCTGAGGCGACGGATGGTTTGCCAGAACCTTTTCGGAGCAGACCAAAAGTCATTCTCCACAGCCTCACTGAACCCCTCCCATGCCCAAGTTTTTGCCTTGGCAACTGCCATGGCTGTACACCGCTTGGCCTGCTGGTACCAGTCAGCTTCCTCTGGAGACCTACAGACCAGCCACCCTCTGTAGGCCCCTTTCTTCAGAGTGATGGCTTCCCTCACCTCTCATATCCACCAGTGGGTTTGGGGATTACCACCGTGACTGGCCCCAGCAGCCTTGCGGCCGCAGCTCACAGCAGCTGCCTCAACAATGGCAGAGCGGAGCATGGTCCATTCAGACTCAATGTCCCCCACTGCTCCTGTGATGTGGTCAAAGCTCTGCCAGGGGTGGGAGTTGAAGATCGTCTTGACAGGTTCTTCTGCCAGGCATTCCCAGCAAACCCTCACTACTTGTTTTGGCCTATGGGGTCTGTGCGGGATCTTCCCCTGCCACCTGATCCAACTCACCACCAGATGGTGATCAGTTGACAGCTCAGCTCTTCTCTTCACCCGTGTGTCCAGAACATACGGCCCCGGTAACCCTCTGGGCTGGGTACACCAACATTGCTCTTATTTTCCATGAAGGGTCTTTTGAACTATTCTTTTTTTGGCCCTTTGCCTGGGACCAGTCTGCCGTGGGTGACCTTACTAGGGGCGAAATGCCTCCCACAGCATAGCTCCTAGGGTCATTAGGGCAGTGAAACTCCTCCACCACAATAAGGTGACGGTTCCAGGAGGAGAAATATTCCATGTTAAATGTTAAAGTGATTCTAAAAGGAAAAGGGGTATTTTTCCTTTTAAGTGCTCACAAATAGTTGTTAGTTTGACATTTTCCCCTCCTGCATCACTTCTTAGTGACTCCAGAATGCAGGAGGAGACAGCCACATATATTTAGCTTGAAGCTAATGGAGACTGATGGCTAACAGCAGCTAAACTGTCCAGGAATGTTTGTTCACTGTCTCTCCAGGTTGTCTGGTATAATATAGGTCTCCTAACACAGACGTGAGCAATAATCCACCAACGCTTTGATTGGAGACAAAACTTTACTTACTGGGACTCTTCCAGTTCGATGCTGCTGTGATTGCTGCAAAACCGATACAGTTTTTGGTTTAAAGTGTCACTTTAATAACATGGATTGTAAAGATGTTTGCCAGAAGGTTATGCAGGTGTTTTTCCAAAAGGCTGCAGATGAGTGAGGACTGACAGAAAAATATAATTTAGGTGTTATTGTTTCTCCAGCTAACACACTGTTGGGTCGGTGAGTGCTGGCACCTGAGGAGGTTCTGGCTACTACAGACATTAGTAATTGATAGGAGAAATTCAGCTCCAGTTTTTGTGACATTAATTGTTTGAGCATTCATACCATCAACCCTTGAGAGTCGAGAGGAAAAGAGGGAACCACGATGGAGGACAATTGGACCGAAGAACAAATGAACTGTAAATACCTGACTATGTCCCTTTTCACACATGACACCCTCACTAAGCTAAATGGCTTTTGCTCGCCTGTGTTTTTTGTCCCTGATGCTCAGCGCAAATCTCGTGTGGATCAGCTGATGGCAGAGAGGCAAGTAAGGCATGTCTCGCCAGACGCTGTCACCAAGGCTGCTAGAAGACCTGGCAAAGAGAATGTCTCCGTGCAGGAGGTGATAACTGTTTTAAGTACTTCATATGTTTGTTGTTTCTTTTCTCTCAGGCGCAGTTTTGTTTTTACTTACACTATCATTCAGTCATTAAATATTCTTATGCACAAATTTGTTTTTGAATTTTTTTAGCTCTTGATTTAGTGTCACAGACAAGAAGTAAAGTATGAAGACTTGTAACTCCTTTTGTTGCTCCTGTGAGGCTACAAAATCCTTTTGTGTGGAAACATATTTGTGCAACAGAACATTTGATGAAGTAGATGTTTGACTTGTATCTTCCAGTATAGCAGCAGATCACACACACACACACACACACACACACTCCCCTCTCAGGTGCTCCATTAATGTGTGTGTGTGTGTGTGTGTGTGTGTGTGTGTGTGTGTGTGTGTGTGTGTATGTGTGTATGTGTGTAGGTGTACAGTCCACTGAATGGTCCTGTGTTGGGGAAGGCAGGACTGGTTGTTAAAAACCCAGACTGTGGTTTTAATAAGGACAAAGCTCTGAAGGTGTCCCAGGTATGACAGTTTCCCCTAATCAAACCAGAACATGTCCATGCTTTGACAGAACCTGATGTTTGTTACATGGACCATTTTAAAAGATTTTAGGCTTTGATACTGTGTTCGAAAAGTTCTTGGCAGGTGATTGGATGAGCTGTCAGTCCATCATAGGTCATCAGTAAACTCTTATCTTTCTAAAGAAGTTTGATTTTTGTGCATCAAGTTGCTTGAGCATCATGGAGAGTTCTCTGTGAAGAGTTCTAACCCTTCACAAATGAACATCCACGATCCACAGCTGCAACATTATTAATTGATTCACTGTCCATCATAAAGACTTTTCACCTTTGATTGACAGGTCTTGAATGGGTGGTGACAGCATTTCATTATTAGCGTGATTCTTTCAGCTAAATCGGGGTCTTCAAACATAAGTGTTCCAGTTAGGCTCAGGTTTTACTGGTCTGATTTGGCTCAAATTTGATTTTATGCAAATCTGCCGAAGCAGCATTTGTGTAACTGTCAGATCCTGGTGGAGGGACGCACACATCATGTCCCAGCCCGAAACCGCCCGACAACATGCATAAATTTGACTCTTATGGCATTAACAACAACCAATAATCCAAAGACAGATTTAACTCATTCGTTCCCCAAAGTCAATGTGGCCCAAGCAATGGCACCATGTTGTCATGCACCCAGGTGCAAGCGCTGGCGGTCTGCATCACACGGATCCTAGCCGCCTGCAGGTACACAGAGCGCCGCCGCTCACACGAGCCTGCTTCCCTGAGCTGCTCCTTCTTGAGCTTGCGCATGTTAAACTAGAGGCCTGCAGTTCAGTGTAGTCCAGGGACCGTGCCCAGGTATCAGACTCTGGTGTCCGGTGTCTCTTTGATAATGTAAGTGGACTCAGGCCCGAAACTTTAGGACAGTCACACTTCAGCTCAGTACAGGACAAACTTGTTGTGGTGTTCTGAAGTTTGTTGGTTGCTCTTTTTTTTTTTTTTTTAAGTGGATGATTTTTTTTTTCTAATTCTGTTGACTCTGTTCAACTGTAATGTGTCTCTCCACATCCATCTGCCCGCCTACCGCCCTCCCCTCCATCCACACCTCAGCAGGACTCCGCCTCCACCAGGAAGTGCTTCTCTCCAGTCCAGGAGATCTCAGTGTAGTGCCGGACTCCTCCTCCTCCAGGAGTTGAGCAGTATTAGCATGATTGTGTCTTACTTTAAGCATTGTGCTCTAGTACATCTCTTATTTTTGTATCTGTGACTAATCTAGAGCAGCTTCAGCCGAACCCCAGCCCGGACCCGAGTCCTCTAGCCGCCACTAAAATGTCCTGCGTAGCTTTTAGTGGCGTCAGTTTCAGATGAGAATAAAAGAACTCAAGTCATTCGCAATCTCCACCTTTACATTTATCACACAAAAAAGGACCTCAGTAAAAACTCTCATAATTTCATTAATAATTAGATCAATCTTGTTAAGAGACATTTACGGAGGATGGCTTGATGTATCAATTGCAGCATGGAAACACTGCATTGTGATACTTCAATACATAAATGGATCTGTTTATTCTCTCAAACCTCAAATTTGAGGACTAACTGAAGTCATAGAACATTTTAGAACTCATTGACAACAAATCAGACCAGCATGTTGCTCTTCTGATGGTACTTGTGATTAAAGTGAGGATATTTATTATTATTTTTTAAATTAACCTCTTTCAGATGTGTTATGGTTTGGACATGGTGATAATTTATCATTTCCTTGTCATGTTGCTGAAAGCTCATGTGTTCTAATGTTCTACTCCTCATGTTTAAACTGGGATCATATGAACCCAACTGGATATTGAAACTACATCGGGGTCTTTGCTCTGGTTCGGCTGGTTAGGTCTGACCTCCTTGTTCCAGAGATCATGTTTGTTGGCTACTGTGTAAGAGTCTATGACCACTAGCTGTGCTTCCAGTTGGCTGGAGCTCCTAATGTGTGTGCGTGTTGTAAAAGTTGTACACATATATGTGTCATGTATGTGTTTAAGCTCTTAAAGGAACAGGCCTACTTTCAGGGAAAGTCGTTCCGGCTACGTGTCTGATTCTACCACTACAACGCCTCCTCATGTTAAACTGGTATTCATCACCAAGGTTACACACAACCCTCCTGATATTAATGCAGGCAGAGACGCAGCTACGCTAACACTTCCCACCCACTACCAGTCACTGTGCTAAGCTAAGTAGCCTGAAACTGGGCTCCCCAGAGAAGGATCAACTTGTTTGTCCCTGAGGACGATGGACAATAAGAGACTTTCCTTTAAAGTGGGCGTGTCCCCTTAAACTTTTATTCCAAGTGCAAACTGTGATATTTGATGCGATATGTTGTAATTCCTTAGTTACAGAGTTACATTTGGGTGAAAACTCCTTGATACTACTGATTCAGGATCAGTGAGCAGGTCAACTTGTTTAAAATGATTTTTCCTCTGAAAAATCAGGTTCTTCCTAAGGCCACAAGCAGGGATCTGTGTTCTGAGCAGAGGGAACGTTCCATTCCTGATTTTAGGTTTTTGGACAGTGAACAAGAGGATTGTTTGCTATTTTCTTCCATTGTTGCTGGACTGTGATTGTCATTGTTCTGACAGTGAGTGAGAACCTCAGCTGTGTCTGCAGTTGCAGTCACGGCTGAGTTCCATGCTAGGAAGGAGGAGGGTGTTTGTCCTGCTGAGATGAAAGTCAGAAGTGTTTTGTATGTTTTTCTGGAGGCTCCAGTCAGGTCCCCTCAGCCGATGGCACATCCTGTGATAACCGTCTCTGCCAGACAATGGAGACAAAAGTGCCACGTTACAGCTGCATTCAATCTGGCTGCCATCATCCTGCCAACCCAAATAGCTCGTGAAGAAGTTGACTTGCTGATGCTGCTAAATCTTTAGAATTCTTTGACAGCAGCTTGAATATGACCTCTGTTGGTACGCTTATGTCAAGGTAGCATTCTTTACTTGCTGAGGACACACATTTATACTGAAAGCCTCCATTGATTGGCAGGAGTGGACCTGACTGAGCGGACGCGTGATGCACCGCCGGCAGTGCTCCAGCGCTCCAGTGCTGAGAACTCCATTGCTCGCTCTGATCGCTGAATCCTCTCACACACAATCGATAAACCGATGACCTGAGAGCTGCCCGGACTCTCCTCATGGCCTCATTCGGTGTCCATCGGCGTTCCTGCTGGATGGGTGTTGGACTCGGCCGCTGGTGCTTCCTGCTGTGAAAGTGTTGTGGATGTCGGTGAAGGAACCCTTGAAGGTGACTGATGTGGACTCTGAGGACCCCCCCCCCCCATATTGAGGAAAATTTTAAATTGGATTATGTTGTGTTAATTTTTTTATTTAACAAAATTCTTTTATGTTGGTACAATTTGATGGGTTCTTCTGTTCCATGGAGGCGACTTTTCCTCAAATAAAGCAGTGACATTTTATTAGATATGAGCCATATTTTTGTTTTTGAAACCATCCAATCACAGTTGAGCTCCTGTCTGTCTTCAGGCATCCGGGAGGATTCAGTCTCTATCCAATCTTATGTGTTCTTGGAGAACAGCAGGAACACAAATCAAAGATGACTAGGAGAACTAGATGAGATGATCTACTAACGGGTCTCCACTCAGTGTCGCATGAACTAACTGTTCTAACTGTATTATATGAGAACTTTGGTCATTGGACGTCTTAGGGGAACCTTCCACTTTGGATTAAAACCTTGCGTCTTCCAACCTGTTGTGTTTTGATGCTTCATGTTGCGTCTTGCTTTTTAAAGTTGTGAAGTATGAGGCCAAATACCGGCACGCTTCATCACTGCGGGCCATTGTTGTGCTGTTGCCTGGTCACTAGGGGGCGGTATGTGATAACTGGTGCTGTCATTGGGACTGAGCCTACAGCCATGTTGATGTTGAGGAATATCAGGGAGGCCACACTGACCCGATCCTGCTGAAGACCGAACCCATGGAATGAAGAGGGCTGGCAGCTGCGTCACCTCGATGTCTCCGTATCGCATTTGAGGCTGAACTTGCAACTTGAAAACAACTGACCTCCATGAGCACATTGGCGCTTAATGATACCCGACAGGAACTGTGACCCTTGACCCCAAGTCTGAAAAAGGGACCACATGGGTGATGAATTCAAAGACGGCAGTACAAATATAAATCATAACAGGAAGTTCCACTTTCTGGAGCCACTGTGCCTCGCAACACAAACCAGTAAGGAAGCCATAATCATGACATCATGAAAGTAGGAACCTCTCCACGACCAACCCTGCCGGCTTCCGGTTGAGTGAACGCTGCCGCTACTAGCTGCCGCTACTAGCTGCCGCTACTAGCTGCCGCTACTAGCTGCCGCTACTAGCTGCCGCTACTAGCTGCCGCTACTAGCTGCCGCTGCTCTCCGGTTGTTTTTAAAGCTTTTATGATTATCCACATCATTTTGCAGCAGACCACCTATCTCTGTCGAACGTGGTTCTGCTGGTCTCTACTCTGGGCTTAATGTAGAAGCAATCTGTTTGTTGTATTCTAGACCATTCAAGCTTGTCGTGTGCTGGGGTTTCACTGTGTGTGGAATACCTGGTCATCGCTGCTGCTGTTTGGTCCACCTGCCCGTGCACCATGATGTGGATCTACCAGCACGCTGTGAGCTTGGTGCTCTTGTGGACTGTCCTGTCCCTTTGAATTCATCCAGCGTCAACCCTGATCCTGTACACAGAAGCCTCTCTCTCTCTCTCTCTCTCTCTCTCTCTCCTCTCTCCTCTCTCCTCTCTCTCATTCTCTCCTCCTCTCTCTCTCTCTCTTCTCTCTCTCTCTCCTCTCTTCTCTCTCCTCCTCTCTCTCTCCTCTCTCTCTCTTCTCTCATTCTCTCCTCCTCTCTCTCTCTTCTCTCTCTCTCTCTCTCTCTCCTCTCTCTCCTCTCTTCTCTGTCTCTCTCCTCTCTCTCCTCTCTTCTCTGTCTCTCTCCTCTCTCTTCTCTCTTCTCTGTCTCTCTCTTCTCTCTCCTCCTCTCTCTCTCTCTCTCTCCTCTCTCCTCTCTCTCATTCTCTCCTCCTCTCTCTCTCTCTTCTCTCTCTCTCTCCTCTCTTCTCTCTCCTCCTCTCTCTCTCCTCTCTCTCTCTTCTCTCTCTCTCTCCTCCTCTCTCTCTCCTCTCTCCTCTTCACCAGTGAATCTATAATGGACTCTTGAGGAAGCTTATGGCATCCCAGTTATGCCCCCCCCCCCCCCATTAACAAAACACCCAACAGTTTGTCTTTTCTGCTCTGGAGCTTCAGTGGTTGGTTGACCCCCCCAGCTCTTTCTTGGCCCTGGGGGAGGCAAACACATGTGGGCGATCGAAAGGGAGATAGAGAGGGTGATGGTAGCTCCTGCCAGGGGAGGGGGGGATCATGGGAGGGGTCTTCCTGCTGTTATTTGTAGTAGCTTTTGATGGATGATTGGTATTTGTGTGTGTGAGTGTGTGTTTGTGTGAGTGTGTGTGTGTGTGTGTGTGTGTTTGTGTGTCAGCTTGTGTGTGTGTGTTTGTGTGTGAGTTTCTTGTGTGTGAGTTTTTATGTGTATGTGTGTGTGTGTGTCAGCTTGAGTGTGTGTCAGCTTGAGTGTGTGTGTGTGTGTGACGGATTCGTCCCCCCCAGCTCACTGTTCAGTGCACAATGACTCAATGGAGGGTGGTGGAGTGAGTTGGGGGTGGGGGGGTGTTCACTGTACGGCCGCATGAGAGAGAGAGAGAGAGAGAGAGAGGAGGAGGAGGAGATAACAGCGGGAGGGAGGTGGAGGAGAGCCACTTGGAGGGAGCGCCGAGGCGAGGAAGAGGAGCCCGGCTGCAGGGCCACTCTCCGGGATCTCTGGGATCAAGTGAAGCCGCTCAGTCGCAGCTGAACTTCACCGGATCTGCTGCTGCTGTTCAGCCTCCTCAGTGCCCCCCCACCCCCTCTGGAGGACCCGGTGCCGATCAGCGGTCACCGAGAGAGGTTCTGCCGGGTCAGAGGCTGCAGGATGGTGCTGGTCACGGGTCCATCTCCCGGCTCGCGGCTGCGGACGATCCTGGTGTGGTGCGTCCCGGTGCTTCTGGCGGGAGGAGCGCAGGCATGCCCGGCCTCCTGCAGGTGTCTGGGTAACACGGTGGACTGCCACGGCCTGGGGATCCACGTCGTTCCCAGAAACATCCCCAGAGGAACTGAGAGGCTGTGAGTACCCCCCCCCCCCCCAATCCCAATCTCACTACTACGAGTACTCCGGTACTCAGAGGCACGAGGATGAGGAGAATCCTTCATCAGTGCCGCTGGACCGGGAAGTTTTAGGAATCACGATGATTGATAGTGAAGGGTTGAACGGAGAGAGAGAGACAGAGAGAGGGAGGGAGACAAAGGGAGAGAGAGGGAGGGAGGGAGACAAAGGGAGAGAGACAGAGGGAGGTGGTGTCATCCTCCCTCGTGTGTGTCGAGTGTTTAACCTCACACTCGCAGTGCTGCTCTGCGGCAGCGAGGCTCGTTCCTCTATGGCCCCCAGTGTCGCTGCATATTGAATATTTCTGTGATTCTGCTTAAATTTCCATTTTATAATTCAGCTGAGTCCCCCCTTCTCATCCTTTATCCTGCTTATGTTTGCTGAAAGTTCTAAAAATGTGTGACATTTCTTTAAACTACAAATTCTGATTTTGCTCCACATGGCACCACCCAAGAGGAGGTTCTGGTTCTCCTCTGGGGAACTTCTCTGCTCTCCCGTTAAAAAGTCACCAGAGAACTTTTGTCTGGTTTGTGCTACACGTGTGGAACGGACTGGACTTGAATGTTGATGGCAGCAGGCAACCAAACCTAAGACCCACTCATGTGGGTCCGTTAGAGAAGTTGCAACACCAAAGTCCTAGACCTTGGACCTGGATCAGAGCCCTCTAGAGGGTCAGAATGTGAGGGGAGCTCCCAGCTGACTCCTCAGACTCAGCTGATATGGGTTCCTGCACAGTTTTACCTTCATGGTATGAAGGTAAAACTGTGCAGGTATTAGGAAGTGTCAGTAGCAAGAAAGTGAGCGCATATCAAAATGGTTAGGGTTTTCCTTCCAACCTTCCAAATCTCTTCTGTGCCCAGGAGGACACACAAATCCTGCAGGACAGTCACAATTAAAAAACGCCTGCCTCACAAGTCTGGAACTTGGGATCAATCAGAGAGTGAAGGAGGAAGTGTCACGGCTTCTTAGATACGTTAAGTTACAGTACAGCTAAAACCAGGGGGCTCTGAGCTGGCCAAGGGTTGTGGGGACAATGGCAGGGGAGGCATTCATACATATTTTAGTTCATTTTGTAATCAAAATTGAAATGCAGTATTTCACAAGGGCTAACTCTGTTTCCATGGTAACGTCTGAGGGTTTGACTAATCCCTGGACATCCATCCTCTTCCAATAAGGTTCTAATGTGATGAAAACCTTGTTCTTGTTCCAGTGAGCCGGACAGCCCACTGACACCAGCTGGTGGCATCCTGCCGCTCAGCAGGGCTACTAGCACAAGCGCTAGCACTGTCCTAGCAAGAAGCTAATGACATACGAACAGTGTGTCCAGCTACAGTTGAGCCCGCACCTTGACTGGAGCACTTTACTGATTCTATCAATGGACCCCAGCAGCCAATCAGGTCTGACCAAATTACAAGGATGAGCCCCAAGCTAGCACATTGTGTTTCCCCCTGACATCAGTAGGGGGCAGCACAGAGCGTACGACACGAGAAACGCGCTGAAATGCTAAAACCCTTGGATGAGGATTTTGGTGCTGGAGGGATGATAGTATGGGAACTCGGTCACATGTGTTGAAGAAATGTGCAGTTACATACGACATTGGCGCCTTCTGGCCCAGGAAACTGCAAAGAGGACCCTTTTGGTTTAATCTGGAAGAAAAACTACAACTACCACAATGCAGTGCGCTCGCTGCCTTCAAAGGCCACACTTTTACGCTCCTCTGCTACGTCTCCAGTCATTTGGTGCTACACTACAGATATTTTATTATATTTTCTGTCTTTAGCTCCTGTTTTATGTCTTCTTCACGTTCATTTATTGGACAGTTCAACCAGCGTCTCCTCTTGAGTCACCTCGTTCTTCAGCACTGAGCTCGATGGCACAAGACGTTACCTGGTGAAGAACACAGATGTGATGTAGTTGGACCTCTGGTGGACTCCTGTCTGCACCAGGTGCTCCATCACACACCTTTACAGCTTTACTGTTCACCTGGTCTTTGAACATTTGATTCATGTTGCATAGGATCATCGTCACCAAAGGCAACAGAACAGAGTCACAGGGAACAACAGGTTCCTTCAGTGTGACTGTACAAGGGCATTACAAGGACCTCAGCTCAGTTGAGCAGGGATGGATTACGTGACTATATGAAGTTCTTCAGCTGCATTTCTGCACTGATAGTAAACTAGCATAAAACCCCTTGGTAAATGCGGTAAAGGTAGTAGCTCAGAATCTCAACCATTTTCCCAGAGTAGAAATTCGAACTGTGAAACACAGAACTCCAGTAGAACAGAGCTCTGCTCGGTGATGTCCCCTACAGAACAGTGAGAGCGTCATTAGCGAGGCGAGCTAATGATTGCCTGCAGTCGCCTCCACAGCACTTGAGATGATAATGAAGGTTCTAGATTCTGCCTGGACTGCAACCTGGACTGCCGCTCCTTCACACTACAGTAACTTGCTTTCACCACCCAAGTAACAAATTCTAAGGTGTTATTAGGAGAAAAGTCTGACCTTCGCTGGCTTGACTAGCTTGATTAGGAGCCAACAAATGGAGTCATCAAATATAACAATGAAACAGACCCTCGCAGGTCGTGGTTAGCGTCCGGATTAGAAGCTCTACGGTATTTATAGCGCAGAGCTTGTTCATGGTCTGGGTGTTATTTCAGGTTCTAGAGTGTCTGGTGTGAATAATTGATGATGGGTAGGGGTACCAGAGACACTTTATCCCTCCTCCTCTGTGGTGAAGGTAGTGTGGAGGCTGATAGCTTCATGACCTGGGATGAGGACTCAAAGACCTTGGCCTGGAGAAAACTCTGAGCCTGTAGAAGCACTGGCCTCCTTCTCTGAGATGGTGACTGTTGGTCTGCTGACAGTTTCTCCCTTCATCAAGTTAAAGTCATTAACTGAGTAGAGAAACTGCAAATAAAATTCCATTCATACCTCTGAGAGTCAGGGTCAGGGCTGGTCCAGTCAGAAGCGGAGTATCAGAACAGCATCCACCAGCAATCTGCTCTCCAAATTTAATTTTAATTCAGGTTCATTGTAGAATCTAACAAAATGTTGTGTCTCTCTTCTAAATCTATTTTGCTGAAGATGCTGGTTTGAAGAAACTTTCTTGGAATTGACTGTGGCTGAAGCAGTTGGGAGTTAGAGCGTATCAAGCTATCAAGCTGACTGCACCGGTTAAACCAAAAACAGCTTCCTTGTTGGGTTGTCGTGGCAATGCTGACTCCTAATTACCCCACTGATGAGTTTGGCTGTTTGACCAGAGCAAAAGTGGAAGTGTGGAGGTGAAGCATGGAGATGAAATGATACAGGTACTGGAAAACAACCAGTTCTGGTTCTCCTTCTGCCTCCTTGGGGGTTAGGGTGAGACCAGGTAAGCAACACCACTCACTCACCTGACAGATGTTTGCCTCCACTGCGACATGACCATGGACATGGTAAAACACACCTCACCCCTGACAGGATCACTTCTTGCTGGACTACAAACACACCTTGTTCCAGCGAGAGTTTGACTGTTTACACTGCTTCGCTTCCCTCTTTGTCCCTGAGCTCCTGGCCTTCATTCATGTTACATGTAAATGTGGGCCAGGGGCTTTAACTGCCCCGCTGAAGGAGTAGGAGGGACGCGTTCTGCTTTAATGAGCTATTGTTCAGCAGAGTCACCACTCATGGGGAGTCTGTTGCCCTGCTGACCCTTGACCCTGCCATGCTTGCTGCGCCACACCAACAGACTTGTGTTCACTTAGCTTCATACATGCTCTTAGCGTGCACCAATAAGCAGGTCATTGCTCTCTGTGCTTGTTTTGTCTGAGCGGTTTAACTGTCAGAGTGATTTAACATCAGGGGTTTAGTCAGTGGAGATCTGAAGGATCTTGTCCTTCAGGAAATGTCTTTGGAGGAAGCTACAATAACGTGAAGTCTAACATTTCTCCTCAAGAGGTTTGATGGGTTCAGAGGAAGGATCCAGACGCTGATTTAGAGGGTGGCGTGTGTCGGGTGCTGCCCGTCTTCACTCACCTGTCCTCTTGGGTTGGGATGTTTTCTCGTCTTTTAGAGCTTTCCTAGGTGTGTTAATGTTTGTGAAGGGAAGACAAGACCTGGTGTCCACGCCCAGACCACAGCATCACACTCAGGACAGCACAAGGTCACTCCCTGCTCCACCCTTTACAGTAGCATAGGAACATGATACCGCGCACACACACACACACACACACACACACACACACACACACACACGTGCGCTCACACACTCACATACACACAGCTTAGTTTACTTTTCCTTCCACAAAGTATCGTGCGAAGAGTGACATCATCATCTCTCTCTTTCCAACTGTCAGTCAAAGGAGACAAACAAGTCCACAGGGTTAAAGCCCGCCCTTCTTAATCAATGGTCACATGACCCACCAGCAACACTCCACCCCAAGTGTGTGTGTATGTGTTTGTGTGTGTGTGTGTGTTGTCAGTGTTAATGGCTCCTTCTTGTGTTTTTAGGGATCTGAACGGGAATAACCTGACCAGCATCACCAAGACGGATTTGGCGGGTCTCAAACACCTCCGAGTGCTGTGAGTCACTCCCTGTTTTCCTCTGCTGAGATGTCTCACGGGTTGGTGTTTTCACTGCTGCTGCCCCCATGTGGCTACGGGGGGGGGGGGGGGGGGGGGGGTCTCCGTGTCATTGTGGATGGATAGGTAGATTGATAGATAGATAGATGGATAGATGGATTGATAGACAGATAGATAGATAGATGGATTGATAGACAGATAGATAGATGGATAGATGATAGGTAGATAGATGGATGATAGGTAGATGGATAGATAGATAGATGATAGATAGATGATAGGTAGATAGATGGATGATAGGTAGATAGATGATTGATAGGTAGATAGATGGATAGATAGATAGATGGATTGGTAGATAGATAGATAGATAGATGATAGATAGATGGATTGGTAGAAAGATAGATGGATGGATAGATAGATGGATGGATAGATAGGTAGGTAGGTTGGTAGGTAGGTAGGTAGGTAGGTAGGTAGATGGATGGATAGATGGATAGATAGATGGATAGATAGATGGATAGATAGATGGATAGGTAGATGGATGGATAGATGATAGATAGATGATAGATAGATAGATAGATAGGTAGATGGATGGATAGATAGATAGATGGATAGATAGATGATAGATAGATAGATAGATAGATAGGTAGATGGATGGATAGATAGATAGATGGATAGATAGATGGATAGATAGATAGATGGATAGATAGATGATAGATAGATAGATAGATAGGTAGATGGATGGATAGATAGATTGATGGATAGATAGATGGATAGATAGATAGATGATAGATAGATAGATAGATAGGTAGATGGATGGATAGATAGATAGATAGATAGATAGATAGATGATAGATAGATAGATAGATAGATAGATAGATAGGTAGATGGATGGATGGATAGATAGATGGATAGATAGATAGATAGATAGATAGACAGATAGATAGATAGATGGATAGATGATAGATAGATAGATAGATAGATAGGTAGATGGATGGATAGATAGATAGATAGATAGATAGATAGATAGATAGATAGATGATAGATAGATAGATAGATAGATAGATGGATGGATAGATGATAGATAGATAGATGATAGATAGATGGATGGATGGATGGATAGAGGCAAAATGATACCGATGATAATGACACTGACGATAATGATACTGATTATAATAATACTGATAATTCTGATGATAATAATACCGATGATAATAATACTGACTAAAATAATACTGACGATATGGTGGCATGTGTAGTTTCTAATAATCGTACAGTATATAGTATGATGATATGATATTGTACAATATTTATACATATAATTATACTACACTATATACCATAAGTACAAGCACACAGATATGGTATAATATGATATATAGCATACTTGACTGTACAGGATATACATACAGTCGGTACTATGGTATAAGAATATGTGACTGTGCAGCAGGCGCTTCAAGGTAACCAGGGAAGGGTTGGTGCAGTTCTGTGATTGTGGCTCTGACAGGTCGAGGAGTTGTAACGTCTTATTGTGGTAGGAAGAAACCATTTCCTGCACCGTTCCTTAGAGCTTCGGGTTGAAGGAGTCTGTTGCTGAAGCTGCACTTTAGCTTGTCCAGGGTCTGGTGGAGGGCATGAGGGGGTGAGGGGGATTGTCCATGATTGCTAGAAGTTCTGCCAGCATCCTGTCCTCCACCACCTCCTCCAGGGTGACAAGCTTGGATCCAACAGCAGACCCAGCTTTCCTTATTGGTCCGCACCCCAGGACACTGCAGCAAAGGAGATGGTGCTGCCACAAAAGACTGGTAAAACATCTGCAGCATCTTGTTGCAGACATTAAAGGACCTGAGCTTCCTCAGAAAGTAAAGCCGGCTCAGGCCCTTCTTGTAGATGGCCTCTGTGTTTGTGGACCAGTCCAGTTTGTTGTCCAGTGTGACTCCCAGGTACCTGTATTTAGGCACCATGTCCACATCCGTTCCATTGATGCAGACAGGAGAGGGCAGGGGCTTGTTCCTCCTGAAGTCGATCACCATCTCCTTCGTCTTCGTCACATTCAGCTGCAGGAGGTTCTACCCACACCACCTCACAAAGCAGTTGACCAGGTCCCTGTACTCAGCCTCCCTCCCGTCCTCAACCCACCCCACAATGGTCGAGTCATCAGAGAATTTCTGCATATGGCAGGACTCAGTGCAGTACTTAAAGTCAGCAGTGCATGTGGTGAAGGGAAGGGGGACAGTCCAGTTCCCTGGGGGCCCCGATGTTACTGATCAGACACACAGTTCTGCAGTCTCACAAACTGCAGCCAACTCGTCAGATAGTCAACGACCAAAGCGACGAGGGGATCGCCAAGCTGTGTGTTCTCCAGTTCGGCCTTCAGCAGTCTGGGCTGTCTGGTGTTGAAGGTGCTGGAGAAGTTGAAGAACATGATCCGGACTGAGGTGTTGAGTCTGTCCAGGGGGGAGCAAGCCTGCTTGAATGCTGCTTTGTTTTGTCCAAAAAATACAATTCTTTTTCTCTTCAATCATCTTTTACTGCAAAGTTGGTTAAAATAATTGAGCAAGTAATATTTATTACAACATTGGTGATAAAATAACATTTTAAATAAGGAGCCCCTGAACCAGAATCATAGCCGGAACTACTTTCCTGACTGAAACGGTTTTCCTGATGTGTGATGATCTGTGTTGTGCAGGCATCTGATGGAGAACCAGATCAGCACTGTGGAGCGAGGAGCCCTGGATGAGCTGAAGGAGCTGGAGAGACTGTGAGACTACACAACAGCACGTTTACTGGCTGTACAACCAGGACCCAACGTGGTTGTCTCTAACCTGACATGGTTTTTGTGTCCAGTCGCCTCAACAAGAACCGCCTCAGTCGGATTCCAGAATTGCTGTTCCACAAGAATGAAGCCCTGTCACGCTTGTGAGTACCAACGCCCCCCCACCCCCCCTCAGCATCCTGCCACTGAGACCTGTGTGGTGCCACTTGGGTGTCTGGGGAACTGGGCAAGTCATCCCTCCATCCCAACATCCCTACATCCATCCATCCACACATTCATCATCCATCCCTCCCTCCATCTCTCCATCACTACATCCATCCATTTATCATCCCTCCATCCATCCATCCATCCATCCCTCAATCATCTATCATCCCTCCCTCCATCCATCAATCCATCCCTCCATCATCCATACGTCCATCCATCCATCTGTCTATCCATCCCTCCCTCCATCAATCCATCATCCATTCCTGCATCAATCCATCCCTTCCTCACTTCACCCATCCATCCATCCCTCCATCCACCTATCCCTCCCTCCCTCCATCCACCACTCCATCCCTCTATCAATCATCCCTCCATCCATCTTTCCATCTGTTCACCCCTCCATCCATCTCTCCATCCGTTCACCCCTCCATCATTCATCCCTCCATCCTCCCATCCATCATCCATCATCTGTCATCTATTCATCCAACATCCTTCCATCCATCCATCAATCCATCCATCCATATCATCCATCCATCATACATATGTCCATCCAGTCCCACATCCCTCCCTCCCTCCATCCAATCAGTCATCCGTCATTCCAATATCCATGCTTCGATCCACCCATCCCAACTTTCATCCATCCATCATTCCACCAACCATCCATCCCTCCATCTACCATCCATTCCTCCATCCACCCATCCATCCCTCCATCCATCTGTCATCCATCCATCGATCCATCATCCATCTATCATCCATCCATCTATCATCCCTCCATCATCCACCCATCCATCCATCCATCCATCCATCCATCCATCATCCATCCATCATCCATCCATCCATCCACCCATCTATCATCCAGCCATCATCCATCAGTGTGTGTGTGTGTGTGTGTGTGTGTGTGTGTGTGTTCATGTTATGATATCACACAGCTTCACCTTGACCAGCTGGTGAACTGTGTGGTCACTGGTTCTACAGTTCTACAACTCTACAGTTTCATGTAGCAGACACTTTTGTCCAAAGCGACACAAGCACGAATTTAGACTGGAGGGAGGAACCTTAGTAAGTAGACAAACAGCTTCAAGTGTGATGGCTGCAGGTGCTGCCACCTAGTGGCAGAAGAAGGGACAGGGTTTTTTGTTAATATAATTCAATTACAACTGACCCCAACCAATAATTCAATGTCTACAATATCTTCAACATTCAACACATTCAGTATCCACCACTGTCAGTGCTGAGTGTTCACTCAGAGCCGGTCTCAGACCTCCTGACTCGGTCCACCCTGAGGACCAGGAGGAGGAGGCTCAGGTTTGAGGGCCTCGTGTTCCCTGAACAGTTGAGCCTTCAAACGGCTCTTAAAGCAGGGAGGGGCTCTGAGGGTCGCATGGAGTTGGGAAGTTCATTCCACGATGAGGGAGCAACAGAGGAGAAGAGCCAGGCTGGAGACTCAGAGCCACGCTGAGCTGGGAGCACCAGCCGACCCTCAAAGGCGGAGCGTAGCGGCGAGAGGGAAGAGACGTTCACAGCGGGGTGACGTCCAGTTTTGGGCGAGTTAAAGACCAGACGAGCTGCTGTTTCTGGATCGTCTGCAGAGGTTTTAAGGTCCACCAGGGAGGCCTGCTAGGAGAAAGCAGCAGTGGTCAATGATGACATCACTAGCGCCTACACCAGAAGCTGTGTGGCTCATTGTGTCAGGTGGGGTCTGATCCTCCTGGTGTCTTAGAAGGCGTATCGACAAGACTGAGCAACGAGGCCACGTGAACCTTAAAGGTCAGCTGGTCATCAATCATGACACCAGATTCCTGGCAGAGTTTGTGAGCACGAGTTGATGTGAATCGAGCGGAACGCTGATCTGTGGTTGAACATAGGGACACGCTGGGAAGACAACGAGCTCAGTTTTGGACAGATTTAGTAGAAGGTGGCCTTCCTTCATCCATGAGGAGACATCAGCCAGACCTGCTGATATCTGAGCTGAGACAGACGTGTCTTCAGGTGGAGGAGACAGGAAGAGCTGAGTGTGGTCAGCATAGCAGTGGCAGGAGAAGCCACGTGAACAGATTATAGCACCGAGTGAGGTGGTGAATAAAGAGAAGAGTAGGGGGCCGAGCACCGACCCCTGGGGTGCTCCTGTTAATAAGTCATGTGATTCTGACACTTCTCCCCGCCATGACGCTCTGAAGGATCTACCTAGGAGGTAGGACTTGAACCACAACAGCATCGATCATGAGATGCTGAGTTCAGAACGTGTGGAGAGGAGAGTCTGATGGTTCAGGGTCAAAGGAGCAGAAGGTCCAGCAGGAGGAGGACAGAGGACGGACCAGCAGCTCCAGTGGTTCTGAGGCTGACAGGAGTGCAGTGAGAGGTCACGCCTAAAGCCAGATTGATGGGAGTCAGTCAGGTTGATTTTCTACGGATGCTCAGAGGGTTGATAGAGCATGAGCTCCGTTGACTGGCAGCTTTGTGGGATTTACATTAGTAGCTTCAAAAATGAATCAACAATGCAAAGATGTGGAAATATGAGCAGCAGCAGCAGCAACATCGCCCAAACTTGAACAAGGTTCCCTGAATGCATCCTGGTCTCTTTTAGCACTTGTGGCGCCACTCTGCCATCAGCTCATTGTATCTTGTTCATACATTTTTTTTGATGATACACAACAGGACCACTACACACAAAGGGTTGGAAAGAACAATATCATATTCTAGACCCTGTTTCTGGGGTCCTGTGGGAACATGGCAGTAGAACATGGAAGAAGATCTGTTCCTTATATTGTTGCTTTTTCACAATTAAACAACAACCTAGACAAGGAAGGACAAAAGTAGGGGGAAGGAAGAAGGTTCTAGTCTGTTTCTGACAGAACATCCCTATCGAGATATCTGTGTGCAGCTAATTGGTGGTGCAGTGCTAACAGAGGGGGTGATGGCTAACCGCTGTGTGACCTCACTATAACCCCGAGGGTGAGTGTGTGTAGCAGGGTTTCCTCCCATTGTGGGACCAGAAATGAGTGATGATGTACATCACCATATTTTATATCACAAAGCTCCAGGAAATGTCCTGATATGTGTATGACATCATTATTTGTTTTTAGCATGAGTACTAATGAATTTGCTAATTATACAGTTTTGCATCCATACAGCAGGTGTGTATGTGTGTGTGATTATATGTTTGTATTTGTAAAGCATGTCACTCTAAAGCTAATATGCCAGTGGGTTTTCAGTCTATTAGGACATGCGTGTATTTAGCAGTCATATTATCTGCAGGGCTGCAGGAAGAAATCGAGAGAGACGCTTCTTCCTGTGTGTCTGACACATCTCAGCAGATGCAGAATTTTAGGACGGACATGGTCACATGCTTCACTGTTCTTCCACAGCTTGGTGTGAGAGTTGGACCAGAGACATCATTGGCCAGCATGTCTGTCTGAAGTAAAGAACAATAGGAACAAACAGGCTACCGCTGTTTGAGTGTCATCTCAAACGCTCAGACCGCCGTCTGACACACTCCGACTCTACTGACACTCTCAGACCGCCGCCTGACACACTCCGACTCTACTGACACTCTCAGACCGCCGCCTGACACACTCCGACTCTACTGACACTCTCAGACCGCCGCCTGACACACTCCGACTCTACTGACACTCTCAGACCGCCGCCTGACACACTCCGACTCTACTGACACTCTCAGACTGCCGCCTGACACACTCCGACTCTACTGACACTCTCAGACCGCCGCCTGACACACTCCGACTCTACTGACACTCTCAGACCGCCGCCTGACACACTCCGACTCTACTGACACTCTCAGACCGCCGCCTGACACACTCTGACTCTACTGACACTCTCAGACCGCCGCCTGCTGTCTGAAACACATAGATATCGTGAGGGGTGGTAGAAGACTCACACCTGTTTTTTTCCCCTCTGCTGGATGATGTGATGGATGTGAGGACCGATAGCAGGGCAGTACCCACAGGAAGCACTGCATTAGAACTTCTTTTGTAAATATACACAAGACTGGTTGTGGACTAGTGACATGAGCAACATGAGTCCTGCAAGACTGAGGCGAGTGCTGTGAGAGTGAGACTAGTGCTATGAGTGTGAGGCGAGTGCTGTGAGAGTGAGACTAGTGCTATGAGTGTGAGGCGAGTGCTGCCAGAGTAACTTGTGTGCTGACAGAGTGAGGCGAATACTGCAGGTGCTATGAGAGAGGGGTGTGTGCTGTGAGTGGAGGGAGTGTGAGGCGAGTGCTGCAAGAGTGAGGTGAGTGCTGCGAGCGTGAGACGAGTGCTGCGAGTTTGAGGCAAATACTGCGAGAGTAACGTGTACTGCAAGTTAGAGGTGAGTCTTGCAGGACTGAGGTTTGGACTGCGAGAGTGAGACAAGTTCTCTCAGAGTGAGTTCAAGCAATACCAGCTAGTACCTCACAGACTGGCTTAGTTTTGCCAGTTGCCGTGGTAACTCTTCTGCCAGCCGGTCACGACCCTTCACTAGGTGTGGATGAATGTACATTTACACAGTATTTGATTGTGTGTACTAACAGGATCATGTGTGTTTGTCACGCACATGCTGCAGCATTGCGAACTCTAGTGTGTTTGTGGTGGACTAGGTTTGAGTAGGGGGCATCACATTTCCCTCTGGATGTGGTATGAAGCTAATATTTAATGTGTGTGCGTGTCCCTCCCTGCTGTGTTTCGTCTCTGAGATTTTTGTGGTCGACAGCCAGATTGAAGGGAAACGGGAAAAATAGATGCTTGTGCACAAAAGAAAAACAAGACTTTCTGTTCTTTTAGCCTTGAATTTACCTTTTATTGGGAAAAATTTTCCAAATGGAAAACACATTTACTATGAAGCAGCTGCTTCTTAATGTAGTTGACGACTACTAAAAATTCACACCAAGAAAGACATGTAGAAAAGTCAGGAGGGAACAATCAGTATATTCCCCCAAATTAGCATAATCATGAAATCGCCTCAACTATGTGGAAGACTTTCACAGTCATAGAGTGTTGGATTAATTTGTATCGTGTGTCTCTCGACATCAAGGTCAACTAGATGTGGATTTCTGTTCATTAAGTGTGAACATACACTTCACTGAATAAAAGGTCATGTAAATTTTCTACACAAGTCAAGGAAATGTACAGCATAATATAATAAACAATTGCTGCTTTTATTTTGAAGGCAAGGTCACTGCTCCGGATGTGATCCAGAAGCTTTAATGTTGACATGAGAACATGTTGAATGTTGGTTGTTGTTTGACCAAATGCTGCTTCTGCCTGGCGAGGATCAATGAAAAAGCCACATAGCCACGGAGGTAACACACATCTGACTTGCCCTTGAACAAAGTGTTGTCCATCATCTGGTGTTTCCTTTTTTGCCTCTGTGTCATCCATTTTGATGGCGAGCACCTCGCTGGTGGTGGATCACATGTCAGTGATGGACCTTAGTGGGGGCTCAGTATAGGGTTAGCACCTGGCGAATGAGGCTTGGTCAGTCATTTAATTTCTGATCTATTAATGACACTAACATAGCTTTATGTGAACCTGCTGCCCACCTGCATTTGGTTCTGTTCTATGTTCTCACCTGTGAATTTCATTAATCGGTTTCCTACCTGTAACAAATATGTTGGTGAGTTACCCATTGGGTACCTGACCTGCAGCAGGACTCAAAGCAGAAGAGTTTAAATCAGTTAGTTCTGATCTCCAAGCAAAGTGTTTGTGTTTTTTGACGAACAACTGGATGAAAGAGACCTGGATTAGACCGGACATGTCACTGTTGCAGTTCCCCTCTGAGCAATCAGAACTGTCCGCGCGACCTGACCCTTGTGTGACCTCTAGAGCAGGCAGACTGATGGAGAGAAGGGTGGTGAGTTCAAGCAGGGAATGAGTGGGAAAGTTTACCTTTCCCACTCATTCCCTGCTGTGAACAGGGGTACAGGGGGACTGAAACCACAGCAGTGATGGCAGAACAATGAGAGGATGAAGGGGTGTGAGGAAGGAGGGCAAGAAGGACTGACCTGGCCTGACAGACGAATAGAAGATGTAGCAGGCAGGAGAGAGAGCAAATATTATCTCTCTCTCTCCCTCTCTCCCTCTCTCTTGCTCACGCACGCACACACACACACACACACACACACACACACACACACACGTCCAGCTGTGACCACTCTGTTTTATTCTAGTAAACACCAGATCCAAACTTCTTATGTCCTGGCAACAAAAATCTTGACGACCGGATGGGAAAGTATTTGAAATAATGCTTGGGTGATGGTGGTGGTGGTGGTGGTGGTGGTGGGGGGGATATAACTGGGGAGGAATTTTCAGTGCATCATGTGACAGATGGGGGAGGAGCTCAAATAAGAGACTGCACTTTCATTGAAAATAGGAATGAAGGATTTCTTAGGAAATATTTGCCACCTGGAGAAACCAAGGCATCAAGCACATTGACAATAAAAATCTTAGTGTCAGACTTTTGGATGAATCGTGAGAAATATTTGGATCTTGTGGAACAAAAAGTATTTGCTTTGGGGCAATGATGTTAATCTAATCACAGTACAAATACAGCCAGAGGACTGCAGCTTTGTAATGTTTCGAGGAGAGGAGGGTTGTGGTTGAACGTCTCCCTCTTCTCTTTCTTAAGTATTGGATGGTTTCGGATCACGGCAACCGAGAGCAGACAGATGGCTGGTCTGCCTGGTGGCCTGGAGCCTGCTCTGAAAAACCAACATACTGGACTCCAGTTTTTTTCTGTCTACATTACTTTTTATCAGGGTTAGGGTTAGGGTCACGTCATGATGGTGGTGATGGTGATGATTGTGATGGTGATGGTGATAGTGATGATGATGGTGATGATGGTGATGATGATGATGGTGATGATGATGATGGTGATGATGATGATGATTGTGATGGTGATGATGATGGTGATGATGATGATTGTGATGGTGATGATGATAGTGATGATGATGATAGTGATGATGATGATGATAGTGATGATAGTGATGATGATGGTGATGATGATAGTGATGATGATGATGGTGATGATGATTGTGATGGTGATGATGATGATTGTGATGGTGATGATGATGATGGTGATGATGATGATTGTGATGGTGATGATGATTGTGATGGTGATGATGGTGATTGTGATGGTGATGATGATTGTGATGATGATAGTGATGATGATGATGATGATAGTGATGATGATGGTGATGATAGTGATGATGGTGATGGTGATGATGATTATAGTGATGATGATGGTGATGTGATGATAGTGATGATGATGATGGTGATGATGATTGTGATGGTGATGATGGTGATTGTGATGGTGATGAGAATAGTGATGATGATGATGATGATGATAGTGATGATGATGATGGTGATGATGATTGTGATGGTGATGATGATTGTGATGATGATAGTGATGATGATGATAGTGATGATGATGGTGATGATAGTGATGATAGTGATGATGGTGATGGTGATGATGATAGTGGTGATGATGATGATGATGGTGATGATGATTATAGTGATGATGATGATGATGGTGATGATGATTGTGATGGTGATGATGGTGATGACTGTGATTGTGATAATGATGATGATTGTGATGGTGATGAGAATAGTGATGATGATGATGGTGATGATGATTGTGATGGTGATGATGATAGTGATGATGATGATGATGATGATGGTGATGATGGTGATGATAGTGATGATGGTGATGGTGATGGTGATGATGATAGTGAATGATGATGATGATGATGATGATGATTGTGATGATGATGATGATGATGATTGCGATGGTTATGATGACGGTGATGATGATGGTGATGATTGTGATAGTGATGATGGTGATGATGATGATGTTGATGATAGTGATGATGATGATGATGGTGATGATAGTGATGATGGTGATGATGATTGTGATGGTGATGATGATGATTGTGATGGTGATGATGATGATGGTGATGATGATGATTGTGATGGTGATGATGATAGTGATGATGGTGATGATGATGATGATGATAGTGATGATGATTGTGATGGTGATGATGGTGATTGTGATGGTGATGATGATTGTGATGATGATAGTGATGATGATGATGATGATAGTGATGATGATGGTGATGATAGTGATGATGGTGGTGGTGATGATGATTATAGTGATGATGATGGTGATGTGATGATAGTGATGATGATGATGGTGATGATGATTGTGATGGTGATGATGGTGATTGTGATGGTGATGAGAATAGTGATGATGATGATGATGATAGTGATGATGATGATGGTGATGATGATAGTGATGATGATGATGGTGATGATGATGATGATGGTGATGATGATGATGATGATAGTGATGATGATGGTGATGATGGTGATGGTGATGATGATAGTGGTGATGATGATGATGATGGTGATGATGATTATAGTGATGATGATGATGATGGTGATGATGATTGTGATGGTGATGATGGTGATGATTGTGATTGTGATAATGATGATGATTGTGATGGTGATGAGAATAGTGATGATGATGATGGTGATGATGATTGTGATGGTGATGATGATAGTGATGATGATGATGATGATGATGATGGTGATGATGGTGATGATAGTGATGATGGTGATGGTGATGGTGATGATGATAGTGAATGATGATGATGATGATGATGATTGTGATGATGATGATGATTGCGATGGTTATGATGACGGTGATGATGATGGTGATGATTGTGATAGTGATGATGGTGATGATGATGATGTTGATGATAGTGATGATGATGATGATGATGGTGATGATAGTGATGATGGTGATGATGATTATGGTGATGATGATGATGGTGATGATAGTGATAATGATGATGATGATTATGATGATAGTGATGATGATGATTGTGATGGTGATTGTGATGATGATGATGATAGTGATGATGATGATGATGATAGTGATGATGGTGATGATGATGATGATGATGATGATTGTGATGGTGATGATGATGATGATGGTGATGATGATGATGATGATGATGATGATTGTGATGGTGATGATGATGATGATGATGGTGATGATGGTGATGATGATGATGATGATTGTGATGGTGATGATGATGATGATGATGATGATTATGGTGATGATGATGATGATGGTGATGATGATGATAGTGATGATGGTGATTGTGATGATGATGATGATTGTGATGATGATGATAGTGATGATGGTGATGATGATGATGGTGATGATGATGATTGTGATGGTGGTGATGATGATGATGATAGTGATGGTGATGATGATAGTGATGGTAATGATGATGATAGTGATGATGATGATGATGATGATGATGATTGTGATGGTGGTGATGATGATGATGATGATAGTGATGGTGATGATGATAGTGATGGTAATGATGATGATAGTGATGATGATGATGATGATGATTGTGATGGTGGTGATGATGATGATGATGATAGTGATGGTGATGATGATAGTGATGGTAATGATGATGATAGTGATGATGATGATGATGATTGTGATGGTGGTGATGATGATGATGATGATAGTGATGGTGATGATGATAGTGATGGTAATGATGATGATAGTGATGATGATGATGGTGATGATATAGTGCAGGACTGTGCCAATGTTGGTGTTTGTGTGTGCGTGTGTGTGTGTTTGTGTGTGGTATTTTCAGGGACCTGAGTGAAAACTTCATCCAGGCCGTCTCAAGGAGAGCCTTTAGAGGAGCCACTGACCTCAAGAACCTGTGAGAGAACACTGCCCCTCCCCCATACTTTTCCTGTCGATGATTGATTAACTCGATTGGTTTTGTATTTCTTGCCAGTCAGTTGGATAAGAACCATATCAGCTGTATTGAGGAGGGTGCGTTCCGGGCGCTGCGATCTCTGGAAGTACTGTGAGTACAGTGAAGTACAGTACTGCAGTGTTCTTCTTCAGGTATGTGGTGGTTGTTGTCCTTTACTCTCTGAAACTGTCTGGCAGCACACTCAACAACAACAACATCAGCAGTATTCCTGTTTCCAGTTTCAACCACATGCCCAAACTTCGCACCTTGTGAGTTTTTCATGACCCAGAATGTTTTTACAACTACAGCCATAACAACTACTACTACTAATTCAACTACAAAAGTATTTTTTTCAAGTGTTCTCACTTCCCTCCCTCTTCACCTCATCCCCACCTTCCTTCCCCTTCACTCCTCGATCACTACTTACCCGCCTAGTCGTCTGCACTCTAACTCGCTCCGATGTGACTGTCACCTGGCCTGGTTGTCGCCATGGTTACGGCAGCGTCCAGCATTGGGCCTCTACACTCAGTGCAGTGCACCACCAGCCCTGAAAGGCCTCAACCTGGCCGAGCTGCGTAAGAGTGACTTCGCCTGCTCAGGTATGGCAGCGGTGCCCATCGCGCTCCAGTTCAAGTCCAGCTGATGGAGCTGAAGTTGCCAATAGTTTCTTGTTTGCTTGTAGGCCATGGCGGCAGCGCATTTGTCCAGCCGTGCAGCCTGGCATCGGGCTCCTGCCCCCCCATGTGTTCCTGCAGTAACAACATTGTGGACTGTCGGGGGAGAGGCCTCACCGCTATCCCTGCCCACCTTCCCGAGGCCATGACAGAGATGTGAGTGTGCCAAAGAAAAAAGTGGGCATCCAGGGTGCAAATTAAAGCCAGTATAATATTTACAAATATATATATATACCCCCCCCCCCCCACTCAACCTCCCACCCCCACCCCAACAGTCGCCTGGAGCAGAATGGCATCAAGTCCGTCCCTCCAGGAGCTTTTACTTCCTACAAGAAGCTTCATCGAATGTGAGTTACAAAAAACCAACAAGTGGAGTACTGGGGGAGTACTGAGGGAGTGAGTTCTCAGGGAGGGAGTACAAAGGGAGGGAGTACTCAGGGAGTACTAAGGGAAGGAAGCACTGGGGAAAAGAGTACCCAGTAAGTACTGAAGGAGAAGAGTTCTCAGAAAGGGAGTCCCCAAGGAGGGTGTTCTCAGGGAGGGAGTACCAAGGGAGAGTGTTCCTCAGGGAGAAACTATTTAGGGAAGGAGTACCTAGGGTGGGAATACTGAGGGAGGAGTACAGTGGGAGAGTGTTCCTCAGGGAGGGAAAATAGGTGTTTCCAAGCCTGAAAAAGTTATTGAAAAGTAAATCTCCTAAATATGAGAGAATGTGTACTTGTATGTTTTAATTTAGATTGATTGATAAAACCCTCTTTCCTCAATCATGTAGTTTGTCATGTAGTTGAATGTCCGCTGCTCAGTGTTCACAACCATTTTTCTGTTGAGTTTCCTGTGTACAAGTTGTAGAAAATGAAGACTTTCCTCCTGGGCCTGGAAATGAATTGGAACCCTGGTGGAACCTTCATGTGGACAGTGATTTCTGATGCTAACAGTAACGTGTTTGTTTGTTGATTTCCAGAGATCTGAGTAACAACCAGATATCTGAGATTGCTCCTGATGCTTTCCAGGGTCTACGAGCTCTCAACTCCCTGTGAGTGGTGTGTGTGTGTGTGTGTGTGTGTGTGTGTGTGTGTGTGTGTGTGTGTGTGTGTCCTAAAACTCGCAAGGTATAACATCGACACTGCTGCTCAGCAAGAGCAGACTACATGGTGAGGACTCCCTGACTAAGGTTGGTGCAGGGTACACCTTCTGGAAGGGGGTTCCCAAAGGCTTATGCCACATTTATGGAGTGGGTTTCGCTGTGAAGTCTCAACTGCTGTAACACATCCCAGAGTCCCCTATCGGCATCAGCGACCACCTAATGTCATGGTGTTTCCCCCTCCATAAGGGAAGCTTTGCCACTGTCATTAGCACATATGCGCCAACATTAGATGCCGAGGCCAACGTCAAAGAGGACTTCTACAGAGCTCTAGATTCCATACTCCAGAAAACCCCGGCTCATAATCATTGGAGACTTCAATGCCAGAGTGGGAATGGAGCACCTGGTATGGTACAAAGTTACTGGCCTGCACGGAGTGGGGAAGCTGAACAAAAACGGGCTTTCCCAACAATCCCGTGGACCAAAGACCGCACCAAACCCAAAATCAACTCCGCAGCTCTGAATACTCCAACCTCTAAAGATCAACTCTGATGGCTTCTTGCCGAAAACCTTCACGGGATCCCAGAGGATTCAGCTGACCAGCCAGCTCTGTGCCAAGCTATCCACGATGCAGCCTCTGAAGCGCTTGGTCAGACAAGAAAGCATCATCAGGACTGATTTGATTGTAACTTGGCTGAGATACAGCCACTTCTTACGATGCCCACAATGTGCTCCCCTGCTGCCCTTGCTCTCCCACCCTGAAAGCCACCTTTATAGCAGCCAGAACAACAACCTAGCACGCTCTCCAGACTATGGAGGATGCCTGATGGGTGCAGAAGGCAAAGGAAATCCAAAACATGGCAGACAGCAACAACGCGCAGGGCTTCTACAATGCCACCAAAGCACTGTATGGCCCAAGGAAGTGTGCGATTGCCTCAGTTCGATCAGCTGATGGTTCAATCAATCAATCAATCAATCAGTCAGTCAATCAATCACTCTTTATTTATATTGCGCCAAATAACAACAAAGGCCATCTCAAGTCACATTACTCAAAGAGCAGGTCTAGAACCTCCCTCTGTAACTCAGATGTTAGAGACTCAACATTCCTGCAGGAGCAGCACTCGGCGATGCTAGCGAGAGAGAACTCCCTTTAACAGGAAGAAACCTCAGGAGGAATCGAGCTCAGAGTGGGCGGCCATCTGCCTTGACCGGTTGGGGTTGAGAGGCGGAGGAGAGAGATGGGGGTGGGGAGGGCGGGAGGGTTGGACAGGGGGAAAAGTAGAGAGAGAGAGGGAGGGGTAGAGAGGAGAAAGAAACACAGGGCCAGGGCGAGCAAGTAGTTGGTCCAGGACAGGAAGTGATCAACCCAGTGTCTACAGCCCCAGGTGACCTGCAGGGCGAGAGCACAGACACCTCCAGGAAGAAGTTGAGGTTGATGGATGATTGACACATGAGGATGTTGTGGATAAAGATGGATAGAAACAGAGAGGAGGAGGAAGCCCAGTGCATCATGGGAGTCGTCAGTAGTCTCAGTCCATAGCAGCATAAACTAGGGGCTGGTCCAGGATCAGCCTCACCGGCCCCAACTATAAGCCTGATCAACAAGGAAGGTTAAATGCCTACTCTTAAATGTTTGCCCCCCTGACTGAAACTGGCAGCCTGATAGCTGAAGCCTCTGGCTCCCATTCTATTGCTAGAACTCTAGGAACCACTAGTAGACCTGCATGCTGGGAGGGCCTTCTTACATAATTGAAGAGTTTTCTGCCAGGCTAAGTGGGATTCCTCCTGCTTAGTGGAGCGCTTTATTCTGTCTAGTTTTTGTATTTCCTGCTTTAGTTGCCTGGTGTTAGGATTCTACCACGGAGCTGTTTTTTTGTTTGATTATTTTCTTCTTTAAAGGAGCAGTGGCGTCGAGAGTTGTGTGAACCTGCAGTAATATCAACTATGAGATCTGTCTCCAAATGAGTAAACTCAGAATACGGGACCTCTGTTGTAGTGAGACATGGTCGTGAGTTGAATATCTGTACCTTAAATAATACCTTAAATTTAGAGACAACTTCATCAGACAGACAGAGTAAAAGCATGTCTGACCAGTGGCGTACAGTCCAGTAACAGAAATTCAAAAGTTATTAAATAATGGTCTGATAGAAGAGGATTGTGAGGAAAAACTATTAACTTCTCAATTTCAATACCATTAGTCAGGTCGAGGGTGTGGCTAAGACAGTGGGTGGGCTTATTTAGAGGCAGCCGAGCGAAGGCTATCATTTTCAGCATCTACATGAATATTGAAGTCACCTAATATAATTATTTTATCTGTTTTGAGGACTAGATTAGATACAAAGTCTGAGAAGTCAGCTAAAAATTCTGAGTATGAACCAGGAGGAAGGTAGACTATAACAAATGAAACTGGCTGGGTTTTCCAGTTTGGGTGAGAGAGACTAGGAACAAGGCTTTCAAATGATTAATAGCTGAGTTTAGGCCTCAGGCTGATTATGAGGTCTAAGTTGAAAATAGCTGTGACTCCACCTCCTCGGCTGGTGTCTCGAGGAATATGAGAATTAATATGACAGGGAGGAGTGGCTTCACTTAAACTACCATAATCTTCCTGACCCAGCCATGTTTCTGTTAGACGGAATAAACCAAGGTAGTAATCTGATATAATTTTCTAAAATGACGAGGAGTGACTCCTCTTCTCTCTACATTTAATGAATTATGTTTATACTTAGGTTGTCGGGGACAGATACCGTTTCTTTGCTAAAAAGGGTGGTTGGTTGCTCTACAGGAAAGGCAGAGAAGCATGTAAGACTGCAAATCTGCCTCCTAGTCCAGTTTGATTAAGAAGGCCAGCTCTGTCCTGGGATGCCCCCTGGTCCCAGTGGACGTGGTGAGAGGGAGGAGAATGATGGCCGAGCTGTCCTCTCTGTTGAGCACTGACTCCCACCCCATCAACACCACCTTGACAGCCCTGGAGAGCTTCTTCAGGGACAGACTCCTCCACCCTAAGTCTGGAGGAGAGGTTCCACAGGTCCTTCCTACCTGAGGCTGTCTGGACTGGACAACAAGCACTGGTCCCAGTGACACTTATCCTTAGCCAGCAGCTTTAAATTGGACTCAGTGTCCCCCACTCTGGCCCCAGGAATGCATTTGACGATGGAAACGTGTAGCTAGTGTTGAAGTTGACCTCGGATCTCTCATTCAAGTTGAGATGACAAACGAGACTCAACGACGGATCATCTTACAGCCTCTTGCGGGTTTAATGCACAGATCAACCACCTCACATCTTACATACAGACAGAACCCTCCTTACAACTTGCATTCACATTTTATACCTTTCGTTGACATCATTACTCATGTGTGTGTACGTGCTTCTCTTCAGCAAGGTGCATCCTGTTTGGCAAGGTACTGGGGTACAGGTTTACTGGAACATCCAGTCCTCCCGTCCTCATATGACCTGAACTTAAGACCTTGTACTAGCAATACCCTGTTTACTTGGAGACCAGTATATCTTACATAAACTTTCTCCAGACACGTATGTCTTACATAAACTCACGCCCCTACATAACCCCCCCTTAAATATCGTATTTGATATTTACATTAAATTGTCCGCTTCACAGTAGACACACACAAGATTTTACCATTCACCTACTAGGTTCACATTTTGCAGAGGCGAAAACCTGCCCGGCTGTTTTTAAGCAGGAAATTCCTCTACGGCCCCCCCGCTAGCGACCTTCATCATGAACCTTCACAATTCACATCTCAATTCTTTAGCGAAAAAATGTGTAAAAGCATAATTCAACCAAAATAATGTCTCACTGTATGTGATTATACCAAATTAAGAGTCCACAATCCGTTGCTCCACGGGATTCCTTCTTCAATGGACTTCGAATCCACAGTCCATCATCCTATGCGATTCACTCCTTTAATCAAACGACAGTTAATTTTACCTCACTCCGTGCTCTGTCCATCATCATCAGTGTCCTGTAAGAAGTTAGGATTGGGAAACAAGTCCGGAATTCTCCCATCCTCAGCCTCCCTCTTGCAGATTTGTGCCATTTGCATGGGAGTCATCATGTTCAACATTTGAGCCCGTTGGAGTCCAGCTGTCATCATTATATGCTCGTCCATAGCCCGTGTGCAGCGTCTTTTCACGATGGGGATGATGCAACATGTCAAAAAGAGAACTAGTATTAAGACTATTAAGGCACTGAGTCCTGCCTTAGCCCAAACGGCTCCCCATTTGCCTAAAATTTGGTCTAACCAATCCCATGATATCTTTCCCCCCTTACCAGCACTCTCTCTAAGCTCCAGTTTAAGTTTAGTCAACTTGTCCATAGCAACAGAAAATATTCCATGAGAAGCTGTGTGATTTGGGATAAAAGTACAACAATATTTTCCAAACATTTGACAAACTCCTCCTTTATCAGCTGTCAACCAATCTAGAACCTGTCTGTTTTGCTGAGTCATTACGCTAGTTGCATGCAGTTGACTACCAAAAGCATGGAGTATTTCAGACGTTATGTTAGCAAACCTCTGTTGATTGTAGTAAATGTAATTTATCCACTTAACATCCTTATTGATGGTGATCCAGGGAAGTATAGACTCCAGTCCAGCTCTAACCTCATCCTGGGCTTTAAACTCATCTGGGATCCCGGCCGGTAGACCCAGAGCGTCAGTGTATATGTTAGTATCGTCGATCTGCCTTTTGTGTCTGTTTAGTTTAGCGATTTTCTCTTCAATTTCGAGGATAACATTTATACCATCATACATCACAACTGCTGGTAATTTTAGTCGCACTAATGTACAGAGTCCTATCCACCGTGGTGGAATTGTGTTAGGTACAATGTTATCTCCACACATCCAATAGCTATCAGCTACAGGAAAATTTTGATTACTTAGAAGGTACACAGTAGGCAAAGTCATAGTTATGTTCTCACACGCTTGGTTTATTGGTTGGGGATTTTCAAACCACACTGGTCTAGTTACAAATGGATCACTCATGTTAGCCTCTGGAAACCAAGACAATACCCATGTTACTTTACAATCAACTGTTGTGTTACCCACATGAATCCCTCCTTTCGTGTTAGTGAATCCTCCCCTGGCAAAACATTCATATTCCGCTATTTCATCTATTTTATAATTTGTGGGTGGCTCAGTTTGGGATGTTGTGACTGAAAATTCCTCGCACGTTTGTTTAAATGTGCAGTCTACACATGTATCTAGGTAAGTGTGAATAGCTCTAGAACCGTATAGGAGTCTACACTTAACACCACACATTGGAAGTCTGAAGAAGGTGGCCACATCAGATCTGGGGGTAAACTCTCCGCTCCTGCATTTATGTTGTTGAACTCTCGCGCATTCTTCATGCGTGTATTTTTCAGGTATCACAGTAGGAAGCGCTGTGGGTGCCTCAGAACATATTATGCACTCAGTTGTGGTCATTTGTTTCACAATGAACATGGCCCATTGATACCACCTATTGTGGCTGGCTGCTTCCCAGCGCTCATCAGCGTATGATCTTACACTTCTCTGGTTGGGTTTAGCTATTTCTGTACACTGATGGTCTTCGAACTCACTGTAGTCGTCATAATCTGTATAAATCGTATCTCTTAACGTCTTAGTTGGCTCTGCTATGGTTGGTATTTTAGCTACCTCTTTTGGAGATTTAGTTGCCGTCAGCTCCGTCAGAAATTTGGTTACGGTTGGCTTCGATGTGGTTATAGCCTTGTATGTAGCTTTGGTTGAAAGTGTGAGGGTCTTAGTTTTAGCAAATACTGGCCAAGTTAAGATTTTACCTGATGAGGTTATGGTTGCAGTTAGTCTAGGGGCCACGGTTGATGGAACTTCAGTTGTGGACGGAATTGATGAAATTGTGGCTGCGGACGGAATTGCGGTTGTGACTGGTGAAGTTTTGGCTGGAGTTGGAGCTGGACTCATCTCTGCTGGGATCGTGGCTACAAGAACGTTCTTAGGGGTAGTTACCCCTACCGGTTTAACTACTTTCGGTGTGGCTGTGGCTATGGGTGTTACTTTACCTGGTACTTTTACAGTTGACGGCAAGGTGGTTTTAAGCATGTTTGTGGGCTTTATAGCTATATTGGCGATCTTGGGTGATTTAGTAGTTGGTGTCGAGATCATAACAGGAGCTACGGGCGTGTGCACTTTGACATGTTGGTGTTTGATTTGGCCTATTGCCTGGGTCGTTGTATCCCTGTTCCCAATACTGATAGTTTGGTTGGTCACTTCCTTCCCGTCAGGAACATACCATGGATGCACTCGCTTACTTGCCCGTCCATCTTTGAACGTACTTATTAATTCTAAAGCATACTTCCCATTTAGCTCATACAAAGTCTCGTTCAGTTCAACTACCCACTCACCTGCTTCTTCAAGTACCGCCATACCGCACTGATCCAATTCCCAACCTGTTGTGTTTTCATTATGCTTGTTAATCCACCTGCATAGTACATTCGTTTCGGTCCCTGTTTCGACCTCTTCGATTTCCAAGAGACGTACATCACGCTTCTTCAAGTTGTCTGCTACCCCCTGTGGTGGAATGTGCACCCTTATTTTCCCATTAATTATCTCAGTCCTAAGTGGGACAACTCCTAAAATTTCAGGGTCGGGAGTCTCCTCCCTGTTTAGCACTAGTGACCTTTGCAATTGAGTGTTATTTTTGTTATAGTTGTATTAAGGACATAATACGCATCGCTTGGATCAAATTCTGTGCTTAACTTAACTGTAATTACCATGTTTTCAGCTACTGTAAGAGTAATTTTACATACTTCCAGTCCCCATACTGTTATCTTCTGAGCCTTTTTAACCCACACAAATGAGAACGCTCATAATCATTTGACATGACAACTGCTTCATATGTTAACTCCCCTTTACCGAGTGTGTCTGGTATGTCCATACTAACCTGCCACTTCCACATTGTATGTACTCTCCTTTTACCACGTTTATTAGCATGCATCAGTGTGTGTAGGATAGCTATGTGTCTGAACTTAGCTGAGAGTGTCGGCTTAGGGTTCAGAGTGTGGGATGGTGTAGTTGCATCATACTCATCTGATTCATGTGCTTTGGCGTCTCCGTGGCACGGGTGAGTCTCTGTTGTGGCTCTGGTCTCCTGGGCTTTTGACAATGTCACTGAGGTTGACATCTCCTTTATTCCTATGGGCATCCAAATCAGAATGCTCACTACTGTCAGAGCGCCCCACATTGTCATCTTTTCTATCTCTGTTTTTCAACTCAATACCGCCCTTGGTTTTTCCGGGGACTTTTGTGCAGTGATTCAGATGATACCACGTTGTGCTTCCTTCGACTTGAACTGCCGTTGGAGTCGCCCGCACCACCGTATATGGTCCTTCCCGTCGTGGTTCGTGCCACTTTCGTCTGAAGATGTTGATGTACACCTGGTCACCAGGCACAACAGGTTTCTTGACCTCCTGGTCAAGATCTGGCTCTTTTTTCTTCTCCTGAAGGTAGATAGACCTATGTATTGCAGTTAGTTGACTCATATAGTCTTTTAGCTCGACTTGCAGTTGCTCAAGCGGAGGTCCCTTAAACGGGCCACGCAGTTGTGGGGCCGGCATAGGTCGGCCTGTTAGCATTTCATGTGGTGTTAGATGCGTGCTCCTGTGAGTTTGCATGTGGTAGCTCATTAGTGCAAGCGGCAAAGCATCTACCCAGTTCAGTTTTGTGCTGGCACAGATTTTACTGATTTTTGCTTTTAGTGTTCCATTTATTCGCTCTACCATACCATTGCTCTGTGGATGGTACACTGCAGATAGTCTTTGTTTGACACGTAACTGCTGAAGAACGCCTTTGGCAACCTTATGTACAAATGCAGAACCGTTGTCAGAACTTATTTCTGATGGGATACCAAACCTTGGAATGACTTCTCTTGTCAGAAATTTAATCACTGTTTCTGAGCCTAGGTTTTTAGATGGAACTGCTTCCACCCATCGTGAAAACCTGTCTATGATGACTAACATGTAGCGTTTTCCTTGTACTGATTTTATCATGTCAATATAGTCTATGGCTAGGTGTTTGAATGGTCCCTCAGGGATCGGAATGTGCCCTACCGGTGTTTTTATTGGTTTTCGCACATTATTTTGAGCACAGACTTCGCATTGGTTTAAGACTTCATCAACCATGGCTTGCATGTATGGTGACCAATAGCCTTGTTGTTTTATCTTTTTCAGCACCTCCCCCCTTGCACAGTGATCTGCATTGTGCACTTCTGAAATTAAAACGGTCAGTAGAGGCACTGGTGCAACCAAAAGGCCCTCATGTGACCTCCACAAACCCTTCCCGTCTGCTAATGCACCCCTTTGTCGCCATAGATTTTGTTCATTTTCTCCTGCCTCTTTCTGTATTAAAACAATGTCATCAGGTGTAACAGTAGGTTCGAGGGATATTACTGGTGAGAAAATGGCTACCTCACATTTGGATGCAGCTTTGGCAGCTTCATCAGCTGCATTGTTTCCCCTTATCACAGTGTCATTACCTTCGCGATGTGCTTGACATTTGATAATTGCGAGTTTTGCTGGAAGCAACATTGCAGACATTAGTTCGTTTATCTGATCTCCGTGTTGTATTGGGCTACCATCGGTTTTCCTAAACCCTCTTTGTCTCCACAACAAACCAAACAGATGACAAACACCATGTGCATAGGCTGAGTCAGTGTATGCATTAGCTACTTTACCCTGTGCTAACTTACACGCCTCGGTTAACGCTTTTAGCTCGGCTAGCTGAGCTGAACAAGGTTGAACACATCTTTCAGCTTTCTCCGTCACAAACTTATTAGCATCTTGTCTTACCACAGCAAAGCCTGCATGATTTCCTAAGTGATCTCTGAAACAGGAACCGTCAACAAAATATGTTATATTCTCATTAATCAACGGAACTGACTCAAGATTTGGCCTCAGCTTAGTGTACCTCATGGTGTCAGCAATGCACTCATGCGGTTCTCCCTCATACTCAAATGGAATACATACATCATTGCCAGAATCAGCCAGAAATCATTGACGTGTCGCACATGATCTTCAGCATGTCTCCGTTTCTTGATATGAAGATTTGTGGATTGTCTGTTTTGTCCCATTCAGCATGAGTAGCAACACGCATCATCGGTCCCAAGTCTTTTGATTCAAAATTTTTATTCACTAACAGGGTAATGTGGGGTACAGACTCAGGCACGTTGTACCAATCCGAGATAAATGGGTTAGATTCTACTTTTAAGGCTGCCCCCTGCTTACCCACTACTATGTAAAGAGAGTTTAGGTCAACTTTGACATTTTTGGTTGCTTGGTCCCAATTTTCCTCAAAGGTTTCGCTGCATGACGCGTCATTATACATCGTACAATGGTAGTCTGAGACTGGGTCGGTTGCTTCTGGTATTTGCTCCCGAATATATTTTACCCATTTCTGGAATGTTTCAGTTACTGGTGCATTGATGTCACCCAACCAATAAACTTTAGTGGATTCTGCTTTTGTGTACATTTGAGACACCAGTCCAGCACTGTCGACGTACACCCCCAGTGGAGAACACCAAATTTTAGTTTTTTAATTTACACAATGCATCTCTTCCTAATAGGTTGATTGGAGTTTGATCTGACACTAAAATTGGAATCCTAATTTCATCATGTTCTGTCGCAATTTGCACTGGAGCTGTCATTGGAATTAGCTGTGTTATCCCCGAGAATCCCACTGTTTTCACGCATTTGCCAGATAGGGGGAGGTGAGAGGCGTATTCTGGACTCACACAGGTGTGAGCTGCTCCAGTGTCGACCAACATTGGAATTTGCCTATTTTCAACTTTTACCTCTAACATAGGTTCTGCATCAGCTCCCATTGTGATTAAAGGGAACTGACCCTCCCCCGTGGGACTCTCTGGGCACCCCTAGTAACCATGGTTTGGGCCGGCCCAAGGATTACTCGGGCCTCCACCTCGCTGTTGTCTGGGCTGGGTTTCACGACCATGTTCTGTCCAATTGGAGTCAATTCGCGAAACCGGACACCGAGTTGCTATATGGCCAGGATCTCCGCAGTTCCAGCATCTTCTCAGCGGAGCGGGTCTTCCTCCCCGTCCTCTCTGACCTCCTTGAGTCTGCATTGGCTGCCTTGGTAGACTGTAGTATTGCGGGGCCCCAGAGGGCCGGGAGTATTGTTGCATTGGGTATAATGCATTGCTCTGGCATGGTGCAGGCAAAGCCTCCACTACAGCATTTCTGAACAAGATTACCAGCATGGGGCTTTTATCCACTTCCTCCTCCGTCTCTTGCTTCCATTTTTTCAGAAGTTTGTTAATATATACAGTTGGGCTTTCATTGTCTTGCAGAAGGTCGCCTTTCAATGCTTTGGGATCTGGCCTGGTTGGGTATTCAGTGCGCAGTGCCTTCCACAGTGTTGTGCGATTGGCGTTGAACTCTGTCCCATCAGCTCGTGGATCAATCATCCATTCATTTCCACTCTGTTTCAAAATGTTATTCATAGTGGGGGCTCCAAGCGTCTGAGCCCATACAGATTTGTTGTCTTCCAATGCCAAGAGCTTCCCCACAGTTTCTTCCTCGAATGCCCTGATCCACTTACCAGCTCCTTCATGAACACCCGGCAGCCGCGTAACCAGCCCAGCAAGGTTGAGTGTTTGCCGTGGTATGTATTGGCCCTGGGTGCCTTTTATTAGGATTGGATACTGTCCAGAGTCTGTGTATCTGTCTGGAGGATGTATGCCAGGTCTGTATCTAAGGTCATAATTTCTTTGCTCTCTAGACTTGGGGCGCACTGCCGCAGCCTGTGATGGTGTACACATTTTTCCTGGATCTGACTCTTCTGTAGCCCTTCCCACCTGTATGCTCAGGTGGTGCTCATCTATGTCTCCCTCCAAGTCTCTTATTTTAGTCCTATTCATTTCCCGACCAATGTCTCCCCCTTCATTATCTAGTCCAAGCCACCATGTTGATGTGCCTGAACGCCTACTATCATACTGTGCATAGCAGTCTAAGATTGGTTGTGTGTCTTGTGTTTTGTCTTTACGTGTTGTGCTGCAAAGTTTTGGAATCAATCCGTGTACTTGTTGTCTTTGTGGTGACGCCTGATCCTTCTTGGTGTCAGCATGTGTGTTCTCAACTTGAGTTTGTTCTCCCCGCATCTGGTCCATGATTATGTGCTGGGCTGGATGCGGCATAACAGGGCTAACTGTGTATATCGGAGGTGGCCCTCCAGTGATTTTTGTGTGGTCTTCAGATCCGTGTGAATTGAAACCTGGTGATTTAGGACTTGGACCTTGCTGCGCGTTGTGAGACACGTCGATGGGATTTGCAGCTAACAATAGCTACTGGTGTTATGTTTGTTGCCATTTTGACTTTGAATGCAGGTAAATATGATTTAAATGCGACTAGATACAATTAAATGTAGTTAAATGCTGTTAATTACAAAATTAATGCGTTTAAATGTGTTTAAATGTGCTTGTATTGTTTAGTCTCAGTACCTAGAATAGGTTTACCTTATAAAAAATTTCAATAGTGCGCCTTTAATATTTAAGAACAAGAGTCCTGGTCTGAGAGCGCAGAGGGGAGGGGGAGCCGAACTGCACCTTCTAAAAATATTTTTTGGCTTTGTCTGTGTAACTGGCTCCACCCCCCTCAGAGACTGTATCAGACTTTACTTCCAGTAACTCACTGACCAGCGATGGGGACGGGTCCATATATCCAATTCCTAATTTGTCTCTTACACAATTTTCTACATATAATTGACACAACAAATATTTCAGAGCAGCTATCTTGTGCACAAGATATTAGATGTGAGTAAGAGAATGTAGATAATCCATCACGTCTAGATTCTTTGTTTTGAGAGAGCCCTAGCAAGAACATTATGTCTGACCACACAGTGAAAGCACTCTAAAAACAAATAATGAGAATTAAACTTCTCTACCTTTTTTGTGCTGGCTTGAGGATTTCACTTGTGCGGAAAGACAGGCGTAAATGCGTAGCTGGATCTCTCTGCCAAAACCTGGCTGGCTTGCCACTTTGTTGGAGTTGACCTCGGATCTCTCATTCAAGTTAAGATGACAAACGAGACTCAACGACAGATCATCTTACAGCCTCTTGCGGGTTTAATGCACAGATCAACCACCTCACATCTTACATACAGACAGAACCCTCCTTACAACTTGCATTCACATTTTATACCTTTCGTTGACATCATTACTCATGTGTGTGTACGTGCTTCTCTTCAGCAAGGTGCATCCTGTTTGGCAAGGTACTGGGGTACAGGTTTACTGGAACATC